>NW_006429634.1:228243-273879 GCF_000325575.1 Pteropus alecto | reverse complement strand
CTCACACTCCCCTAGGGAGAGAAGAAGCTGAGCAGCCCTTCGTACAAAGCCAAAGCCTTCATCTTTTTAAAAATCTGGTCTCCTGTCTGCTTTACTTTAAAATGCTTCCACCCCTTACCATTTGTGCATATGCACCATTACCCATAAGACAAGTAGGGAATGAACGCTCCCCATTAACAGATGGAAGAACCGAGGCTTAGAAACAGGAAATCACTAGAAGTGAACCCAGCTTCCTGCCCTCTAGCCAGCTTCTTTTGCCCAACCCTCCATAGCAACCAAGCACTAATACCTTGATGTTTAGAGGGTCTTCATGGTAGTTGACCTGAGAAGGACTACACCTTGCCTTGTTGCTTTGGCCTAAAGTGGAAAAGTGTCCCTTTAACTCCTACCCGCCCCAATCTATCTGAGAGCTTCAGCTCCCTCCTTGCATTCAACAAATGTTAACTGGCCCCTGGTTTGTACCAGTGGACTAGGTGCACTAGGTCAGGGATATAGAGCTCCAGGCCCCCTGCCCCATCCTCCCTGTCCCATCCTTAAATGCGAGTGTAAACCTCACTGAGGGCAGCCTTCGGCATTCTATGCTATCAGATTACGTTGTTCTTAGTCTAACCTCTTCTTAGACCTCTGTACCCATGAGAAATACTGGAGAGGGTGCTTTCATAGGGTAGACTGAGGCTAGCATACGGTAAATTGAGACAACACTTACTGCTGCTTTTAAGAATAACTTTTACATGACTCTTAGAGGAAAATGAAGAATGGGATATGGAAGCCTTCATACATTTGAGGGAAAAAATAAGAATGACGAGAAAAATTAAAAGTCATTTTTTTTCAGTCCACTGTGTTAAGGTCATTTTTAATCTGCTTTCTACCCCAAGAGCTTGTGTTTAATGGCTGGAATGGGAATTTAGAGATCAAGAAACCAATAAAGATGTGTCTCTGCAAAGGCCAATGGAGTGGTGGAGTGGGAGGAGCATCGTTTGCGAGCTTGGAGATCTTAGTTTGAGATCCAGTTCCGAAGGTGATGTGTAGACTGGCCGATCTGGGTCTTTTTCTCCCTTGGCACGTGAGGGGGTTGTCCTTGACTGTCCAGCTGAGGACATTTCCTTTCCTGAGTAGAGTTAGACACTACTCTCTGAAAGGAGAATGATGTTTTACATGATCTCTTCCTTAGGCCACAACTATGAGGTTTAACACTGAAATATTAAAGGTTTGGGATGTGGGGAAGCCTCCTGAATCATTTTCTGACCTGCCCTTTAACCTGAACCTGTTTGCAAGCTCCTGGTTCACTCACAGGCCACATGGCCCAGAACAAAATGCAACAGATTGCAAACAATGAGGGGGTTGGGGAGAGTGACTGACTGCAAAGCTCAGCCAATAGAGGCTAGGGGCTGGGTAAAACAGCATTCCAAACACAGCTTAGCCAGCCAATCCCAAGCCTTGGGGCCAGGAGGGCTGAATGGTCAGGTTTTATTAATGGAGAAATAATGCGATTGTCCACACAATGGAAGCCTTCCTGACAAAGGGGCTCAAGCATCCTGATATGCAAAAGAGGCAGAGAACTGAGCTCTTCTGTAGTCAGGATAAAATGCATTAAGGTGGCCTTCTATGTGAGGCTGCAGAACATGTAGAGCAGAAAGGTTTTCCCTTAATTGCCTCTCTCCTGGCTGGGGTAACCTAAGAGACCTCCAAACCAAGGAATGATGGGGGTATGTCCAGGTGTCTCCAGGTCCCAGGTGTTTCGGCCCTTGTATGGCGACATTCTCTTGCTGTTCAGTTCCTACCTCTGGCACAGGTAGCTTGGAAATGATTACATGTACCCTTTGTGAAGTTACTGCAGCTTTTGCTGACCTGGGATTATAAATCCAACCCTCTACTGGTCCAGGGAAGGGGGTGGGGTGGGCAACCTATAAATGATGGATGATTTAAGAAACCCATCGAACCCAGGAGCAAAATGCCCTTAAGGGAAACCTTTCCCTCCCCTCTGTGGGCGAGGAGGGATGGGTTGTAGCCCTCCCTTCTCTGAATCTTGAGCTGAAAGGGATGGCAGAATAGAGAGGTGGGGAATAATAGGATTTATAACTTGTGAAAAGTAACAATTCCCCAAGTGCAGGCTGTGCTGGGCAGGAACAAAGGGCAGCTCTGCCCACAGACCCCTCATTTACAATTCTGATGGGGCATGAAAGAGCCCGACTGGGGAAGATCTTTATAGCTAAACTTTGTCCCAGGCCAATAGTTCTTTCTCTCCATCCTTTCAGTGGGGGAGGGGAGAGCCTGTGCAGACTGGGGGCTGTTGGCTTGGGTCTGCCTTTTGTTCTTATCTAAGCTTTGCTGTGCAAAAGGAAATTGGAGAATATTTTCCTTCTTGTTTATTTCCCCTCCTTTCCTTCACACTGTCCTTACCCCATTACAAACGAATCAGCTGCCTTTCTCCTCACTTCAGTTTGTTTATATCTAAGTTGGGAAAACATCACCTCCTTTCCCAAACTCCAGCATAAGGTCTTTGTATGTGCTTCTCATGGGGTGTGTTTCTTCTCTTCCTCTCCTCTTGGACAGAGGGTGAAGAAATTGATGTTGTGACAGTGGAGAAGAGACAGTCCTTGGGTGTACGAAAGCCAGTCACCATCACGGTGCGAGCAGACCCTTTGGACCCCTGCATGAAACACTTCCACATCTCCATCCATCAGCAGCAACACAACTATGCTGCCCGTTTTCCTCCAGAAAGCTGTTCCCAAGGAGGGGCTCCAGAGAGAGGTCCCCAAGAGGCTGCAGGGAGAGATGCTCCAGCAGAGAAGGAAGATGAGGCCGATGAAGAGGTTGTGAGCCCCTTGCCTATAGAAAGCGAGACTCCCCAGTCCGGCTACCCCAAACCTGTCAGTTCTGACACTGAGGACGTGACCAAGAGGAAGAACCACAACTTCCTGGAGCGCAAAAGGCGGAATGACCTCCGCTCAAGGTTCTTGGCCCTGAGGGACCAGGTGCCCACCCTGGCCAGCTGCTCCAAGGCCCCCAAAGTGGTGATCCTGAGCAAGGCCTTGGAATACTTGCAAGCCTTGGTGGGGGCCGAGAAGAGGATGGCTACGGAGAAAAGGCAGCTCCGATGCCGGCAGCAGCAACTGCAGAAAAGAATTGCGTACCTCAGTGGCTACTAACTGACCAAAAAGCCTGACTGCTGTCTTATAAAAACCCAAGTTTATTTTTTAACCTTCCCTCTCCCCCTTAGTAATTTGCACATTTTGGTTACGGTGAGACAGTCTGGACAGTAGATCCCAGAATGCTTTGCAGCCAGTGCACACACAATAAGGGCTTGCATTCTTGGAAACCTGGAAACCCAGCTCTCCCTCTTCCCTGACTCACTGGAGCGCTATATCTTCTTTGGCGCCCTCGGCCTCTCAGGCAGGCATCTGACTGAGGAGCCTTGGGGTCTGCCTAGCTCACTAGCTCCGAAGAAAAGCCTGACAGATGCTATGCAACAGGTGGTGGACGTTGTCGAGGGCTCCAGGCTGCATGAAATCTCACACTCCGGATGAGCTTTAGGCTGGGAAAGGATGCTCCCACTGGTGTCTCTGGGGGTGATGCTAGGACAGCTGGGCCTGGATATTCTCCCTGAGGCTCCTTTTTCCAAGAGACACATGAGCTGTCTTGGGTGAAGACAAGCTCGCAGACTTGATCAACATGGACCATTACCTCACTGTCAGACACTTTATAGTAGCTGAGGATTTGGAAAACCTTTAATATATATATTATGATGTTAGATGACACCCACTCCCATCCAATGCTGCGAACTTGAGAACATTTAAAGAGCTCGGCCTCTAGATTCTCTGTCTCAAAGCCTTCTGGGCCCTTTCCTCTGAGGGAGACCATTCTGTCCTCACAAAGGACTTTTTTGTTTCCTTCTGCCTTTGTTATGCAATGGGCTCTACAGCACCCCTTTCCCACAGGCCAGATAGATTTCCCCAACACACAGAGAAATGGGTGCTAATTTGAGGACTAGGGAAGGCTTGGAGTCCTGGCCGTGAACTTGTTTCCTGCCTAGGTGTATTCCATCTTGGCATCTTTTCTTAAGGCAGATGTCAGAGATGTCAGGAGTGAGAACTGTACCACTTTCTCTTTCCCACTTCCCTGTCATCTCAGTTCCTCACTGATTAGTTTGAAGTTCTACCAGAACCATGCAAACCTGTCCTTCTTGTGCAACTCCGAGGAGCTTGCTGGCTCTGTAGCCACCTTTGGGTCCCCTGCCAGCTTGACATGAGTCAGATCCCTTTCCCAGAATCTGGGCCTTACTGAAGTTCTTACTGGGGGAGCTGCTGGGACTCATCCAGTGCTCTAGATTGTGGCCTAGCTTTCTGGTGGGTTTTTAAAGGAACTTCCAGGAGCTCTGCTTAGTTGGACCATGACGGATTTTGGCCCAGATGGACTTGGCATCTCCAAGTGGATTCCAGGTGCAGCTTCCACTCTTGCAAAGGCACCCAACCCTACAGGTGTCTTGTGGGCAACCTCAGGAGCCCCTAAGCCTAGTTTGGAAGGAGGACCAGTCCCTCCAGAACTCTGCCCAAGAGAGCAGGTGCCTGTTGGCTATCCATTTGAAAGTAGGGGAGGGGAGGATAGTAGAGTGCTATATGTGGCTCTGGAAAGTGAGCTGCTACTTCCAAACCTATTATGCACAATGATCTGTTTCTGGAGTTGCTTCCTGGCCTGAGAACCTCAGTAGAAGTTTGGAGAAAGCCTCTACATTTTGGAACATGGTTTTCGGGAGCCAACTAACTTCTGGAACTGTCTTTGGAGAAGAGGTGGGATGTAGGTTACTGATGTCTCACCTGAATAGCTTGTGTTTTATAAGCTGCTGTTGGGTATTACGCTGGGAGCAGTTTTTTGTTTTGTTTTGTTTTTTTTTAATACTGTATTTTTGTATGCCTTTTGCAAAGTGGTGTTGTTTTTGTACAAGAAAAAAACTCTTGGGCAATTCTCCTGTTGCAAGAGTCTGATTATTCTGAAAGGCAGGTTTACCTGAAATTTTGTATTTAGTTGTGATTATTAATCGACTGATTTTAAAATGTTGCCTTCTGGGACATCTTCTAATAAAAGATTTCTCAAACATGTCAGAGTGGGGGCAGCTTATGCTAAGCAAGTCCCCCTGAACCAAGGAAGACTATTTCAGGGTAGCCACAAGGGAGCCAGAGTGTTGCATTTCTCTAACCACGTTGCTAACCTGTTCATTCCACTTTGGGTTCCTGAAATGCCATTTCAGACGTGTCTAAACAATGTAGGCTCTGCTCTTGGTGAACAGGAAATTCTCTTGTGAATTGCAGAGTGCTGAATTTGACTTTAGAAGGTTGAAATTGTGGTTCCACCACTTACTTGTTCTGTGCCTTTTAGCTTTACCTTTCCAAGTCCTAGATTCTTTGTCTATAAAATGGGGATAAATGCTACTTCACAGGGGTATTAAATGAAGTAGTAGACGATGAACCACTTTCTAAACTATAAAGCCTTATGTTCTTTTGGGTGGTACTTTTCTTACCTTAGTGTACTTTTCTTACTTTAGTGGTGTGATGACCCTTTGCAGGACCTGTTTTTAAAAATTCTCTGCGAATGCGTGATATGTGATTTTTTTTCTTTCTCCCTGGGTTAATGAAAGAAAATGAAGCCTCCCTTTTCCTCACATCATTCTCATAAACTTGCTGCAAATGCAAGAGGGGAGAATTTAATAATAGCTCTTCCTGATAAAGCACCACCTATGTCTAAGCTTGCTTCTCCATATTATGCTTTGCCATCCATCTGCCGGGGCTACCGAAGAGGAAATGAGGTTCTAAGAATGAAACATTACCCACAGTTACATAGCTAGTGAATGAGTTGGGATTTGAAACCAGTTCTGCCTATCTCTGCAGGCAAAAGTCTTAGCCACTGCATAGTAATGATCAGCTTGTTCTGTTAGCATGGTGTGTGTGCAAGAGGTAAACAGAATTCCATCACTTAACTGCTTCTTGGAACTCTCTCTCTTTGTGGCCATTGTGCTGGCCACTTTCTGGGATGAAGTGGAGCAAATATTCCATGACCAGCCCTTTTGTTGCATTTGTGGGTTGGGAGGGTTAGTCTTATCCCAAAGAGGCCCCTTCTGGGACTGAAAGGAAAATGGTTGCTGTTCAGAAAGGCCATGAGCATCATGGTGGGAGAAGGCCACTTGGCCTTAGCTACTCCTGCTTTACAGCTGAGACCTGGGTTGGTATTGCCTGGCTGCACGTCTGTGGAGCCTGAGTATAGTCAAACAGCTACTGTAAATTACATTTACCAAGTGCCCTTCATCACAACCTGGTAAGTAAGCAATGTCTGCCATATGGTACTAGAGCCCAGAAAGGTTTCTTTGTCAAGGTCACATAACACAGTCAGAATCCCAAACCCAGTCTCCTGTCAGGTAAACTTTCCATTCCACCCTCACTGCCCCTAGATCACCAACCCCCATCCATAAGTAGCTGTTTGATAAAAACAGACTTGGATTACTGGGTCACTTTTCTTTTTTGGGGGGGATGGGAGGGCTCTTTTCTTAAAACTCCATTTCTCTTTAGCGATTATCACTCTGTCCCATCTTTTTTTAAGGGCATTTGTCAAGAAATTGGGGGGGGGATGGGGGGGCTCTTTTCTTAAAACTCCATTTCTTTTTAGCGATTATCACTCTGTCCCATCCTTTTTTAAGGGCATTTGTCAAGAAACTAAATTTGTAGGACTCCTCTCCCTTTACTAGACCTTGAAAGAATTCCTGAATAAGGTATTAGGGACTCCTAGGTACAGGCACTAATGCTAGTTGTTTTACATATCTTAATTCTCACAATACTCTGGAGAACGGGATGGTGTCACTCCATTTCACGGATATGCAAACTAAAGCTCAGACATTTAAGTCATTTATCTAAGCCCACACAGCTAGTACCAGCTGCCTGACTCCAAGCT
Source organism: Pteropus alecto (assembly GCF_000325575.1). Lineage (NCBI taxonomy): Eukaryota > Metazoa > Chordata > Mammalia > Chiroptera > Pteropodidae > Pteropus > Pteropus alecto. Next base: position 266,943 of record NW_006429634.1, on the reverse strand, counting down.
TCAGCTCCTTTGAGTCCAACTCTGCTAAGAAAGGAGTGGGAATAAAGCCATCTCCTGGGGGGAAGGGAGGGTGTTTCTGGAATGTGAAGTATTTTAAGCTCCTTCCTAACTCCTTTCTACAGACTCCTACCTCTATCTCTGTCTGAAAATAGCCAGGAGTTTATTCCTGGATTTCAGAGAACAGTTTCTACAAATTAGGTTTGCCTCTGAATAGTACACCTAAGGGACTACATCCCCAACTTGGGGATGTGGAGGTAGACAATAAGGGGCATCAGAGAAGCCACACTTGGTGTAGAAAGAAAAGGTCATCCTCTCCGTTAGACAATAAAAGGCTAAAGTGTGTGCTTAACTCCTGCCTCTTGGCAGCTATTTTGGGGGGAACTGAGGCAAGTTGAGCTATCTTAGATGTGCTGAGTTTGTCTAAAGTGCCCCTGTGGGTAAGATATTGCAGAATATTCACTTCAGAAGGAAAAGAGGGGGTGGGGATGTCTTTGTTGAACTGCAAGGTGATAGGGAGTGAGAGAGAGAGTTTTCTTTCAAGGATAAGATAACCAGTTGGGAGATGATTGATGACTGGGTGACTGGGAGGGGTGAAGAGGAGGGATCTAAATGTGTCAGTGGAAGTTCCATGGAGTGTGGGCTTTTCTACTTTAAGCCCAGTGGGCAGCTCTTGTTAATGCCTTTATTTAGAACTGCTGCCAAAGGGATCAACTATTAATGTTCCCATTCTTTTGCTGAGGAAATATAAATATATTCTTAAAGTCTCTAATCAGGTAAGTCACTAAACAATGAGACAGTGCCAGGGGTCCAGTAGGTGCCCAGGAAGTGATGGATCACTTTTAAACTTGTGGGAAGCAGTATGGTTAAGAGGTCTCTCACACCGGCTTAGATCTCAGTTCTAAATCCGGCTCTTCATTTTCCAGCTGCCTGACCTTGGGCAAATTATTAACCCCTCCTAGCCCCAGTATCTGTAAAATAAGTATAAATAATAGCACCTGCTTCATTGGGTTGTTCTAAGCAATAGTAAGTGCTCAGTAAATAATTAGTGGGGTGTGTGTGTGTGTGTGTGTAATGAGTTATTGCATGTAGAATGTTTAGACTAGTCCCTGCCGCATGGTAAGCATTCTGTTGATGCAGGACAGAGCAATTCCCTCGAGTGGGACTAGACTCAAGCTCTACAGTGAGAGAGAAGGGGGTTCTTGGCAGAGTGTGAGAAAGCATTGAAACATACGCCAAAGTTAGAGTCAAAAGGAGAGTTTAACACCATAAACAGTGTGGTCTCCTCTCAGAGGCAGAGTGAGAGCCTGAGAGACTCAGAGGGACAGAGACAATAGAGAGGAGGACAGTGAGAGAGTAAAGGCATTGAGAGACCTGAGTGTCCAGGGAATTCAGTTTATATATCATTCTTTAGTTCCTGTGAATTACAGTTTAAAGACTTTGTTTACCCATTTTCCTTTGATATGGACAAACAGTGAGGAAGGATAAAAGTAGGTATGTAGAGTGAAAAGTTAAGAATATGTAGTGTGAAAGGCCTGCTGGCAGTTCCCAGCCCTTAATCCATAGGTTCCCTATGGTTTTAGCCATAGGGAAGGAATGATTTAATTTTGTGTAGGGCACCACTTAAAGACTCTGTTTTTCTTGTTTTCCCTTCACAGTGTTGGGAAAAGGGTTGTTAGCAATCCCAGCAGAAATCTTCCTTTGTTCTGCAGGTTTCCTCATGGTCTGGCTACATGTAGGGCTGATCAGCATATTGCAGTCTCTGAATGTAGCTTGATTTAACATTTTCGTTCCCTTGCCTCCTCCCTACGTTACTATGAGCATGTTAACTATTATCTTTTTTTTTTTTCTAGTTATTTTTATTGAAGTAAAATACACATAACTTAAATTTACCATCTTAGCCATTTTTAAGTATTCAGTTCAGTGGTATTAAATACATTCATAATGTTATGCAACCATCATTGCCGGCCATCAGCATAACTCTTTTCATCTTGTAAAACTAAAACTCTGTCTCCATTAAATAACTTCCCATTTCCCCCACCCTCCAGTCCCTGGCAACCACCATTCTATTTTCTCTATAATTTTGACTAAAGTATTTCATATAAGTGGAATTCTACACTATTTGTCTTTGTGACTGGATTATTTCGCTTGGCACAATATCCTCAAGTTCATCCATGTTTCAGCATGTGTCAGAATTTCCTTCCTTTTTTAAGGCTGAATAATATTCCATCGTATGTATATACCATACAGATGTCAATGAACATTTGAGTGGCTTCTATGTTTTAGCTATTGTGAATAATGGTGCTGTGAAAATGTGTGTACAAATATCTCTTTGAAACTCTGCTTTCTGTTATTTTGAGTGTATACCTAGCAATGGAATTGCTGAATCATATGGTAATTCTATTTTTAATTTTTTGAGGAAACTCCATATGGTTTTCCACATTGGCTCTTCCCTTTTACATTCCCACCAACAGTGCACAAGACTTCCAATTTCTCCACATCCTCTCCAACACGTTATTTATTTTTTTTTTTTTTATGGTAACCATCCTAATGGATGTGAGGTGATATCTCATTGTGGTTTTAATTTGTATTTACCTAATGATCAGTGATATTGAGCATCTTTTCATATGCTTATTGGCCATTTGCATTTATTCTTTGGAGAAATGTCTATTCAAGTCCTTTGCCCATTTTTGAATTAGATTTTTTTAGTTTTAGAAGTTCTATATATATTCTGGATATTAATCTCTATCAGACATATGATTTGCAAGTATTTTCTTCCCCAAATCATTAGTGTTATTTAAACCATTTAACAAGTCACACCTAGAATATAGATTCATCATATTGGAAGATAGAAAGGATTGGTAAAATAAGAAAGCTTCCCAGAAGGAATACCTGAACTAATCTGGAATACACATATTGATGCCTCAGGAGGCAGTAAACTATCAGGGAATGAGTGCCTATGATTTGGGGAGACTGAGATAGGCAGAGGATGAAAGGAGGGCAAAGACCTGAGCCTCTGGTGGGTCCACAACATCACACGGCCCATGGCAGGCAGGAGCTGCAAGTCTGTGATGCTACTGCACATATGTGCTCTCTATTTGTCCTTACTTGGCACTGCAGTGCTTCAAACTGAGCTGGAGTCAATTGACTCCAGTAATTAAACCTAATGTCTGTTTTGTTCAGGCTGTAAGTCTCAAACCTGAGCATGTTTTAAGGTCAGCGCCAGGAATCTACATTGCTGACAAGCAAGCAGGGAGGTAGAATCCTGAGATTACACTTAGAAAAACACTGGAATAAGAGTTTGGAGCCAAGTCCCGCAGAGATATAAAAATGTTCACAGAAGGTGGTATAGATGGTATAGTATAAGGGTTAAGAACACGGTCTTAGGGTTACTATCTACATGATATTGGGCAAATCACTCACCTCCTTGCCTGAATTTCCTTCTTTAAAATGGATATAATATTAATACCTACCACATAGAACTATTGTGAAGAGTAAGTAATAATTATATGCAAAACACTTAGAATAGTACCTCCCATATAGTTAAGAGCAATGATATATGAAGCTTTTATTCCTTACAGAAGTTTATGAGCATGCAAACATAATTATGAAATAAAGCAATATGTGTCTCAGACAAGGGCTACAAGCCTCCAAAGGGGAAGAGAGTACTTTCTTTGGAGTCATTAAGAAAGTTTTTGTCGGGAGATATTGTGACTTTAACTGGGACAGGACGTACAGTAGTATCTTGCTAAGTGAAAAGAATAAGGTATTCTAGGCTAAGGGAATAGCTTTGAGGAAAAGGGGATTAAGAAGGTTGTGTGGAACCTGGGGAAAGAGGGAAATCTGGTCTGATTTGCTCTGAGTGGTCTCATTTTTATAAAACAAGAGGGGTTGCACTGGATTTCTAAGAGGATGTTTTCAATGGCAAACGTCCTCTGTGATTCCTTGAAATAGAGAAGTCAGGGAAAGAAACCGATAGTGGTTTGAGACACAGAGATTGAAGTGATGGGGTCATCCAAAACAGAAGTTGGAGATGTGACACTGAAGCTTTAGAAAGAGATTTGAAATGAAGATACAAGTTTGAATCTCATCAGGATATAAGATGATGAAGGTCCAAAATGCCAAGCCATGAGAAAGAGAGGGGCCGTAGGAGTACAGGAAAAAGCTTAGAATAGGCAAGGATATCTGATGGCTCTGCATCTTTTTGTACCTACCCTACTCTGATTTTGTAGCCTTCAGCGATCCCCTGTGGGTGTGTTGGCACTCTTAGCTGAGAAGGCCCAAAGTGAGCTCCCTTTGAGAACATTCTGGTGTGCTCTGAAGTAAACTCTATACTCAACTTTAGGTGTAACATAAGCCCTACAACATGGTGAGCTCTATTCTCTTCTTTCCTTCACTTGTTTCAAACAATTCTAATGCTCCTGAATTCAAATTGTCCAATCACCAATGGAAACAGCAATTCGCCAAACCAATGCAAGGTGTCGTGATTACTCACAGGTACTATACCAAATTCAGGTTTATCCAGAACTTGTGAATGTGACCTTATTTGGAAATACAGTCTTTGCAGATGTTAAAATGAGGTCATACTGGAGCAGGCTGGATCCTAATCTAATGACTGGTGTCTTAAAGAGAGGAAAATTCATACAAAGACATACACACAGAGAAGATGACCATGCAAAGATAAGAGTCAGGACTGGACTCATGCTGCCACAAAACAAGTAATTCCAAGGATTGCCAACAACCACCAGAAGCTAGAAGAGGCAAGAAAGGGTTCTTCCCTAGAGCATGGAAGCATGGCCCTGCTGACATCTTAATTTTGGACTTCTGGCCTCCAGAACTTTGAGAAAATGTGGTTATGTTGTTTTAAGCCACCCACTCTGTAGTAATTTGTTATGACAGCCATAGGAAACTAATACAGGAACCAAGTTCATCATGAAATACCCCCTCAGGAAATGTTTTTCATTTGGGATACCCAATTATATGGGGTTAGACTGCAAAGTCACCTTGGGTTGTACCAAAAAGCCAGGGTTTGTCTTTGACCCAACTTTCTTCTCTTACCTTGGAAACGAATGCTTCAGGACTCACATGGAACATTCTTCTTTTGATCCAGACTGTCACATCATCTTCCAGAATTCTGTCTTGAGTGTTTGAGCTTTCTGGATGCTTCGCTTTGAATGGACCTTAGGCTTCTGCTTTTACCTCTTTAGTGAGGCAAATGGGGAGTTACTATGGCCCTACTTTAATGGTTTCACCTTTAGCCTTCTTTTTATGCTTCTTTCTTTTTCTAAAAAATTTTAAAGTAAATTTAAAATATACAGAGGATAGAAAATAATGTAATAAACACTAATGGGTGATCACCTAGATTTCCTTTCTTCCTTCCTGCCCTTCTTTTTTCCTCCTTTTCTGCCAGGTTCCCATGCACATCCCACTCCATGTACTGCTCTCAATTTCCTAAAGAAAGTGAGGTAGTGCAAAGGGGCCCAGCCTGACTATACATCTCATAATAACACATACATCTCATAATAACACACACATATTATGAGTAAAAATTAGGTGACTGGCTGTGGACTTTCAGAAGGGCAGGCAAGGAATTATTACCCTTCAAGTAATTTGAGTATCCCTAGTACCTCATTCCTACGTTTTAGATATGCAATTCCAGACTGAACCTATCCCCAGATTTTTGCCTTTTACGCTAGAATTCTTTACCTAAAATAATCTGTAAGCAATGGAGTATGTTGGAGATGGGCTTCTGCATTCTCCACCTCTAGATATACACATATACTTTAGGTGAGAGATTCCCTTTCCTCTTGAGCTATCTTTCAGAATAAATTGGGCTATATCTCATCTGGCCTCATAAAAGGTGGAGAAGGGGTCAGGGCTAACACCTGGGCATGACTACAAATAGCGTTCCTGATTCCCTTTTGTAGCCTTTTGTCTCCTTATTACCCTGCAAAACTTCCCATTAGAGGGCTTTATGTTGTTTTTTTAGAAATACTTATTAACTCTTGGTCATAGACTTCAATTTCCTAATTTTCCTTTGAACTTCATCTTTTCAATTAGGATTTCAAGTTACAGATTATCTCGCAGGAACTATTAGTATAATTCAGAGTTCAGAGGATCATTAGAGAGACAAATAGAGATACATGTAAAATAGTATAAAGGTATTAAAAATACATTTCCATTCTCTTTTGGTAGGATTGGTAGAATTACCATAAATGGAAATGCTTCGATGTTTTTCTCACTTCTCTTTTGTTTTGGACCATAGGCTCCATCCTGATTTAGGAGTCTTTCCTGCTCAGCATTTTAGTGATAATTCTCCCCATGGTCTACAGGATCCCTGTTCTCTTTGTTTCTATAGCAACAGTCCCGTGTTGCTTGGCTAGAAGCAATTTTCTGCTGCTGTGGTGAAGCTCCATTTTTTCATTCCTTTCTCCTCAGTTGCCTTGGTAACCAGCCTCTCCCTATTCTGGTCTCCCAGTGGTAAATTCCACCCCCCTCTTTTTTTCTCTCTCTAGTAACAGTCACCTGGTCATGACTTGGACAGTGCTTTCCCATCTTTTAGTGAGCATACACTGTAATGGTCAGATTGTCATCATGAAATTAGCTTCCCTTTTGCCTTCTTTGCATCATTTCTCCAGCCTGCCATCTTTCTGTTGGTTGTCATGGTAACTGTACCCTCTGAAAGTCTCTAGGCAAAGGCTCTACAGTTAACAACCGTCATGTGAGAGTGTCTGCCAATATGTGGCCACACATCTCGATTTTAAAGCCAGCCCTGGGCAGGTACCACAAATTGGAGAGAACAAGGCTTTTGATCAAAGCAGACTAGATTGAGAAAAGGAGGTACACGGACCCCTGGGATCTGGTGTTCTCCAAACAATACATGGGCTGCAAGAGTGACCATTAAGCTGAGGGTGATCTAAGTGATTGAGAACTGTATTGGCAGTTATTCCAGGAAGGCCTATCATATGCTTTAAACTTCCTGCAGTGACTCCTCTGGCCAAAGGGATCCGAGTGATGCGACCTGAGAGCTAGGCAGAGCCAAGTAATCTCTGGGAGAAAGCAATTAACTCTTAAATTGGCTAATAAGGGTTATTACAATAGGTATTTAGGTACCATTACACATTATTGAAAATTTTTCTGCCCTCAGGCTTCTGCTTTTAACTCTTTAGTGAGGCAGATGGGGTGTTACTATTATAATAATACAAAATATTGGAAAAAAAGGTAGTTGTTATGTGCCAGGGCATTGCGGCAGGCACTTTTCAGACATTACTTCATTTTCTCCTTATGGCAATCTTGAGAAGTTTTTAATGATAAGAAAATTGAGGGTAAGAGGTAAAGTTAATTGTGTGAGGTCTCGCAGCTAATAAATGACAGTTGAGATTTGAACCCAAGTCCATCTGATTCCAAAGCCCTTTCTTAAAGGTTGTGGAGGCTCCTGGCTTTTGGTCCTCTCTGGTGCTAATTTTCCTCACCCCCACTTTTAATCTGAGGGTTGCTACTACTTTATCCTTCTGCCTTTCTTATTTTTCCTCTTCATATTTCATGGGTTGTTTACTTGTTTTTCTCTGTTCTCACTCCATCTCTTGCATCCTTTAGCCAAAGAGATGGAAAGTTTTGTCCTGCCTTCTGATTATGTCTGTTGTAGGATGAAAACCTTAGAGCAGCCGCCCTTGCATGATAACTGGGCAGATCTGATCCTGGAGAATGCCACACCTTGAACTCACTGGCTCCAGCACTAGATAGGTAAGCCATTCTCCTCTCCACTTAACAATTATTGGGAGCCTATTCGGTATCAAGTACTGGGCTAGGTACTGGAGATACAACAATGACCTAGGCAGAATTTGTTCCTTGCTTTTATGGAACTAATAGCCTGGAGCGTAAGTCAGTTAACAGACAAGAGGTCCATTTAGAATTTTATATTGTAATTAGCGCTATGAAGAAAAAGAACTGGATGTAATGAAAGAATAATAGGGATAGATCTATTTTTGATAGGACTGACATCTCCCATGTAAAAGTTGGTAGTTAAGGCTCTGACACCAGCTAGCTGATGGTAGTTACGTTGGGAGCCTCTCAAGCTTAGGGACCTTGGTTCCGCAGCTTCCCCCTCTCTTTGTGCCCTCCCTCCTGAGTCCAAAGTTTGCGCAGGCGCACTGACGGTTGTCATGGGGACAGCTGCTCTCGCGCAAGCGCAGACATTTTCAAGATGGCGGCAGTGGCGGCTGCTCGAGCAGTTTCTTTGGGACCTGGGCTCCGGAGAGTGCAACGGACACTACCTCTTGTCGTGATTCTCGGGGCCACGGGCACCGGCAAATCCACCCTGGCGTTGCAGCTAGGCCAGCGGCTCGGTGGCGAGATCGTCAGTGCCGACTCCATGCAGGTATGACAGTGCGGCTGGCTCCCGGCCTGTGAAACCCGGAGGCCCTGTGAGAGCCTCTGGCTAGAGTGGATTCTCTGTCGCATGGTGATAGTGGGTGAACCCTGGTGCTTGTGGGGCGGAGCGGGTAGGTGAAGGGAACTCATAATTACTAAGCGCCCACCAAATGCCAGACATAGTGCTAGGCGGTTCACTTTAATCATCTCATTTACTTCTCACGACATTTTTTGGTAGGTACTATTTTTATCTCCATTTATGGATGACGGAATTCACCAAGGGAGGTGAAACAGACTTTTTCCATGTCACATAGCGAATAAATGAAGGAACAAGGTTGACATAGGCCTTCAGTAAATATCTTCTGAATGAAAATTATTCTAGAGCTTTTGCTATTTAGAGTGTACAGCGACACCAAGATAAGTTGGTTACCATCAGTTAGTTTCTTCTGAGGGACTGGAACAGGGTGGATAGTCAGGAGACCTGGATTCTAGTCCCGAATCTGCTATTGGACACGTGACTGTAACTGTTTTTTGTTTTGTTTTTGGACGTTCCTTATCTATAAAGTAGAGAAAATGCTACCTAACTCACAGGGCTGTGGTGGTTAATAAGTGAGATTATGAGTGTTAGAATGAAGAGCAGGGTGGCCTGTTCTGAAGAAGACCAGGCACTTAGAAAATACTTGTTGACGCTGAGAATTTTAACCTACTGGCTGTTGGGAATCTGGAGGCTTTGTCCTCGTCCTTGAGTAGGAGGAAGGCCCAGAAGGAGTGTAGCGCACATGGCACCTGGGAGCATTTGTGCCCGGATTGAGAAGGGGTGACATTTTGGGTAAATTTCTGATGGAGAAATTGCAAATACTATTTGTTGAAGAGAATTTAGTTAGGAGTTTTCACAGTAAAAGAGATGCTTGATGTGAAATGCCTGGCACTGAACCTAGCACCTCATGGGTATTGGGCATAGAAGGGCAGTCCTCCCCATTCTACCCCATAAACCTCTGTGCTAGATTTCTACCCTTATTAGTCAATTTGAGGTAGCAGGACCATCAACACACATAAAGCAATTAGGATAATTCAACAAATATTTGTTCACAACCTCTACTTTGTGCCACCTTCGAGAGACAAAAGTTTAGCTCAAATCCCAGCTCTGTCTAAGATTGCAGCTTCAGCCTAACCTCTTCATACCCTTGTTTCTTCTTCTGTAAAATAGGAAGAATAATATCAGTAACAACATTGTAACGATTAAACGAGATGAAATATGTAAAGCACTTAATATATGGCACAAAGTAAGTGGTAAAAATACAGTAGGTGCTGTTTTCTGAAGGGCCCTTTTGGAGAGAGAAAACCGTAGTCCATGTCCTCAAGAAGTTTTAGTCCAGCTAAACATGAAACAAAACACAGTTAATGAGTATTTAAACCGGGCGATTAATAATGCTCTGCAAGGTGGATATGACTATAAGTGTTAAATTTCATGATAAACTATAGAATTTTTGAGAAAGGGTGGAAGGAGATGATACTTTTCAGTGACTTGCTGTTGACCTAGAAACTTTTTGGTAAGCATGTGAACAAAATGACATTCTTAATCTTGGATCACCAGCTCCTTGAAAGAACGTTTTTAATTTCGAATAAATCTACAGGCAGAATAATAATAATTTGTATAGCACAGTTTATAAAATGCTTATATATGCTTTTTTATCCTCAAAATAACCTTGTAAGGTAGAGTTATTAGTGCACGGATAAGAAAACAGGCTCAACGTCTTACAGTAAGTAGCAGTCCTGGAGTTGAACATAGGTCTTATCCACATAAAGCCATCGCCTTTAGAAAAGGCAGGATCTGTGGGATTCAACCATTAGACAATATTTCTTAACTTTTCTTTCACAAGAGTGCTGCATTTTGACCAGAATATAAAATATATTTTACGATCTGTATTGTGAATCAAAGTGTGAATTCATAGTGTTGTCTGTCAAGTGAAGTTTTGAGCCGAATGATGGCCACATGATGCATTGCTTAGGGGGATAAAACATGCTGCAACTAAGATTTAATTTAATGTCAATAATTAAATGATAGCAAAGACAGAGAATGTTTATTGGAACAGGGAAAACTTGACCTTGTGGAGAGCCTAGACAGAGTAGTAAAGTTCTTCGTTATAACAGCCACACAGACTAAAAAGAAAGTGATAATTAGATATTTTTTTCAAATTTCCAAGTCGATCTTTTTTTTTTTTTAAAGGTTTGTATTTTAATAATCCATTTTGGGATGCTGTCCAGAATTTTGTATTTTAGCAGTATACTATTGACTCAGAAAGTATTGTAAAGTACTGCCTTAAGTCTTCAATTGTCTTGCACCTCATACTTGGTATGTCATCCCTTTGTTCCACCTTACCTGTAGGGTCATCCCAAGGCAACCCCTACTAGGGCAGTTCCCATCCAGGGAAAGTGCTTGTTTTTGGTAATCATTGAATAAGTGCTTTAAGTATTGAGGTAGTTTTTGTGTGGTAAAACCACAGTGGAGTGTCAAGGATAGTATTTCTAGGGTGACAATATAGTCATGGAGCCTAATAGATAATGACTTGCTTCTGTGGTCATGTAGTTTCTGAAGGTTCTGCCTGGCCTCTTACTTCCCACTCTTATGTACCTGATTTGTTGAGTGGGATGTCAGAACTGCTCTCTGAAGGACTCCTGCTGGGTTTTGCTGTGGATTCTGTATGGCAGGTCTGACAAAAGAAACATTTGTGCTTATTTTCTGAGTTTTCCAAATCCTAGTGTCACAAATTATAGAAACATAAATATTCTCAGTCAGCAATAAGAGTCTAAATTCAAGGAGTGGCAGGTATTACAATCCCCGTTTTCCAGGATGGAAAAACTGAGGTATAGAAAGATTAAAAAATGGACTGGAGATCACAGTGCAAGATACTTGCACACCTGGGAATTGGATCTGGGTCTTGTAACTCATGTGTAGTGTCTCATATGTTGCAGGAAGATGATACTGGAAGTCTTTTCAGTCTGAGTCTTTTTCTTGGCATGTAAATTCAAGGTACAATGCATTGCCTTCAGTGACTGGATGAAACATTGTACTGAGAAACTTGAAGGCACTTGCCAAAAGATGTACAATGACTGCCTGGAAATACAAGCTACCAACTCTATGCCAAGAGAAAATAAACAAAAGTGTTCTATTTGGGTTTATAGAGAGGAAGTATCTCTAATGCCTCAGTTCTTCAAGTCCTGTAGAGAAGCAGCAGTCATACATAGGAGCACAGTTCTCTTTGTGTTTGTCTAAACCTGCAAGAGGAGAAGCAAATGATTTTTGGCAGTCTGACTGGTAAGCAGGCTTTGTGTCATTTAGTAGATGTGTAGTTCTGCTTTCTTTTTGTCTACTTTGGGACATAATCTAGGAGCAGTGTCTTTTACCAAAGGACTACTGTCTTATAGTGCTCAAGGGAGATCTGGTATGCATGGGGGAGGGATGTGAAAGGAGAGATGGCATAGTGGATTACAGTGGCTTATGTGAAATAAAAGTCAAGAAAACCTGTTAACCAGGAGAGATGATGGCTATCTGGGGGCTATTGGCAGAGGCAGTCTTTTAATAGGACTGCGCTTGACAAGAGGTTAAGAGGGCAATATCAATTTTTTTTTTTTTTTTCAAAATTTTTGACTCATCTAAAAAATAAAGAGTCTCTGAGTTCCATTGGTTCACCTCCATTTTGAATGAATTTAGTTTTCCTTTGGCTACAGTATTAAACTTGGGCAGGTTGTACATATATATTCACTTTTCTTGCAGCTATGGGAAGAAACTCCTGTTATGTAAAAAAAGAGAAGTGACTACTGGCCAAATGGGAAACCATAGGAGAGCATAAATGGGACTTGCAGATTCAGATTTGTGAACATGAGATGCTGCCCTGATGCTTCAGAGCCTGGGGCAGGCTGTTGGAACAGCTCGACTTCAAAAGGAATATTGATTTGAGGGATAAAAGTTACTTGGGGTGTATAGGAATTCACCTGTGTGCTCTTTGTGTACTCTAGTATGGCTTAAGTGGTTTGATTTAGTGTGTAGTTTGTTGAATAAATTTGAATCAGGCCAGTGTCCTTTTTGTCTCTTTGCACCCTGCTTTTGAGCTGGAACCTCTCCACTGCTTCCTCCTTATTGTGGCAGCCAGAGTTCAAGCTCTTAGCACTGTACCGTGATAATAATGCTGAAAATAACAATAATGTATATGCCAGAGACTGTTCTAAAAGTTTGACATTTATTATCTTATTTAGCATCCTCACTCCATCCTTATGAGGTAGGCACTGTTATTTTCTCACCTTACCAAAAATTGCTTTCGTGAACCCTCATCTTCATGCTATTCTGTAATTTTTCCTCCACTTCCTATTTATTTAGTTATCCATCCTCCATCCCATTCTTTTCCTCTATACCACTGTATACGTTTCACCAGGCAGGGAAGGAAGAATATTCTTGACAACAGAAGAGCATGAACAAAATAAAGGAAGACTAAAAGAGTACATGCCGTTTTCAAGGAATGACCAGCAACTATCTGGCATCTAAGATACTTGAGGGACAGCAGTAGGATGTGGAGCTAAAATTATAGACTCTGGGAGCAAATTTTAGAAGCCCTTGAAAGGCTTGCCATGAAGTTTGGGGTTTTAAACAGGGAAGTGATAGGAAATCTGTTTCATAAGGTAACTCCGATGGCTGGCTGGAGAATGGGTTAGGGGAAGCATAAATAAGTTTAGGATTCTGTTACATTAGCCAGGTTGAAAGAGGCTGTAGTTGCACTGTGGTTGGGGATAATAGGTAACCATTTTGACATTTTGGAGACATAATGAAGTAGGATTTGGGTTATTGATATGGAAGCATTGAAAGAAAAAAAAAAAGAAATGATGGAGAACAAAAGCCTTTTTGTGTTTGGAAAAAAGGATACACGCTTAATGAAAAATATCCAAATAACACAGAAATGTACGAAGGAAATATCACCATAGTCTTTGTATCCAGATATAACCATTTTAACATTTTGGTGCACATCCTTCCAGACATTTGTATTTATGCATATATGTATATATGATTTTTTCCATGTTTTTATTGTGGTAAAACATAAAATTTACCATCTTTACTATTTTTAAGTGTACAGGTCAGTGGTATTAAATAATTCATAATGTGTGACTGTCACCACCATCCATCTTCATAAACTCTTCATTTTGTAAAACTGGAACTCTATACTCATTAAGCAATAACTCCTCATTCCTCCTTTCTTCCAGCCCTTGGCAACCACCATTCAACTTTCTATTCTGTGGTTTTGACTACTCTTAAGTATTTCTTATAAGTGGAATGTTACAGTATTTGTCTTTTTTGTGACTGGCCTGTTTTACTTAGCATAATGTCCTAGTTTCATCCATCTGTTTGTTTTTACATAAGTGGATGCATACATTTCATGCTGTTCTGTATCCTGCTTTTTCTTTTTTTCTCTCTTAACGGTATGTTAGGGATATCTTTATGTGTTAATGTATATAACTCTCCATCAGTGGTCTCGATCTGGATAATCCACCCCGCTAGGGGGGACATTTGCCAGTCTCTGGAAACATTTTTGGTTGTAGCAACTGGGGAGGTGGTTTCCTGGCATCTAATGGGTAGAAACTAGTAGTGCTGTTCCTGGCATCTAATGGGTAGAAACTAGTAGTGCTGCTAAACATCCTATTGTGCATAAAACAACCGCTCACAACAAAGAATTATCCAGCCCAAAATATAAATATGTTATACCGAGGTTGAGAAATCCTGTTCTACATTATTGTTGTTTTTAAAATTTTGAAGTAATCGTAGATTTATACAGGAGTTTCAAAGAGTCTAGAGAGGTTTTGTATATCTTTTACCCACCTTCTCCTCAAATTAACATCTTATATCATGGTACATTTATCAAAAGAAATTGACATAGATACAATATTGTTAACAAAACTGTAGGCTTTCTTTGGATTTCAGCAGTTTTTCTACTAACGTCCCTTTTGTTTCAGGATCCAATCTAGGATACCATACTGCTTTTAGTCATTGTGTCTCCTTAGTCTCGTCTCCTCCAGTCTGACAGTTTCTCAGTCTTTCCATGTCTCCCATGCTTTTGATATTTTTTGAGGCTAGTGGTCAGCCATTTTGTAGAATGTCTTCCAATTTGGGTTTATCTGATGGGTTTCTTGTGATTAGACTGGCATTATGGATTTTGGAAAAGCATACTACAAAGGTAAAATACCCTTCTCATTTCATTATATCAGGATAAGATATCAACATGATATGGTTTTGATTTATGTTTCCCTCATAAATAATGATGTTGGGCATCTTTTCATGTGTTGGCCATTTATATATTTTCTTTGGAGAAATATCTGTTTAGGTCCTTTGCTTATTTTTGAATAGGGTTAGTCTTTTTGTTGTTGAGTTGCACACATTACATTTTGATACACGTTGCCAAACTGCTTTCAAGAAAGTTTGTACCAGTAGTATGTATGTCTGTTTCCCCTCTCCTTTGTACTTTGTGTGTTACCTATCTTTTTCATTGTAAATAAGAGATTTCATTTTAATTTCATTTCTTAGGCTAATTGCCTTTTCAAGGATACATTGACCATTTGTGTTTTTTTTTAATTTTGAATTTCTCCTGTCCATACCTGCTGTGTCCACTTCTGTATAATGGTTTTCATTTTTGTATTTATTGATTTGTAAGAGTTTTTTGTGTATTGTGAATTTTAGCCCTTTGTATTGTAACAATATTGTGTATTGTAAGTCTCATTTATTGGAAATATTTTTCCAGTTGGTCATTTGTCTTTGACTTTTATGATTTTTTTTTTCTTTTGCCTATAAAGGTTTTAAATTGGTATAATCTTGTACTCTTTTTAGGATTACAACTTTTAACATTCTTTTAGAAAGAGTTCTTGTCTGAAGTTTATAATCCTTTTAACTGTTGGAATGTACAGATGTAAATAAAAAATGTCATTGTTTCTCTAGTATAAATGAAGATCTATCCACTTGTCTTCACTATACTTGTTGCTCTTCCCATGGCATCCCTAACACATATGTGTAGGTAATTGCAGATGATGTATAGGATTCTGCATTGCCCAGGCTTACTTAGATGTGGATACTTTTGGTTAGCTACCCAGTTAGTTTTCTTGTTCTCTTTATTTTGGGGGTGGGGTGGGTGATGGTTATATCTTGTTGCATAAGCACAGTACTTGCAACAGTGGTTCTCATGCCCAGCTGCACATTGGAATCACCTGGAGAGTATTGAAAATAACCATGCCTAGGCTTATAGTAATCAGTAAATAATCTGTTGATTAGAATTAGATGATTTGCTTAACTCTTCAGGTGCCTAATTCTTTCCTAATTTATAGTCGGTCTTTATTCAAAAGTCTGTGTTTCACCTGGTAGGCAGTTTTATTTACTGAGAAAGCTGAGTTTTAGTCCCAGTTTTGACACTAATTTACTGTATATATAATTTTGAACAAGTTACTGCCCCTCTCTGGGCTTTAGTTCCCTCTTTGGATATATTAGGGAGGGAAAACTGATTGGATTAGTTCAGGGCAAACTTTCTGTTAAGGTCCAGGTAGTAAATAATTTAGGTTTTGTGGGTCATGCAGTGTCTGTCGCAGTGTCTAAAGCTCCTTTCAGCTCTGGTAGTTTGTGGTTCTCTTCTTTTAAACCCTATGCAGGGGTCTCACGAAGGAAAATCTTGTTTAACCACCACCAATTAAATGTAGATAATACCAAGCACTTATTACTTACCATCTGCCTGGCATTATTCTACACAGTTTACATATATTAACTCTAATCTTCAGACTAACCCAGTGAGGAGTACAGGTGTTATTATTACTTCCATTTTCTAGACAAGAAAATTTGAGGCAAAGAAAAATTAGATACTTAACCTGCCAAATGAAGACTACAGCTGGGTAGTAGAACCAGAATTTGAACCTAGGTATTCTGCCTTCTTTATACTCTACTGCTTCTCCCTAACTTACACGTTACGCTCCAAATAATGGAGCACCTCAGCTATTTTACTTTATCACAGGTATCCTAAGATAAAACATCACTGAAACCATCAAAAGTGGGCAATCATGAGCCTATAAAGTTGGCTACAGAATGGAAACCTTATTAATTTTCTCGAAAGAACCCTTTTGTTTCAGTCTCAGCGTTGTAGTCACATGGCATTGCCTATGTATGTATTTCTATCTACTTACTCTTGAGAACCTTGAAGGGGTTCAGTGTATGGTGGCTGTCTTCTCAGTTTCTGGAATTTTATTTCACCTTAGTAGGAATTCATTACTTCAGGTGAACAAACAGACCAGAATCAAATGGGGATAAATATTCTCCTGGTAAAAGGCAGTAGAAACAGCTTGGGTTATAGGCAGAGCATCCGGGCTTTAGGCCTCTCTCTACTACCAGCCAGTTATATGGGCAAGGGAGCTCTCTGAGCCTCAGTATTCTCAAGTATAAAATTTCAGGTGATTGAACTGAATGGATGATTTCTGAATTTCCTTATAGCAATGCTTTACAGGTAGACTACTAAGTAACCACTGCAACGGTTCTGCATAGCAAAGTCTCTCTTATTTTAACTTAAAAATATGTGCCAATTTTGCATTCTCTGCCCTAATCTGCCTGTTTATTTAGATGTAAAAAATGTTTCAAATTCTTTTTACTTAGTAGGATTGATAGTGAAAGAATGCATCATGTACATATTATGTATATGCTTCTCAGTTTGAGAAACATGGCCTTATATTATGATTGTAGTCCCTTTTCCCTTAAAGAGAGATAGGCATAGGAAAAATAAAAGCCATGATTTGCACTGTGAATTCCAAACTACTCCTCACCAGACTGAACAGGTCAGGTACAGGTTCTCCTGCTTACTGAGTATCTTAATCTATCTGATTTATTTAGCATGTCTGCAGTTGAATTTCTGCCAAACAAAGCTAAAAGTAATAGTTGCCTGCCGTGATACTTCTGCAGTTAATTCATTCTTTCTAACCTAGTAAAGTGTAAATTTTTAAAAAGTCATCCTTTCATTAAAGAAAAGTTAGCCAAGAGACTGCCCATTTTCCTGCTCTTCAACATCTCTTCAGGTGAATAATCAAATTAAAATTCTTTTAATCAAAAAGGAAAATCAACTTTCTGGTGAGTGCCGACATCCTTTAAAATATAATTTTTTCTTTCATCCTCTTATGCCAACGTTTTTTCTGAAGCTTGGACTATTTAGAAGGGGTGTTAGATATGAGGAACTTGAAGTCTCAGGAGAGAAAGCTGATTTGTACAGAACAGAGATTAGCAACATAGTGGAAAAAGAACACTGACTTTGAAGTCAGAAGACATGGATTCTGAGTTTGCCTCTGCCACTTACTAACTGTATGACTTTGGGCAGGTTACCTAATATGTCTTAAGTTTCTATTTCCTCATTGGTGAAATGAAGGCAGCATAATTTCATAGGGTGTGAAATTCTTGGTAGTCTTTACCTCAGATATCCAGTATTCATTGAGTATGATTCCATGTATTAGGCACTGTGCTCAGTGCTGGGGCTAGAGATAAAATACAGATTTCTTCCTTTAGAACTTGTCTAGTGGGGAAGATAGAAATATTTTAAAGTTATATGCAATAAGTTCTGTGATAGAGGTAAATGCAAGATACTGTGGAAGCACAGAGGACAAGCACAGATGGGGAGGATTGGGGAGTGATCTTAGGCTTTCATTAGGACATAATGCTAAAGAGGTTGAGGCTGGTTAAGATCAGGTTTTCGTTTTAGAAAGATCACTGACTGCAGTGTGGACATAATTAGAGGCGTTATATCCTAAAGGTAGGAAGATCAGTGAGGAAGCTGATGGAATAGGCTAGTTGAGAAATCATGAAGCCTTCAATTGATGTTTTAGAAACTAGTATGGATAGCAATTGACACAGATTGGAAATGTGAGGAGAGAGACAGAGATATTAGGATCACTTCAAGGTTTTTAGTTTGATAATCTAGATGGTTCATTCAAGTACGGCCAGGAAGATAAGGAGTTCAATTTTGAACATATCAAGTTTTAGGTGCCTGTTTGGGGTGATGATGTTGGTAGCTAGCTAACATTTATTGACTGTTTCCTACAGGGCAGGACCTAGTCCATACGCTTTGCATGCATTATTTAATTCTCACAATTACCCTTTGAGATTAGATTTGAGATTAGCCTCACTTTATAAGGAAGATACCTGAGTCACAGAGAAGTTTAATAAACTTGTCCAAGGTTACATAGCTAGTATGTGGTAGAGCCAGGACTTAAATTCAGGTAACCTGGCTCCAGAGTCCTTTCTGTTAACCACGTCACTGTATTATATGCCTCTCATTGATAACGGAAAGTCCACTAGGCAGTTAAATATCCAGGTCTGGCATCATGAGAGATAACTAGATTGCAGATATGGCTCTTGGGAATTATCAGCACAAAACTGGTTATAGAAATCATGAGTGTCACCCAGAGAAAGTTTATAGTATAGAAATGGCAGGTAAATGGCATAAAAACTACCATTTCTCAATATTGTTCCCATGACAGACATTGCTAATAGATCAGTGGCTGGCCTCAGTAAAGGAAACTGAGGAAGGGCCAGTGAGATAGGAAGAAAAAACAGAGAGATCAGTGCCATGGAAGCCCCAAAGGGGAATAATTTAAGAAGGAGAGAGAGAGCTCAGTAGTATCAGATTTTGTGGCTTTTTCCATTACGTGTTTTGAGAGCTTAGTAGAAAAGTGTTATATTTGGCAGTTTATTAGTGATCTAAGAGAGTGAGCTATCCATGGAACTGTGGCGCTGGGAGAAGGTGGGGAGGAGTGCAGTAGAGAAGGTGGATGGTTGTATTGATCCATAATCCAGATGCGCTTCTGGTTGACAACCACAGCTCTAGATTCTGTTGGTTTTCCTCTAGGTGTCTGTGGTAGGTTTCCCTTACCTTCATTAGCTCCTCTGGGCACTTCAGCTCTGTTGGTTTGGAGAGTTCAAGTTATTTCAGCCTTGTGGCCTTTTCCCAATTTTTTTTTTTCAATCTGGAAATAAACCCTCAATAGAGGTGAGACAAAGAGACATATTTCCCTAGATGGTACCCAGTTAGATACCTAAAAAGAACATTAAATGTGTAGAGGTTATGATATTTAGAGATTGTACCGTCAAACTTTAATATCTCTCTTATAAACTTACGTCACTTATCTCCTTATAATACATTTATTTATATCTGTCTCTTACTAGCCTGGACTCCTGGAGGACAAGGGATCCTTTCTTAATCTTTGCATGCCTAACATCTTGCAGAGTACCTAGAACATAGTAGACTCTCAGTAAATGTTTGCTAGGATAAGTCAGTTGTATTGATAATTGGCTAAGTAGGTTAAACCTATAATTTTTCAGAATGTTTCAGTTATCAGGCCTCACAGAGGCCAGAGTTCTCTTAATATTGTCAACATTTGATTTGTGCAGAGAGAAACATTGTATCTAGTCATCTCTATGTACACAGGTTTCAGGTGTCTTCTGGGAGAATGGGAAATGGAACACAGTGACATGCTTTTAAAAGATAACACATCCTTTGAGCTCTTCCTATTACTCAGGGCTGACTGTTCTGTAGGTAGAGTCACACTGTAACTATAACTGAAGCTGGAAAATATGCGAAATGTGAGGCAATCAGCTACAAAGCTAACCTATTTTGTTGGAAGAATGTTTCTAGATAGGTAATAAAATTATAAACCCAATTGTGGCATTTACTGTATGTTTATAGACCAAATGTGACATTTACAAAATTGGTTGGTTTGTGGTTTGTTTAGATATTTTCTTAGTGCAAATATGTAAAACGTTGCTGTGTTTTTGCTTTTTGGTTGTGCAGTGGTTTTAATTGATAAATAACATGCACTATAACATGCATAATACAGTTCAATAAATTACCAAAAAGTGAAAATACTTGTGTAACCACAACTAAGTTCAAGAAATAGAACATTACCAGCCCTGTCAATAATTTTGAAAATTACAGTGTGATCCAGAAATTCCACTTGAGTAATATATTCAAAAGAATTGAAAATTCTAACAATTTTTTGAAAATTTTATCATTGCAAATATTCACTAGTTTCTCATTGAACCTAAAACTTATCATCTAAGTTTTTTTATTATTATTGTGGTAAAATACACATAACAAAATTTACCATGACATTGAACATTTTACCATTTTAGTAGCATTAAGCACATTCACATTGTCCTGCATCTATCATCACCCTCCATCTTTTTCATCTTCCCAAACTGAAATTCTGTACCCATTCATTATACACTAATTCTCTATTCCTCACTTCTCCAGCTCCTGGCAACTACCATTCTCTTTTTTGTCTCTGAATTTGACTTCTCTAGGTACGTCATGTAAGTGGAATCATACAATATTTGTTCTTTTGTGATTGGCTTCACTTAGTATAATGTCTTCAGGGTTCATCTATGTTACAGCCTATATCAGAATTTCCTTCCTTTTTAAGGCTGAATAATATTCCATTGAATGTGTATAACACTTTGTTTATCCATTCATGATGGGCATTTGGGTGGCTTCTACCTTTTGGCAGTTGTGAATAATGCTGCTGTAAATATGGATGTATTAATATCTGTTCAACTCTCCTCTTTCAAGTCTTTTGGGTATATACTACCTAGAAGTGGAATTGCTGGACTCTATAGTAATTCTATTTTTTATTTTTTGAGGAATTACCATACTGTTTTTCATAGCTGCACCATTTTACATTCTCAGCAACAGTACACAGGTGTTTCGATTCCTCTACATCCTCATGAACATTTGTTATTTCTTTCTTTTTTTTTTTTTTAAATAGCCATCCTGATGGGTGTGAAGTGCATCCAAATTTTTTAAAGAAACTTTCTGTTTTGGAAATTTTCCAACATATTAAAAAATAGAGCGAACAGTAGTTGAACTCTCATATATCCGTCGCCTAGCTTCAATAGTTATGAACACTTGGCCAATTTTGTTTCAATTTTAGACTATTTTTCCCTCCTCTATTGTTGGAATGCAGACCCCAGTCATATACTTTCTCTTTTTTTCTGTTGTTAAAAACAGAAAATAAAACACAATTTTAATGTTATTAGTATGAATAATGTCATTGCAAATTTTACTTGCATTGTTCCGCCTTTGATTCGGAGATCATAATGCTTGTGTCATTATTAACAGGTATGTTCTCAGCATTATTCTTGCTTTCATGCGGTGCAGACATAGATATATTTTACATATGCCCTTCATATACCCTTGCCGCCTTGTTAAAAATTTATTCATGGGTAAAATTTTAAAATATACAGCACCTATAATCACAAGTTGCCCAGTCATTTGTAAGCACAATTACAACAGCACATCAGTACCTATCAAAAGTCAGATTAGAATGGGAAATAGTGAAGCAACGTCATAGACATAACCTTGAACCAGCTCCAGTTTCTTAAAAAAGACATCATATATTTTCATTAATATGTACTTCAGTACTATGTACCTCAAAGTTAAGGACTTTTTTAATAAAACATAACTGAAAACCATATTTACCTGAAAATTAACAATAATTCTTTTATTATCAGATATCTAGTAAACATCACCTATATCTTTATGCCTAGTTTCTTTTAATCTGATGGTAAAGGAAACAAAAGGTCAACAGATCACTTGAAGATGACAGTTTACATTGGTAACCAAGATGTAGTCCTTTTATGAGTTACAGTTTTTTAACTCTGTGAGCAAGAACTCTGCTTCCTTTAAACCATTAATACTCTTTCTTTTCTGATATTTGTCGGCATTTGTATGTAACATAAACAGTACACTGGGCCACTTCCTTTAGTAAATAAGGTGAACCTAGTTCTGGGGTTACTTTCTGTTTGATTTTTGGTTATGTATTTGTTTAAACTTGCCATCTTAAGAGACTCAAAGATATACCTAAATGCAGGGCACAGGATGAAAATTTATCTACAAATTTATCTACATATCTGATAGAATGTGCTGATACAGATGTTCACATTTTAGCTGTTTTGGAGGTGGGAGGTGATAACTGTACATTTGCAACTATGCATTTCCTTAACATTAATCTCTGTATTAAAAATGAGGATCCACCTACAGAGTTCAGAAATCTGGCAAAATCAAGTGGTTGCTATTTGGAACCCTAAGCTACAACGGAGCCAACTAAAGACTGTGGGAAAAGAGAGACAGGAACACACAGTTACTAACTCTTTTTTCCCCCTTCAGTTTTAATTTGCAAGGAAGACCCCAGTATACAGCATTCCCTATGGCACTTTATAATGGGAAAAGGAAGTCTTGTTCCAGATACACAGAAAAGAACATCCTGTGATTTAAGATTCCATTAATATTCAGGTGTAAGAATGCAAGTCTGCTGTTAGGTACAGAATATGTGAGTTAAAGGCAGAGCTCATTGTTTTCCTATGACTTTATTTTTTCTGTGCAGTTTTACTAATTAATGGTTTTCTTTTACTTGAAGATAGCTTATATCTTTATTGGGTAAATAACCTCAATAGCTAAGAGCACAGAGGCTTCAGAATGATAGTGACACTAAAATTATTTCCTGTTCTCCCTGTCTTGTCATGATAGCAGTAGTAGTATTGGCTGTAATATAGGTGGTGATATAATGATCCTTATGTAGCATTTATAATGTGTCAGGAAAAAACTAAATGCTGTACATGTATTAACTTATTTAATCCACACAACTCAGTGAGATATTATTATCCTCATTTTACTGATGAGGTATTGAGTCACACACAGAGAAGTTAGTAACTGACTACTGCCAAGTACAAATAACTAGTAAGTGGCAGGGCTAGGAATTGATCTGAGGCAGCCTGGCGCCAGGGTCCTTCCTCCTAACCATTATACTGTACTGTACTTATTTGACACCCATATAAGTAAAGGGAAATGTGAGATAAAAAATGCTTTTAACATCTTTGTGGGCTCTATGGAACTTATTATTTGTTCACTCAGTGCTCCCTGTAGAATCAGTGATTACAGAGAGAACATTTAATCTCAAAGCATTCATCCCTACTTTCAAATTAGTATTTTCAAATCTGTTCTCCATCTGAGACCTTGCATTTAGAAAAAGTACACTTGAACTTTTGAGTTGAATTGGCAGATCAAGAGCTTACAAACAGGATATTGCCTTTGAGTATTTAGACTGTATGTGCCCACCCCCTGAAGCGGTAATTTGGATAGATCACAGTGTTTGTACCAGAGTACAGCAGTATTAGGGGATCTGACTTCAAAGTGTGTATGTGTGCTTTATTTATTTATTTATTATTAAAGTATAGTTGACTGTGTTTTATATATATCCTTGCAAATAGGCCACTTCTCCACAAATGGAGCCAATCTAATATAAATTCTCAAAACCTTTCAGAGCCATTTAAGTCCAAGAAATATGTAAGCATTTGAATTAGAACTTTGAGCAATGCAAAATGTTACCTTTCTGGAGACTTGTGATAAGTAGAATAAATAAAACAGCCTATCCATTTTTAAATGCTTAAAGTTCAGGTCAAAGAACCAAACTCTGGTTAATCTTGCAGAATTGTTTCTCCTCTGGGCACTGGTTTTACATACTCTTTTAATCTTTAAGTGTGAGCTAATAGCCACTACAAGTATCCCTGCTTTTTGAAGGTGTATATTAAAGCCACTTCGCTTTTACAAAAGACCTACATTAATAGCTGTTATGGCCAACCAGAAGAAATCTGAAGAGCATTTGTAATTAATTAAGAGGCTTTTAAATTGATGGTAATTGCTTCTTTACTTTACACAATTTTGTTTTATGAAAGATTTCATAGAAATGCTCTTCTTTTGGATAGCAGGGAAACCTGTACCATTTTTTGCTAACCGAAAAAAATCCAAAAGAGAATTTTTGCTTTTATGGAAAAAGGCAAAAAGTGAAAAAAGAATTCAGCATTTGTTTGCAGCAAGTTGTTATGGAGGCAGTGCCAAAGTACTTCCCTGGGACCTACACTCATCATCTCAGCATCAAACCATCATAGTTTTGAACTGTGTCTGTGAACATCTGTGTTTCATCTCAATTTATTTTGTGCATCCGTTAGCAAGATGTGTTCTAAGGTATTAGAAAGCCTAAGAGAGCTTGTAAGGGTATTATGCTTAGTGTAAAACTGAATGTAATTAAGCATTTTGATTGTGGTAAACAAAAGAAGACATTCTACGTACATCGAATTTTGTGCCTGGGAGAGAACAACATTTTTTTTGTAAAAATTAATGGTAAGTGCTTTTTTGCTTTATGCCATTTTGTCTTATGAAATGTTTTGTAGGGATGCTGTACTTTCAGATAGCAGGGGAAACCTGTATTTGATAACAAAGCCAGTGTTCTATATACTTCTGCTTCCTTTGTCTTGAGTTTCGTGGATCTGGCTATGCTCTGGTTAGATCACATATACTCTGTGCTTTGGGTCAGTTAAGTGGCTGGAGGGAGGAACAAGGTCACCATTTCCACCCATCAGATGTGCATTTTGTGGAGGCAGATGACTTTCTCATGCTAATTTTCTTTCCCCTAGGTTTATGAAGGCCTAGACATCATCACCAACAAGGTTTCTGCCCAAGAGCAGAGAATGTGCCAGCACCACATGATCAGCATTGTGGATCCTCTCATGACAAATTACACAGTGGTGGACTTCAGGGACAAGGCAACTGCTGTGATATCCTTAGGAAAGACAGCAGCTAGGCTTGGTGGGGGCAAGGCAGCCCAGGCCAAGAAAGTTTTCTTTCTAGTTACAGTTTCTTCTAAGCAGGGGCACCCAGGACCTACCTATCAGTAGGTAGCATCCCCATCAGTACTATGTGGTTTGAAAGATACAGCTTCATTGCTACTCAGAGTCCTGTCCTCAAGCCTGCAGCATCAGCATCCCTTCAGAGCTTGTTAGAAATGCTGAATTTGGGCCTCACTCCAGACCTACTGAATCAGATCTGCATTTAACAAGAGTCCCGGGTGATTCATATGCACATTAAAAATTGAGAAGCTCTGTTTTAGTGGAGAGAACATTGAGGAACCAGAAAGTCTGTGTTCTAGTCTTATAACCACCTCTTTTGACCATGTGAATTTTATTGAGAAAAGCATTTACCCCACTGAGCTTCAGTTTTCTATCCTTTAGATGGGGATATAAAATAAGTATAATGGAATTCCAGTTAGAATTTCAAAGGGATTGTTGTAGGAGGGGCCAGAAAAAAATAGTTCTGGGTAACATCAAGAAATTTTTGAAAAAAGAGCAATATAAGGGGGACTGCTTTTATATTTTTTTATTTTTATTTTTCCCCCCTCTTTAATCTCCCTACCCCAGCTTCCGCCCCTGACCCATGGATGTTGCCGTTTTCCCTTAAGAACTCTGAAGGTGGATCTCTGAAGGTGGGGCGTCCCCTCTCAATGCTCGCGCCGTGCACCCAGGGCCTGGTGCACCCAGGACCTGACACCCCCAGCACACTTGGGGGGCCTGGCGCACCTGGGGCCTGGCACACCTGGATATGGTCCGTGGCTCCACCTGGGGCATGAACCCAGGACCTTCTGCATGCAAAGGAGATATGCTAACCACTACACTATGGAGTCACCCCTGCCTTTATATTTTTATGTTCAGACTGCCTTTAATATTTGGACTGCTAGATAGTAAAGCATATTGAAAATTCATAGTAATTATAATAACATGGATCTTATATAATACTGGACAAATGTATGGCACAGAATAGAAAACTCATACAAATTCAAAGGAATGTATATATTTAGCTTGTCAAGGTGGCATTTCAAAACAATGGAGAAATAATTCAGTAGTTAATAATTATTCCTGAGACAGTTCATTGTTTTTGAAAAAAATAAAATTAGGTCCTCATTATATATGACATAACTTCAGATTTCAGAGTTAAATATATGTTTTTCTAATGAAACTTTAAATCAGATGGGATAACATGTACTTGAGTAGTTATGTGATTTTAAAGTAGGAAAGGGCTTTGTAGACATTTTTTATTTTATGTTTTTTTGTTTTTTTGTGTGTTAAAATACACAACATAAAATTTATTATCTTAACTATTTTTAAATGTACAAGTTCAGTGGCATTATATGCATTAATATCATTGTGCAGCCATCATTGCTATCTGTGCCTGTAATAGTTATTTTTTTAAAAAGGAAAATAACGAGTCGAATATGTAAGAATTAAGAATTTGTATTGGCAAGAATATATATCAAGCAGAACTCCTAGTTATCTACCCTAGAAAAACATTGCCACAAGCATATCAGGGGATATGTGGTAGATCTCATTGTATAATGCATTACTCTTAACAGCAAAAACACGTAAACACTGAAATTCCTACTTACAGAAGAATATATAAAATTTGCTTTGTTCATATAAGTTAAGCACTTTTTCAGCAGTGAAAATGAATGAATTGTAGCTATATCAATGTAGAAGAATTTTAGAAATAACAAATTTGAGAAATTTTAGAAAGATGCATACATGTTCATACCATTTATTATAAAGGTTAAAGGCAAACAAAACCATATATTAATATATTGTTATATATTATATATAGTATATATTAATGTATTCTTTAGGGGTACATCAGTAATAAGTTGCGGAAAAACAAGGGAATAATGAGAAAAAAAACTTAAAATAATTGAAGATAGTGAACAATTCAGAGAGAGGGGAAGTTGGGAGTTGGGATGGGAATGAATACACAGAAACTTCAGAGGAATTAATAATATTCTTTTTCTTACATAGGGTCACAAGTATTTGTTTTATTACTAGGCTTCATAATTTACATATGTTAATAATGTTCTTATATATAGAATATTTTATAATAAAAGGAAAACAGCCCATTATAAACAAAATTAAAAAAACAGACTACAAAGCAGGAGAAAAATATTTGTAACATAGGAAAAGCAAATGGTTAATATGCTTAATATGTGAACAACTCTTATGAATCAGTATGAAAAATAAAGGTCATGAGTAGTAATTCACAAAGGAAGAAATATAAATGTTGATAAACATGAAAGGGGGTTTACCCTTGCTGTTAATCAGGACCATGCAAATCAAAATAATGAGATAATATTTTTTGCCTCTCAAATGGGCAGAGATTAAAGTGCCGATAATTCTTGCCTTACCTGCTTTATAAGGCAGTCGTATCAGATAAGATAATGTATATGGAAGCCCTTTGCAAATTAAAATGTATCACCAAATGTACATTATTGCTGAGACACTTTTGTTGTTCAGAAATAAAAAGATAGAAAATGGAGAGCTAATTAAAATTTTCAAAGAGCAGCAACAGGGAATGACAGATTACTTATAGAATTGGAGATTTAATGAATTTAGGTAAGAAGTACAATCAGAACCATCAAAACTGAAAGTACCAAAAACAAACAAACTGAAAGTACCTTAAGAAGTATCCAATTAACCTTCTTGATTTGACAGGTAAAAGTACTAGATACTGAGGCCCTAAGAGGAGAAGGCTTTTGCTCAGGATCACAGTAGTTTCATGGCTTGGGCAAACAAGTTAAACTTCTTCCCACCACATACCTCCTATCCCATTTCCCTCCCTATTTTCCGCTCTCCTGGTATCTCACCGTTTTTAAACTTTTATTTTCTTTGTTCTCTTTCTCTCTGTTAATCATATTATATATTTAAAGTTTTATTATAATTACTGCATAATTGTATGCTCTCTTAAAGGGAGAATAGAGAATTTCTCTTTAAAAAAACACAAATATGTAATGATTATTCTATGTGATCCTTGATTGCTAACATCTTTCCACCCCACCCCAACATCTTAAGGATTAGTGGGCTTCTGATAGAAAGAGGTCATTTATGCCTGTGCCCACAGACTGGCCTGTAAGGGGAAGAAGTGTTAAAGGAGTCTTAGCTTGGGTTGAAAGTCTCTTTTTATCCGTTATTCTCAGAAGCAAAGCCCTTCTTAGAGCAGATAATATCTGTTCAACAGAGATTCTAAAGAGAATTCAGAGTAGCAGAGAGATAAAAACAGTAGTGACTAAATTGAGTGCTTACTCAATTGAAAAAATATTTCAGGTATTGTGGTTGGAGATTTATTCTCATTGTCACATTTAATGCTCATTAGAACTCATGAGGATTTTATAGGTAAGAAAACTGAAGCTCATACAGGTTGATTAACAAGGCCTAGAACTGGAGCTGGTAATTGAAATCTATTTGTCTTTAGAACCAGTGCTTCTCTTTTTATCTGGTGCAGTCTAAAGTGGCTAAAATGTGCACTACTGCCACATACATAATGGTGAAGACTGAGTCTAAGAACCATGGTTTAGAGAAACCGGCTCGTATTTTGCCCTAGAAGGCAAAGTCACACAATGTAAGTCACTTTGGTGGCTTCCTGAGCAGCTGACCCTCAGTCCTGTGAGAGACCTTGGGCTTATGCTTATTAAGCTGATTTAGAATACTAAACAAGCTATGAATTTTAGCAGCAAGGCCTACAAAGTTCTAAAACTGGAGGGAATTACAAACATACCTCTGTCTCTGATTTACACAGTCCCTCCTGAACTGAAAGGAAATGATTCGGAAAACTCATGGGAAACAGTTAAAACTAATATCAATTCATTTTGGTTTCTATCCTTTCTCTTCTGCTCTCCCGACAAATGAATGTGGTTTCTTGTTAATACCCTACTTCCTGAGTGAGTCAGGATTCTCTTCTTGATATTAAATATTGTGATGTCTTTCTTAATACTCACATTGAAGATATATTTGCCCGAAACAAAATTCCTATTGTCGTGGGAGGAACCAATTATTACATTGAATCTCTGCTCTGGAAAGTTCTTCTCAGTGCTAAGGTATGTTTACTTCACTTGTAACTCACTGAGGAAATGGGTTCTTCTTTCTTGACAGCTAATTTTAGTGGGAGGAAGGTTGACTCTTGCCTATTTTTTATACTCAGCAACTGTAATTTTCCTACTTTATATTCTGAAGCAAATGCTACCTCCATATGTGAAGTGTGCTCCTCCAGGCAGGCCTCAGGGCAGGGGCTGTCTGTGGGAAAAATGTTCCTCTGTGGATTAATTAGCATCTCCATGTAAGTTAACAATACATTAGTCTGATTCAGCATTTCCTGATTGTAACTATCTGTGTGTCAGGGAGATAGCAAACCTTTCTTATAAAGATGCTTGCTATTGCATAAGGTGGAACTTTGCAAACTATAATGTGCTGGCCATTTTGATTGACTTTTTGTTCACGCTTGCTGACTAGACTCCTGGATGTGTTAATATAGACATGTTAGCCCTGGTACCTGTTTGTACTTCCAACAAGGAAGCAGAGTATCTGAGTATTTCCCCAGACAGTAATTCGTCCTTTCTTTTAGTTTGCTGTGGCTTCACAGCACTACCACAGTGTATGAGAATTTTCTGTTTATGATCTGTCTCTCACTAGATCTTCTGATTCATCTCTATTCTGTATTCCTAACACTTGGCCAAATGCCTGACATATACATTGTCTTCAGTATTTGTTGAATTGTTCAATTAAATTTACTTCTAAACCTTCATTTAATAGCCCCAGGAGATGGGCACTGAGAAAGTGATTGACCGGAAAGTAGAGCTTGAAAAGGAGGATGGCCACATACTTCACAAACGCCTAAGCCAGGTGGACCCAGAAATGGCTGCCAAGCTGCACCCACATGACAAGCGCAAAGTGGCCAGGTAAGAAATCCTGGGCCTGCCGACCCCGGATTCCTTTAGAGTTAGAGGGCAGTCAGTTCTTCATTGTGCCTAGGTGATGAGAGAGAGGCTGGGTAATGGTAGTTTATGGAGATTGATGTGTTCTAGTTCATCAGGTTGAGGCCTTGTGTTATTGCCTCAGTCCAACTCCCTCACTAAGTAGTTGCACCCTACTTTGTTGTTATATTTAAAATGCATAATACAGTAGTTTTCCCTAGGGCCTATGTAGTCTTGCTTCATTTTCTATTTGATCTTTGCTTGTATAACATTTTTCATATAAATTTTTTCTGGCATGCAGTTGGTTTACATTGTGACTTAGGTTTCATAATTGATTGTGTAATGCTGAGTTCTGCCCCAGTGGCTTTCCCAGTGAGAGGTAGACAGTTTCGTAAACTGTCTCATAGATCAGCTCACCTTTACTCGTGGAGATTTTCTTGAAGGGAAGAGAGAGGTGGTGAATGAACTCTTAAGTCATGTTTTCTTAAATTCTTTTGAGATTGCAGTGTTGTGTGTTAGGTATATTTTTCTGCATTGTGGAAGTGGTACCATATCTGGCAGAGGATCTAACAAAGTATCTCCTGTATGGATGGTTATACAGATTAAATATTGCAGCAATGTCTGGTATTATGAAGTATTCCATTCAGATGAATGATCTAGACCATGTTTCTTCTTTTTTCATTATTGCCCCCCACCTCATCCAGAAGCCTTTTTAGAAATTTTTTTCCTAATTGTACTTACTTCCATCTCCATATGGGGTCCATGAAATTTTACTGAAGAATAAGATTTTTAGGGGGGAGGGGTGTATGGTTGCCCTTTGGAGGGCCACACACCTTGTAATATCTAAGGGTTTTTTTCCCCTTTGAGGGCATTGTCACCCTGGTGATAATGCATATTTTAGATAAATGAAATTTATACTTTATAATATCCAAACCTTTTATTTAAACATTCTAATAAAAATTTTTGGAAAACAGGAATATTATGATAAACGTACATTTATTTTTACAGTGTTTTATGATATTATTCTAGAGCTTCGTCTTTATTATCTTCTTTTATTAATCGATTCTTATCACCTCTCATTTTGCTACTTCTAGACTAGTTAGTAATGAGTTGAGAATTACATCTTTGTATGAGTCAGTAGGTTCTAAGCAAGAGCTCTAGAGTCTCTCTTTTGGAGAGGATTGGAGGACCTTTTTCATCTTTCTTTTAGTTTCAGCCTATATTCTAACCTCCAGATAAGTAAGCTTGATATTACTATACATTTTTTCCTCATAGGTCCTCTTCGAATGACCAGTGATACAGAATGACAAGGGGCCTCTACACTTGTGTTAGGGTTTCAAGAAGTAGAATTGGGTCAGGAAGGGAAAGATCACTTTCAAGCTGATAAGTTGCAATCACCCAGAGTGGTAGAGTATAGATTTGAGAGTTAAATTACCTATGCTGCATAACATAATAGATAACTGAGACAGTGGATGGGGACTTAAGAATAAGTATGTGAGTTTTTTCTTTGGTGATCTTTGTGCTAGTAGAGTACCGAATTAGTCAGAAGCATTCTTCATTAATTTTAGACATATTTAAAAAGAAAGTTGATGAGCTGGATATACAACATACTTTGTACTGTGGGAAAGGCATTCCAGCGAGACTAGACTTGTTGGCTTGTAACAAAGTGTCCCAAACAAGCTCTTTTACTGCTTACCTGAAAGTGAGTGATTCCCATTCTGTTTGTGTATAAGAAACCTGTTGTTTCTGAACCTGTTTAACTGATTTCAGAAAAATTTATTTGTGTTTAGAAGAATAGTATTATTTCTTACTTTATCTAAAGTAGAATTGCAGTAACCCTGGACCTTCATGTCTTTAGGGGCTTATGCACTGAAAATGAGAATGAGATATTCTGAAATAGCCTCTTTTCTTGTTTCAGTTGAGAATAGTTTTTATGGTTGTGCCCTCCCACCCCCCACCCCAAATGACTTAGGAGCTTGCAAGTGTTTGAAGAAACGGGGATCTCTCACAGTGAATTTCTTCATCGTCAACACGCAGAAGAAGGTGGTGGTCCCCTTGGAGGCCCTCTGAAGTTCCCTAACCCTTGCATCCTCTGGCTTCATGCTAACCAGACAGGTAAAAAAGCCCTTTGATGCCCTAGAGTTTGTCTGAGATAGAGCTTTTAGTAATACATTACTATATATGAAATTCTTAGAACCGTAATAATAAGCTCATTAATTTTACTTTCATTACCATTATTTTCGACTTGGTAAGGTGCAATGTTATTTGCCTAAGTGTATGTCTGGAAAGGGAGTAAGGGCAGCTCTGGCACTAGGATAAGATACCAAAAGTGGGATGATATGGGATGAATGGGATGGAAAAGAGACTGGCATCCAGGGAAGATCCAAAGGAGAAAGAGAAGGAAGGCTCCTGTGGAAGAGGTCTGACTCCCTGAGTTGGCTGAAGGCTGGATCACTGATTATTCTAGAAGCAGTGTAAGAAGTGGGTATGATGGTTAGCTAATTAGCCTGATGTTGTTTTTTGTTTTTTGGTTTTTTGCTAAAATATAATAATGCCCTGTGATAGTAGTAATTTCTTTATCCAGTAAACATTCAGTAAGCATTCAGTGAAGTATCAAGTATTCTGCGTAATACTTGGATTTCAGAGATATCCAAGTATATGAGATAGTGCCTGCTCTTAAGCTCCCAGTCTAGTGGGGCAACAAATAAGATAGATACTACATTGTGATAAATGCTGGGCTATAAAGTGGGCCACAAAGAAAGGGTGATAAGCATTCTTTGTGGAGAGTCAAGGACCAATTTGTAAAGTAACCTGTGAGCTAGGTCTGGACAGATGAGATTATTATGACAACAGGCAATATAGTGTAATTATAGTGTAGAATTAGCACATTCTCTAAGCCAGACTGGATTCAAATTCCTATTTCACCATCTTCTAGCGATGTGAGTTTTAAGACAAGTTAATTTAACTTTCTGTGCCTCAATTTCCTGTTCTATAAAATGGAGATAATGATAGTATATATCTCATAGCTTTATTGAGGATTAGGTGAGTTAATACGTACAAAGCACTCAGAATGTGCCTGTCACATTGTGAGTCCTCAGTAAATGCAAACTTTTTAGGAAGATAGAAAAAAGGGTTAGTATCATTGCATGCCAAGAAATAGCAATGGCAGAGACATAGAAGAGCATGACTGAAATGGTGAAAATTTGTTACTAATCTCAGTTATAAGTTTATAGAAAAAGAATTTTTAATAATTAAACATTTATAAATAACATGTACAATTCAGCATAAAATAATGGCATCTGATTTATAAAAATAAAGCTGTGTTTGACCACCACATCAAATGATTATGACCTCTCACTCTTTGCTCCTTTGGGTCAATCGTTCAAAATATACTTAGGATGGCTTTGGACTAAAGTTCCTCATTCCTATCCAAGATGTCATCTGAGAGTTCTTAAATGTAAAATAACACAAAGAGTAACCAATATAATGGGAAAAAGTAAGAAGGATAAACCAGGGGGCTCTCAGCTGCCTCTAAAATAAATAGTAAATATACATTCCATATGAGAAGAAAATATTTGTCCCTCCTAATAGCTGTAATTACGTGCTTTGATTTTTATAGCAAAGAGACATGTGTTTCATTCTGGCTGTTTTTATTGGAGTTGCAGAGTCTTAAGTGTGTCTGTAATATGAATTATTATATAATCCTTGGACTCTGAACCCTTTCTTCCATTTGAACAAATTCTGCCTTTGTGGCAGCCTACCCTTTCATCATGTAAATGTTTAGGACACACCTACTGATGATGGGCTAATTTGATTCAAGTTCTAGATGAGCGCTTGGATAAGAGGGTGGATGACATGCTTGCTGCTGGGCTCTTGGATGAACTAAGAGATTTTCACAGACGCTATAATCAGAAGAAAGTTGCAGAAAATAGGTAAGGTTTTGACTATTATTTATTACTTTCACCTACTCTCCATCCCTTGCTTATGGTTAAAAAGTCTATAAAACATAATGCTGGCTTTGGATCTACTTGTTTGTTAGCCTTTGTCTTTGGTATTGGCAAGGCTCATTGGAAGGAGGTTTGGTGTACTTGTTATAGTTACAATTTTCTAAACTGCCAAACATTCCCAGGTGTTAATTTTCAAGGGAAGGAACCTGGGAGCTGATGGAGGGTAGGGGTGGGGGTGGAAGAAGGATTTCAGAGAAGCAATAACTACTAATGATCTCAATTTCCTCATCTAAGGGATGAAAGGTTTTACTTCAGCTAGATCATCTCCAAGGCCACTGCTAGCTCTCAGATGCAATGGCTCATCTGCTGATGCTCTCCTGTTCCCAGCCAGGACTATCAACATGGTATCTTCCAATCAATTGGCTTCAAGGAATTTCACGAGTACCTGATCACTGAGGGAAAATGCACACCAGAGAATAGTAACCAGCTCCTAAAGAAAGGTGTGAATTCCTCCATTTAACCTAGCCTTGGACATCCTTTGGTGACAGAGTACCCTGCTGGTATGATCTGAGAAAGAGCTAAGGCTAGAAGAGTCCCAAATGGCTTTCAGCTCATAACTGAGATTTTTGTTTACCAAGTGTCCGCCAGTGTGCTGCTGTGGCTGATTTTCTCTTCTGGGCCGGGTGGGCCTGCCTTTCAGCAGAGTGAGAATTACTTACTTAGAGGCTCTTATATTTACCTTGTGTTTCAGGTATTGAGGCTCTGAAACAAGTGACTAAGAGATATGCCCGGAAGCAAAACCGATGGGTTAAAAACCGTTTTTTGAGCAGTAAGTCTCATGTTTTTCCTTATCCCCGGGTCTCTTTTCAGTGGAATATAGATGTCCTCAGCTCACCTGAAAAATGAACTTTAGTTTCTGGACCTGTTCTAAGATTGGAGACCTGACTTGGGGGAGGATCTATTGCATAAATGATTTCCCAGGGATATTTTTTTGTGATGTCTCAGAAAACAAATTAAATCTTTCCAGTAAGGAGTCTGCCTTAATCCTTGAACACATGCGTGCTGGCTGCAAACAGGTAAGAGCAAAATAGCAGCATCTTAGCAGAGTTGGTACTCAGAGTTGATTTTAGCTTCAAATTTTGTGCCTTAAGAGCAGTCAAATTTCTGAAGGAAGGCTTTCCTAATTAAGGTGGTTCTTGGGTCAGATGAGCTGTATAAAAGGACAGAACCTTTACCAGTTCTCCCAGCAGCACCTTTGTGTTCAGATATATGGTGCTTCAGGTGACTTCAACTTTATAACTTTAGTTGAACAACACTTGTAAGGAAAGGGGAAGGGAAATCTCATTCATCTGACCCTGTATTGAATCCTTGGCAATACATTTTGGGCTATAAATAAATTATTGAGCCTTTGAGGTTGGTATTATTCTTTTCTTTTTGCAGATAAAGAAGTGGAGACTTAGGTTAAATAACTTGGCAAAAATCCCTTAGCTAATAAGCTGCAAAATATTGAATGCGGGCCTGGTGCTGGAGCCCACACTCTGCTTTTTACCACTCTTCTTGTTTCCTTTAGCTATAACTAGCTAGACAACATTACTATTGGCCTCGGCTAAGAAACTGTGTGCTTATGAGCTAAAAAGGAGATTAAGCCTAAGTGAAACTCCAGTTTTATCTTGTGGACACTTTTCAAATTATGCTTCTGAATCATCCCCCTGTGTAACTTTTACTTCTGCTTTCAGGTAGAGACGAGGACAGCAGAGGCCTCTACCCCTGCTCCTCAGTGCTTCTGAACATAAACACCGTAATTCGTGTTGTTGACCACCAGATTGCTGAAACTCTCTCTCCCAGCTCTCACTCTCTGACAGAGCTCTCCAGTGTAGTTCTGGCGCCAAGTGACTCTTTACACTTCCTTCTTACCCTGCATTCTCTACATGTTCTGTTAGAAGAAGTCTGAGTTAGCTGAAATTGAAGTTTACTACTACAAATTTCTAATGGCAGCTTCTCTTTTCCCCAAGGCTAACAATTAGTTTGTAACAAAAGATGTTTTTTGTAATGATTTGGAACTTCCTCCTGTGGTAAAGCCACAATAACTCCCCCATCTCTGAGTCAGGAGGGGTTGATGGCACAGTGCATCATATTCCCATTCCTCATTCAGGCATATGCCGGCAGAGTCCTGGTGCTAGAGTGAAAGGCACAGCTGCCCTGTAAATCAGGAGCCGTGTGTGATTGGCCATGGCTGGTCTGCTGGGATATGGCTCTGGCAAGAAGCCAGAGGGACTTCCCCACCCCAGCTTGGCCTTGGACTCAAGCCAAGAATAGCAGCTGGGAGCCGAGAACTTGTTGAAAGGTGCTTAGACGGGGCACAGAAGCCCAACAAAGGACTTAGAGGGGAAAGGAAAATATAGAGTGGCCTGGAAACAGGTGCAGAGCTTAGCCAAGGCCAGGTGTGCTGTGGATGCTGCCTGCACCTTCCCGGTCTCACCTTTCCATGTGGTGGCAGGTGGAGCCCAGTCCAGTTTACGAAGAATCTTATTTGTGGTTGGCACAGTCAAAAGGCCAGCACCTGCCAGCCGTTGGCATCCTGAAGACTTTGATGTTTTTGTCTATGGGGCAGTGCTCTTCGCCTTTAAGACAACTGACTTAAGCTAGCTGTGGAAGGCAATTTAGTGTGTCCATGGACTGGGTAAGCTACTAGCAGAGAATAAACATGGTTGGCTTAGATGGATGAAATGCCTGTAACTATACTCCTGGCTACCTCTAGTCTCATCTCCATTCAGAAGTACTTCAGGCTATTAGTTTATTGCCTTCTATGGTGTGCTCTCTTTATACCTTATCCCACACAGCGGCTACTAGAACTGTTACTCTATGTTGTTTTCCTGACTAATTTGGAAGATCCTACACCTGAGATGCTGGACTTGTTGGCTGCAGATTATACAACTAGACTTGTTGGCTGCAGACCCATCAACCATCTAAGTCTTCCTATGTAGCTGTTTGTTTCATTTTTCTGGTTAGAATGAGTGGCATGGTCAGAATGTTTATTTCTTTTACCTCCATTTGTTTCCCTTGAGGATTTTGGAGTTCTGGGAGCAGAATAGATATGGTCTTGGGTGCTGACCTCTCACAACTTTTCTTTGTCATCATTAGGACCTGGTCCTGGTGTCCCCCCAGTATATGGCTTAGAAGTATCCGATGTCTCAAAGTGGGAAGAGTCTGTTCTTGAACCTGCTCTTGAAATTGTGCAAAGTTTCATCCAGGTGATTATTAGTCATGGTACTGTCTATTGTCTTGTTTCAGAGAGCTTTCCTTAGCTTACACCTTTGTTGCTATGCTAGGAACCAAGTTTTTTCCATGCAATAGAACAGAAGGGCTGGCTGCTTTTAGATCCCTGGAGGCTGCGTTTCTACTTTCACATTCAGAAAGGTTGTTACTAAAATCTGTTCACAGCCCACCAGTTCTCTGGGATGAGAAAAAGGAATCTTGGGAAATCCCACTCTCCGTAATATCAGAAACCGTTATCCAATCTCTTTGAATTGAATGCTTCTCCCCCATTCCCCTCTTGTTCTTTCAGGGCCATAAGCCTGCTGCTGCTCCAGTAAAGATGCCATGCAATGAAACTGAGAACAAGAGAAGTTATCACATGTGTGACTTCTGTGATCGAATCATCATTGGGGACCGCGAATGGGCAGGTAGATTCTGGGGAAGGGCACAGAGAAATCGTGAAATTTAAGGTCTTTGCTAGGTTGAATGTTGGAGTCCGCTTGTTTGTAAAGGGAGGGCCAGATTCCTTTGAGAGCCTGTACTCAAATTTCATGGATGCCTTCCCAAATTGAAGAGTTATCTGTATTCTGAGTTTCAAAGGAAGATTATATGCCCTCTACCTTTAGCTAGAGTAGATATTTTATACTGAAATGTTTGCAGTTAACTTTCTAGAGCTCCTTTGACTTTCATGATCCTGCCTTATAGGAGTTCCTTGGCCTTTCATGTTTAGACCTCAGTGGGGTGAGGTAGGACTGTAAGGGAAGCCAGGCAACTCACCTAAGAGACCAAAGAAGCAGAAACAGCTGAGAGGGAGCCAGAAGCGCATTTACTTTCCCTGAGCATATTTCTTCAGAAATGGTGTCTCTAGTAATTTTTAAGGTAATATATTGATATAGTGGTGGTTGCTAAAACTAATGAGAAGTGTTAAGGGAAAGTTTGTGAAAGCAAGACTGTCAGACGTATATAAAGAAGGCGATTAAGGGTAGTATCTTTTTTATACGATACTTCTGACCAATTTGGGGTCTGCCCTGCCTGAAGGTTCTGTCTCTCTTGTTTTAGAGTGTGGATCTGCCTCTGCCACAGAGTCACACTGTATTCTACTGTCGGATTTCTGTAGTCATCCAGTGAAAGCTCCAAGCCTTGAATTTATACCATATTTAGAAACTTGTTTAAGGCTCACTCCTTTTAGGCACAGTAGGGCTTATAGTTTACTCAGTGGCTAGAATCCTTCTGTTCAGAGTACTGCTTTGCATGGGATTCTCACAGAAGTAGGTTTTTCTACCCATGCAACCAATAGAATGATTAGTTCTATTAACTGGTAACCCTGGCAAAATGAACTCCATTGTCAGAGACTGGGGATGGCTGTGATTGCCCAAGCAGCAGAAGAAACCTCAATTGTGGTTGGTTTATAATGATGAAAGGGGAAGAAAGAGGGTCTGATTGTTTTTTCTCAAGGAACCTTAGTGGTTCA
>NW_006429634.1:214247-228217 GCF_000325575.1 Pteropus alecto | reverse complement strand
AAAGAGTGTCTGATTGTTTTTTCTCAAGGAAACTTAGTGGTTCAATTTGTCGAGTGTCCTTCAGGGATAGCCTTAGAGAAGCAACATTTGTGAGCCTTTCTGAGCTTAGCTTGTGTAAGCCCTTCTATAGTGCCATCTGTCAAATCCTTGCTCCCGTCTCCTGCTGCCATGTCTCAGGCTAGCTGGAGAACAAAGCTGACTTTTTTCCCTAAGTAAACTTTTCTTTGACTTCTAACCTCTCTCATTTTTGCTTCTAAACCCTTAAAAATGAGGATGTAAATATGTATAAAAGAATTTAATCTAGTTGTCTATTTTTTTAGGCATTCCCAAATATGATTTCCTTGAAAAAGAACAGGCTAGTGAAAAGGAGCTTGTGTGGGTTAGTCAGAGGATGGGAACTGTCTTTGGGGTAAGAGGTCAGAAATTGATATAGGCAACAGTAGCTTTATTGCTTCTGTGGACCCTCAAAAGGGATCATTAGAGAAGAATTTTTCTTGTTATCTGTCTGGAGCATTGTGTGCCTGGAGAATGTAAGCCTTGTGGGGTAGTCATTCAGATGGCTTATCTGACCCAGGCAGAGGGATTTCAGACTGGGGAGTGAGGGGCAACCTGTGCAAGCAGGGAAGAAGTGGGAAGGGCATCTTTGGGTGCTCTAGGCCTATGGCAGGACAGGGTACCTGTCCTGAAATACAGACAGAGATTTGGATTTGTAACTTTTTAGTTATATAAGTTGAAATGTAGCTGTAATGGGAAACCCCATACTGAAAAATTCAGTCAAGAGTCCTGATTCTGGAAAATTGGGCCTCTTTGGAGCTATAGGTAAACTGAAGAATTTACCTGTTATATGGTCCTGGACAAAATATAAGATCTCTGTGATCTCTCTGTCACAGATCTCTCTGTGACAGATCTCTCTGTCACTTTCCTCCTGTATAAAATGAGCAGAATAGTACTGTCTGCAAGGCTATTGGGAGGATTAATAATGTAAAGCACCTAGCAGGGTGCACTTGATACGTAGTAGCTCACTGTAGTTTGCTAGCCAGCTGGACATATAACTTATTCTTCCCTTAAAAATGCGGAGCAGCTATACCAACACGTGTTGATGCTGTTATTAAAGGCAAGGACTGCATAGTTAATATTATACTTCTAAGATTAATTCTAGAAAATCCTAATTAGTTTTTATTGTTGTTGCTGTTTTGTTTTAGCACATATAAAATCCAAATCCCACTTGCACCGACTGAAGAAAAGAAGAAGATTGGACTCAGATGCCATCACCATTATAGAAAGTCAGAGTATTTCCCCAGAACATGACAAAGTGCTTAAAGAGAAGGGATCTCCAGGGAAGAATGATGAAGAGCTGAAATCCAGTGTTTAAGAGACATGTCCAGTGGCCTTTGCAAAGTTGGCGGGATCCAGTTCAAGAAGGAGGTTATATCTGTGTCCCAGTCTGGGCCGGGAAGTGCTCTGCAGAAAGCTCCCACCATTTTCTTTCAGTTGTGTGGTTTTAAAGTCTCCTGTTCTCTGTCATGAAAACAGCAGGTCTTGTCAGCTCCTCGTGTGGCTAATGTGTCTGGCTGGCAATGTCGAGTTCAGGAAGGAAATTTTTTAACCTTAAAGGATCTATTTTTAAGAGAGACACAGATTGTACTTTTTTATACTTAAGGCTCTTTTTGATAATGAATACCAGAGTTCACTATATCCCTTAAAAAAAAGGGATATATCCCTGAGTCTAGCTAAAAATATCTCATTTCCAGACACTTATAGATGACTGAAATACTGTAAGCCAATCAAGAGTTCTGGATTTGCACAAATGGCAGGAAAAGACTGGCCCTAGTGAGATGATCAAGTGAACCAAACTAGTTCCTGGAATTCTGTAAAGAATGAGAGAATGAGACTTGAAGTGGCTGTGACATGGGACTTGAAAAACTGAAGATTTCTACATTTGCAGGCGCCTCCTCCGTGTTAATTACTATCACTGCCATCTTTCTATTGAGTTAGGAAATCTATATTTTTAATGAAAGTTTAATTTAAAAAAAAGTTTGCAAGAGCCTCTTTAGTCCTTAAAAAGATATATATGTCCACATCTAGTTTATACACAATATGCTCTGTAATCAACATGATTTTTTTTTCTTAAATTGACATTCTTCATGTGATCATTCTTACTATTTAGCAAATGTTTATTGAGCACTTAATTATATTCCTAGAAGACATCTGGAGACGATCTTTTATTGGAGATTTTAGTTATCGCCAGTTGAAGCTTGCTTTCTGGAATGACCTAAGCTGCCAGTAATGTTAAGTATATGTATGTACGTATATAACATAAAGTATTTTTAAGTTTACAATCCAGCAACATTAATTATATTTAATGTTGTGCAACCTTCACCGCTATTTATTTCTTTTCTTTTTTTTTCACCTCTATTTCTAAAACTTTTTATCACCCCAAACAGAAACTGTATGCATCAAGCAATAACTCCCCTCTCAAGTAATATTTTACTTGTTCAGAATCTACTATGTGAGAGGCCCTGGACTAGGCAAGAGGGAATACAGAGATAAAATAAGACGTGGTTCTTGCTTTCAGGGAATTTATACATATAAAAACACACACACACGTGTGTGTGTGTGTGTGTGTGTGTGTGTGTGTGTGTGTGTGTGTGTGTGTGTGTATACGTACATATATATGTATATATATATATACAGACAACCAATCTAGATAAAAGAAAATCCAAGACCGTAAGAGCTGTGTAGAGTTTCATTTTGGAGGGGTGGGGAAGGGATTGTGAAAGAAGCAGCATTTCTGCTGGACCTTAAAAAGCAATTCTTGGTAAATGTGTTGTTAACTATGCATAGGAGAGGTTCAAGTGAAAGACCTGTCAAACTTGATTGGCCTTTTAAACAGTGCTGAATTCCATAGCTTCACTTACTCTTTTTTTCCTTCTAGCATTTTTAAAAGTTTTATTTTTTACTAGCTTTTTTTTAATATAGTTTAGAAATCAAAATGGTATAAAAAGACATTCACTGAGAAATCTCAGTCCCAGCTCCATGCCCTGTAAGTAATCACTTATTAGCGCCTTACATATTTCTCAAGAGTTTTCAACCAAAACCTAACAAATACACAAATATATATTCTTATTTTATCCCCTTACCCAAAAAAGAGCACGTAGCACATACTGTCTTTATCTGTCGTATTACCTATTGGAACTTCCTGGGCATGCATGGATTTCTCCTGCCATCTCTGTCAGGTCTCCTGTTTGGGCCCCTGATCATCTACCCTAGAGTCTACCAATATACTCACCTTCATATACTGAACTTTATTCAAATGCCAGGGTTTAGGCCAAAACCAGCTTCTGAGGAATTCTCAAGCTATGGCCAGCCCATTTATTCAGCCAGGAAATATTTTAGAACTTATTATGTGCTATGTGCTGTATTATGTGTTAGACTCTTAGAATATAGTGGTGATCAAAAAAAGCCTACATTGACCAAATAATTATAGAATTAGACCTGTGATAAGGGCTGCAAAGAAAGGATACTTGCTGTAAGAGCAGGTCATGTGAAGACCTGCTCCACCTTGGTGTGTGGGAGTGTGTGTGTGCCCGCTCACACGTGCACGTGTTGGGGGAGGCATGTGTTGAGGGACCTGGTGTGGACAGCACGATGCTGGGGCAGGAGTCTGGGACCAAGACTGCAGATAGGGTACAATGTGATCTGGAAAGCTGGGTTTCTCAAATTGATTAGCTTCTCTTCTAATCTGTAGGATGTCCTGGGCCCCTTGAGTTTTATTGAGCCTTATTCCACTCTAACTGATTTGAATCTCAAGAATAATTTTTTCTCTAGTCAAATAAAAAATTATCATTGTATCCACCCCATGTTGTTCTTTACATTAAACATGGTATATTTTCACAATCAGCTTATTAACTACTTCAGGCCCTAACAGGGTGGGAAGACACATCTTCCCATTGGAAGTGGAGATGAATACTTAGTGTGAGTCAAGCAGGATCAAGCACTTTATATATACATTATCTCCCCAGATAACCCCGGGAGGGAGATGCTATTTCTATTCCTGTTAACCAGTGGGGAAACTGAGGCTCAGCAAAGGAGTACAGCTAGTGAGTGGCAGATCCAGAATTAAGGTGAAGCTGGCTGACTTCAGAACTCAAGCCATTAAGCACTGTGTTAAATAAGCTAGCTGTTTTTAGGGAAGAACTTCATCTTTCTGAAATGCTCTTCACTTAAGTCGCTGAATGTGTTTTAAAGCTTTGAAAAAAACGTTTCAGTGGACAAGCAGGAAAAACCAGTTTTATTAACAATCCTACCTCAAAAAGCTTTTAATCCTTCCATCTGAAATACTTGGAGTGGCAACTTCCCATTGAGCTCATTGCTATCTCTATGGCAATTGGAAATCAGGAATTTCTTGAAAGAAAAAAACAAAGCGACTAATATTAATGAAGTACCTACAAAGTTTAAGGCACTGTGGTTGTGCCCACTGCCCTTATTCTTAGAAACTAAATGCAGCAAGCAGAGAGCTGGGGAAGGCAGAACACTAGAAATCTGCTTATTGCCCACATGGGAGGCACTGTCCTCTGCATGACTTTGCTGGTGAGCGTAGAGAAGGGAAATAGTTCTTCCTAGTGATTTTCGCAAGTGTAAAGATGAAGGGGTCCTTAGCACCTTGTACAGAAGGGGAAACAGGCTCCAAACGGGAATGTTCTTCAGTCACAGAGCAAGTTGGGGCTGTTCAGCCTGGAAGGAGGATGCAGAATGCCATTTTTTACGGTCTGGCCTCATCCAATCACCAGACAAGCAGAACCATCCAGTCCAGGTACCCAGAGTCTGCAACCCTAGCAATGCTATCTAAACGGCTTAAGTAATTAATTCCAAGGTATTAGGTCCATCTACCTCTGTCAATAAAAATCCCCCAGGTTTTATTGAGATATAATTGACATAAAGTAAAAAATCTTGACTAGACTTTAGATACTTGCAGTTTAGACAATGTAGTTTTAAGTGGTTAGGAAATACTTAGAAGAAAAAGCTGAATTCTTAGTCTTTAAAATATTTTGCTTGATTTTTAGGGC
The DNA here is from genome assembly GCF_000325575.1 of Pteropus alecto. Lineage (NCBI taxonomy): Eukaryota > Metazoa > Chordata > Mammalia > Chiroptera > Pteropodidae > Pteropus > Pteropus alecto. Next base: position 223,151 of record NW_006429634.1, on the reverse strand, counting down.
TAAGCAAGAGAATAGCAGTTCAACTATAAGCACAATATGATCCTTTGTAACTCTCAGTAATTATTTGTATTCTTAGCCTCAGTTCCACATTCTACAAAGAGGATTTTTCTGCTTAAAACCTACTGCACAACATTAAAAAAAACAACACTCAGTAGAAAGCAAACTCTTATGAATGTAGGAACCTGTCTATATATCTCTAGCATTTAGAAAGTCAAATATTTATTGAATTAATTGCATGCAAACATAAAAGTTAAGTGGGTCGCTGCATAAACGATCTGCTTCAATTGTTAAATAGACTAACCAGAATGAAGAAATGTTGGGATACTGGCCACAGGAAGAGATTTCATATGATTATCACATACTCGAGAGGTTAGGGCTGTTTTCTAAAAAGGCGGGTAATTGGTTATTTGTAAAGCTATTCTGAATATGTACAAAGGAACCTGCATGGTTATGTTCGGGTAAAAGGCTAAGCTGTTGTAACAGACTCAACAATACAGTGGCTTAAAGAACAAGGAAGTTTGTTTCTCTCTCACATAACTCTGAGGCGGGAGTTAACACTTCTGAAGTGAGCAGTCCGGGTCAGTGGGGCAGCTCTGCTCTAAGCGGTCATTCAGGGACACAGGTTCTTTATATCATGTTGCCTCTCCATCCTCTGGGAGTGGAGGCGGGGTGGGGAGGCATTGTCATCACTTACATGGTTGAAGCTGGGTCATCACTGGTGCCTGCCAGTGGGAAAGGAAAAAGGCGCAGAGGAGGCACACCTGATTCCTTAAGGCCTAGACCCTGCAGCGGTGCACATACTTCTGCTCACTGCTTTCCTTTCCGTTGGCAAGAATTCAGTCATATGACCACACCTACCTGCAAAGGAGGCTGAGAGTAGTCTAGCCATGTGCCAAGAAAGAATGAGAGGACAGATTCTGGTGGGCAACTTGCAGTCTCCACTAAGTTAGTATGGTGGAATGAGCACGGGTTTCCAGGTTGCTTTAACTAATTAGCTCTGATAGCTTGCTAGGGGCAAATCTATTTCCCCATCTGTGAAATCAGTGATTTGTATGAGCTGACCTCTGAAATATTTCAAAAAGTAAAGTTTGACAAAATCCTGGCTGGTGAGATTTTAAGATGAGAATTTAAAAAGCATAGGTAATGTGAGACTGAATGAGCCTTAGGGTCAATGCTAACACTAACGAAGGTGGGGAGGAAAGAGAAGGTAATTTGGTGATATAGTAGAATAACTGGACTCTTAAAGGGCTCTAACCACTTTCTTCCAGACTTCTTTTTATGTGAAAAAAACAAAAACAACCTGCTACTTGTACTTTCAGCTGAACAGTCCTACCTAATAAACTGTCAGTGTAACCTTGGGAAAATTGCTCAAGCTGCCCGAGTTTCCTCATATATAAAATGGAATTATTACCTCTATTCCAGGGGACATTGTAGAGATTAAATGAGGTCTTTTTGAAAACAGCCTAGTGTTTGGCACTGCTGTACCCAATAAATGATAGCTATAAATTAGAGTTATTTGCTTCATTGGGGAAATATTGTTAATACTACTAAAATGTTAGTTTATGGTATGGTGTCAGTTCCCAAAAGTTATCGGGGTAAGCTCTGACTTAAAACTGACTAGTTTGGTGGTCCCCAGTGGATTTAATGGCCGAAAAGAGTGCCTCAGGCTTATCTGCCACCCAGCTAGTCTTCAGCTATTAGTTGTTATTGTTTTTGTTTTTTTAAATGTATATGATTTCTTCATAGGTTAGCTTGTTTGCTTAAACTGTTTTCTTCACCTGAAGTACCCTTTCTCTTACTCCTCATCCAGTGAACTCCTGCACATCCTTCAAGGCTGTCCTCTGTTCAGACAAAGCTTCCTCGTTCCTCTAGGGGGCTTAGTTTCTCCTCCCTATGTCTTCCCATAGCAGTTTATACATAATGTTAGCAAGTATTTATTATATAGCACCATGGGCCAGTCATGTTTTAAGTACTTTATACATAACAACTTTTCATCCTCACAACAGCCCCATGAGGTAGCATCTTCATTATCGGCTCTATTTTTCAATTGAGGAAACTGAGTAGCAGAGTTAAGTGATTTTCCTGAGGGCAAGCTGGGATCTGAAAGTAGGTAGGTGGTTCCAAAGTCTGTGCTCACATCCACCATATTCTTTTACTTCCTCATTATTCCGCAACAGCTCATATCACCTGTACTCTCTCTTGCTCCCACTGGAGAGTGAATTTTATCAAGATGTGAGTTCTATTTTAAGACAAATGTGGAACATACAGTGGATGTACCATAGCTGTTGAGGCTACTTCCGTCAAGGCACGACTCCATGTCTAAAAGCAAACGTGTTACTCATTGAGTGCTTGCTCTGTGTTAAGCATGTGCATACCTTATAATGATTCCTTTCAACAAATGAACAAGGTAATTTATTATTCCCATTTTGTAAATAGGCATATATACTCAGCCTAATGGCGGCTGGCACAGAGCAGACAAGCAAATATCTGCTGAGTACTAGAAGAAAGCTCTATAAGGCAGGGATTTTTGTCCATTAACTTATCACCGGCATCTACAAGGCATGCTGCTTTAAAAACAGACACTTGGTACACATTTGCTGAGCTAGGATTTGAAGCCAGATTGGGCTGACTCCAAACCCATGCTCTAACTATCAGGCTGTACTCCAAGGGCATTTAGGGCTTTTAAAATGTACAGACTATTCGTATCGCATTTCCTTATAAGAAGGAATCAAGACAAAAAGCAAGAAGAATTAACTCTTCTACTAAGATGTTTGTTACAGTTATGATTTATGGTTACAAATGAAAATAGCCAAATGCAAACTAAAGCAAAAAGGTAAATTTATGATAAGGTTACCGAGGTGTCTCATCAAATTCAAGGACAGGCGAGCATTAAGGCCCCAGTTACAGCTAGTACTAGCTGGTCTGATGGTGTGGAGACTCCCTCTCTCCCTTCTCTCAGACTTCTCTATGAGGTAGGAGACAGGGCTGCCAGTAGTACCTAAGCTTTACTTCTTAGAGCTTTTACGTTTGAGAGAGATTGTGTTGATGATTTCTCTGGTTCTAAGTTCAAAAGTGCCAGGACATCTCATACTCATTAAGATGGCTCCTGTCAAGAAATTGGGATATAATGATGAGGATGTGGAGAAATTGGAATGCTTGTGTACTGTTGGTGGGAATGTAAAATGATACAGCTGCTATGGAAGACAGTATGGAGGTTCCTCAAAAAAAATTAAAAATAGAATTGCCATGTGATCCAGTAATTCCACTTCTGGGTATATATCCAAAAGATCTAAAAGCAGGAGCTCAGACATTTTTGTACACCCGTGTTCATAGCAGCATTATTCACAGTAGTTAAAAGGTGGAAGTAACACTCAAGTGTCCATTGATAGATGAGTGGATAAACAAAATGTGGTCTGTATATACAGCAGGATATTATTAAGAATGAAGGAAGTTCTGAAACATGCTGCAATGTAGATGAACCTTGAGGATATGCTAAAAGAAATAAGCCAGTCAAATAGAGAACAAATAACGTATGATTCCACTTATATGAGATATCTAATGTGTCACATTCATAGAGACAGAAAATAGAGGTTTCCAGAGTCTGGAAAGGGGAGGAAATGGAGAGTTGTTTAATCTTGCAAGGCGAAAAGTTCTGGAGATTGATTGCATAACAGTGTGCAATGCTTAACACTACTGAACTGTACACTTAAAAATGGTTAAGGTCATAAATTTTGTTATGTGTGTTTTACCACAATTTAAAACGTGCCAGGAAAGAGATGTGTTAGCCCAGCTTGGATCTGATGCTTACCCTGAGGCCCATCAACCAGGCTAGGGATGGAGTCTCCAAAGAATAGAGCAGTTCCCATAGAAACCAAATGGATAGAGTGGAGGTGGAACGATTTTGAGAAGTAGGGTGTTGGGTAGGGAGGGGAGGGCAGCTGACAGACCAGCAGTGGGTATCCACTGTGGTGTTACTGCCGTCTAGTCAGCAAGACAGTTGTTTTTCTAGCAGTAGGGGGAATCTTATGCTAAGTTCAAACTCCACCTGGGAGTCACTTGCCATTATCTTCATCATCAGACATCTGTCATAGTCACTTTTTATATATTTATAGCACAGTATGGTTTTAACAAAGATATCTCCTTAGTCCTTGCCAAAAATCTTTAAAGTAGTTTCTATAAATGAGGAAACAGACTCATACTATTTAAGTGACTTAATGTAGATTTGGTATCAATTCAGTTGAAAGGACTAAAAGCCAATTTGAATTAATTTAGGCTCCTGGAATCCGAGGATGAGTTGAACAACTGAGACCTTCTCAAAGGGCAGCTCAGGTGTACCTGGACATCAGGACCAGCTGCCACCAGGGACTCAAGACACTACGAGCACTGTCTCTGCCCCTCCTTTCTCTTCATTGTGTGCTGACTTCACCTTTTTCTCCATGCCAACCAGTTTTCTTCAAATGGTTTGGAAGTTTCCACGCCTTGCTTCTCATAGCTTTTCCCCACTGCAAAGAAGTGGACCTGCATCCCAAGTTTTAAAATCTCAGAGAAGGCCTCTGAGTAGAGCTGGATTCTATTTTCTCTCCCGGGATCAAGCAGGAAAGCTGGTTACCTAAGAACATGGCAACTCCCTTTAGAACCATATGATAGAATGGGGCTGGGGGAAAAACATTTTTCAGAAGGAGGGTGAGTGTGGGGTTAATGCTGAGTAGACCAAATAACAGTTGTTCACAACAGTGACACGAGTCAGTAAGGGGCAGATTAAGAGAGTAGTTCAGGTCTTTTGACTAGTCCTTAGTGGCATATGGTAACTGCTGAGAACTTGCCATGCAAAAGGAAGGCCCCTTGCTATGCAAGACTCCTGGGACAGTGCATTCTCAGGTGTGACTTTAGCCTTTGACTCACTAGATAGGAGGCGATGAACCACCTGCAAGTGAGACTTAAAATCATTTAGTCCTATCTATGCCTTCTGCCGGAGCTTCCTTGTTAATATCAAGGGGTTTGAGGGATAAAGACCTTTATGTAAATGTTATTTGTGGATTCAGAAATGTCTCTGTGTCCTACTAGATCTGCATAATGAAGTAGAGCCGCATGAAAACCAGTGTTCCTGATGGCAGATGGATGTGCCATCCCACCCTCTCCAAATTTTAACAATCAGAATCTTCACATGCTTTTTAAGGACTGCCTTCTTGATAGTGACACTCATGGCTTTCAGTCACTTTAAATGTCAGCATGTAAAGGGTGCAGAGAATTCAGTGATCATGTAGTTTAGCTGTTTTCAAACTTGCTTTAGCTGTGGATCCTTATTTTTCTTTTCCAAATAAAACCTGAATGCTAATATGTAATACAGATCGAAGCAGGGTGGCTTGGGGTTTAGGTGGGCCACAGGAGCCTTTGGACCCTCTAATTCAGTCTCCTCCCTTATGGAACACACTTTGAAATTCACTGATCTAGAGTAGCCATTTTATTTCACAGATGGAGAAACTGAGGCCCAGAGAAGTTGAGTGGGTTACCCACAATAGCACAAATAATAGTAGTGCTGTGACTTGAGCCCTAGCCTCTTGGCTTAGGAGTCATGTTCCTTCTATTGTATCATGGTGCTTCTAGCTATTTAGAATGAGCACTCCAACAAAGTAGTTGTATTTTTTTTTTTTCAGGTTCATGATAACTTGAACTGGATTAACACGAAGGCAAGTAGAGGACTTTGGAACCCTAATCTAATAAACAGATAAGAGCTTTATAATTATGAATGTCTATTTATTAATTTACTTAGTAGACTAAATGAGTACTTACTATTCATCATTGTAGGTACTAGAGATGTATCAGTGAACTAGACAATTCCTGTCTTCAAAGAGTTCTAGGTCTTTCACGCTATTTTAACGGATGTGATAAACTATAATAGAGATGTTAGGGGAACATGCGCAACTGTATCTGACCCAGTTCAGGGAAGTCTGGGAAGGCTTGATGAGGAAATGGCATCTAAGAAAACACTAGAAAAAGTAACAGAAGTGAGGGAGTGTTAGGAAAAAGGCTGGAGAGGTCTGCAGGAACCAGGTCATAGAGGGCCCTGTAAGCCATTGACGCCAAGGTAACTACGTCAGATGTGTTTACAAGAGAGAACTCTGGTGCAAGGAGGAGAATGAATTAGCTCGAACAACCTAGAGGCGAGGGGTGGGGGTGGGGGACAGTTAAAATATTTAGCAGTTAGAATTTATAGGACTTGGTGAAATATTGGTGAAGTCAGAGAGGAAAGGGTTAAGAATAAGGCTCAAGTTTCCCACATGAGCGATTGATTGATGGCGGCGCCTTTGACCAAGATGGGGAGCACTGGAGGAAGAGCAAGAATGGGCCAAGGGCAGAGAATAAGTTCAGTTTGGGGCTTGAGCCCGAAGTGCCTGCAGAGAGTCCAAATGGGAAGTACAACGAGGAACTGGATATTTAGGTTGAGCCCAGAGAGAATTCTGAGCTAGAGATAGGGATCTCTAAGCGCTGATGGTATTTGAAGCTGTGGAAGATGAGGTCATTTGAGCAAGGGGTGTAGAGAGAAGAGGAAAGGTCTAGAATAGAACTTGAGGAACACCCAACAACTATGGAAGAGGAGCTTGCATCTGAAACAGGAGTGAGAGAAGTGAGTAACCAGGAGGCTGGGATCACAGAAGCCAGGTGGAAAGAGCTTTGAGGGGGAAGTAAGCAGCAAAGAAGAATATGTAGAGAGGCCATGTCTGATAAGGAATGAAACACATTCAGTGGATTTTAGTGACAAGGACATCATGGCAACCTTGATAAGAGAAGGCTCAGTAGATGGTTAGAAAATGGAAGACATATCTCAGTGATTTAAGGCAGCAGTCCTCAACCTTTTGGGGACCAGGGACCAGTGCACCTATGAGAATCTAATGCCTGATGTTCTGAGGTGGAGCTGAGGCGGTGATGCTAGTGCTGGGGAAGCAGCTGCAAATAAAGATGGAGCTTTGCTGTGCACCCGCCCATCCCTCGTCTCCTGCCGTGTGACCCGGTTCCTAATAGGCCAGGACCGGTACCTAATAGGTCCACAGCCCAGGGGTTGGGTACCCTTGATTTAAGGAGTGAGTGGGACGAGAAGGGGTGGCCACACTGAGGGTGGTATGCTCTTTAAGTTTTGGAAAGGAGAGAAGGCGACTCCCAAAGGAAGGCTTGGGGTTGAAGGAAGTTGTTTTTATTTCTGACTTTCACATGTTTAAATCCTTGGAAGGGCTAGTAATTCTAAGTACTAGAAAATGATTTCCTTTTGTGACAGATTTGGGGAACGTCTGTGCCAATATGGCAGCTTCTCGATGTTGTCTCCAACTAGAGGTAGGGTGACCAACTTGTCCTGTTTGGTCTGGGACATTCCTGGTATTGTTGGCACTCAGTTCCATGTCTTGGGAAACCCCTCTGTCCAGGCAAATCAGGATGGTTTGTCTACACCCTAGGTATAGACTTTCTTCATAGGATAAGTAAGAAATATTCTATAGTTGCAGAGAGGGTGATTTATCATTTCCATGAAGATTCAGAAGAGCTTCCTTCCTCAGAAAAAGACCTATTGCAACAAACAGAAGAAAGTGTAGGCAATACCTGATTGATGTGGCAATAAACTTCAAAAAGAAGCACATGATTAATTTACAACCAGCAATCCTGCAAGTGGAATAATCAGATAAAGAAACATGGAGGAGGAAATTAAAATGTGGCTATTCAATGAAAAACTACATGGAAGCAATGAATGCCAAGGTGAATACAGTGGGTCAGTTTAGTAAAGAAAACAAGCTTCATATGGTCTCCTAGAACACAGAGGAAACTGATACAGATAGGAAAATAAAAGAGATGAAGAGCAGAACAATGAAAGATGAATTTTAAGAATTCAAATGAATGGACTAACAATAATAAGTGAAAACATGTTGAGTCCTTACTCTATGACAATCACTTTGTAAACACTTTACATATGTGAACTCATTTAATTCTCATACTGTGGGTACTATTATCCTCCCCACTTTGCATATGGGAAGACTGAAACCAGCTATTTAAACAATTGTGCAAGTTAAAACAAATAGGAAGTGACAGAGCTGGTGACCCGACGTAGTCCAGCTCCAAAACCTTTCCTCTGAGGTGTTGTGCTACACTATCTACCTGGTGATGTAACATTGAAACCAAATTATTCAGGCTTTCATTTGAGTATTTTTTTTTTTTTGCGTCTCCTAACTGCCAGACTCAGTTCTGCCACTAGGAAAATATCAAAGAGTGAGCCTAACTCAGTCTTTGCTCAAATGGAGATAACATTCTAATACGGAGATAAAGAAAATATACTAGTAAATAAACAAGAGAGTTTCAACAAGTATTAAGTCCTATTAAAAAACAAACAAACAGAAACAGAGTAGAGAATGACGAGCATATATATGTGTGTTGTGGTGGATGGTTACTACTTTAGATAGGACTATCAGGGAAGACCCTCTGAGATGACTTCACCTGAATCTGGAATAATATGGAGTCAGCCATGCAAAAACATGAGGCAGCCAGAGCAGCAAGTGCAAAGGCCCTGAGGCGGGAATGAACTTGGCAAATTCCAGGACTAGCAAGAAGGCCAGTGTGGCTATGGCAGAATGGATGGTGGGAGGATTTGTAAAAGATAAAGTCAGAGAAGTAACCTTGGGCTAGATCAGGTAGGCCCTGATAGGCCATGATAAGGACTCTGGATTTTTTTCTAATTACAGCAGGAAGTTTTTTAAAAAAAATTCTAATCGCAACAGGAAGGAATTTTTTGCAAGGTTTGTTTTGAGGCTTTTTAGCAGGGGAAGAATCTAATCTGATTTACATTGAGAGATAAGTCTGGCTGCTAGGTAGAGAATAAACTGTAAGGCGTAATAAAGATATGGAATGTGGAAGCAGGAAAAAGTTTAC
>NW_006429634.1:213839-214236 GCF_000325575.1 Pteropus alecto | reverse complement strand
TGAACCGCAGAGCCTGGAACTCAGAAATTTTGGGTAGGTTAACGATTAATGCTAGCTGTCTCTCTGCCCCGGAGCATTTCCCCTCATTGATCTAATCAATCCACGAATTTACATAGAGATGAAGGATCCTCCTGTGGGAAAAAGATCAGAGATTCCAACCCTCTTAGGGGTAAGAACTACCCCGCCTTTCTGCGTCCTTGCTGATTAGGCCATGGAGGACCCAGGCTGAGCCAGAGTCCTGAGAATTTCAAATTGCAACTCAGGCTTTCCTGGGTACTCTTGAACACAGAAACAGAACAGCCGTGTTTGGGCATATACACAAAATATAGATTTGTTGTGTGAATGTGGCTGTGCGGCAGAAAGGTCTGTCGAGAAGGAGAAGAGCAGATGTGTGAAG
>NW_006429634.1:213144-213816 GCF_000325575.1 Pteropus alecto | reverse complement strand
TGACTTTCTGGTTCCTGGTTTCTCACTCTCCCCAGGCCTCAGGTGCCTCCATAAGGTCCTGAGATAAACCTCTGTTTCCTTATTTCAAACTCCAATTTTTGCTGAGGTGGATTTCTTTTACGTGCTATCCAAGGACCCCCGTTCCATGTACATAGCTCCCATCCTTCATGGTCATGTTGCTGTCATCGGAGGCTGGTGGTGCCCTTGTTTCCCACAGCCTCGACTGAGGGCTTTCTACCTATTTTTGTTTTTTTCTAATTTTATGGGCCTGTAATGTTATCTTAAGGTAATCCAATTTGTATTTATTTTATTCACTGGTGAAAACCATCATTTTCCGGAGATAACTTTATATTCATAGTATATATTTTAAGCCTTTTCTGAGTAGAATCTAGTTTCACACTTACATAACTTACAAACTTAATTCAGTTCATTTGGGTAATAAACATACCTTTTTTTTTTTATTAGTTCACATGTTTTTCCACATTCTCTTTCCTTTTTCTACAGAATCCTTTGAATTCCCTCTCTATGTCAGCTCTGGGTGGATGAGCATGTCAGGGGTTCCCCTTCCCTTCTTTTGCCCACCCTCTGAAGTTGGTTCCCCTGAATCTCCTCTCCTAGGCCACAGCTCTCTCTGAATGACTCATCTGCTCTTAGGCCTTAGCTCCCACCTGT
>NW_006429634.1:210760-212809 GCF_000325575.1 Pteropus alecto | reverse complement strand
AGAGACTTTGTTTATTATTTGTTTTTTTTTTGGTTTGTTTGTTTTATTTTTTTTAACGATATGTGACTTTTACCCCATATACTTTGTATTCCATCTTCAAATGATCAGTTTGCCCCATGAGAAACTCCACTGAGATATTTCTGTCACTGTACAAACATGTTGGTGCCGCCCACAGGTATAGGTGGAGTTAACTGGCTTATGCACTAAGGGACAGGGTGGCCCTTCAGGAACTAAGAGTTCACTCAGAAATGACTCAGCATGGCTGATCTACTTGGATCTGCGCCCTGTGCCATGCAAGGTCCTGGCATGTGTGAGACTGTGCCACTGGAGGTGACATACTGGGTACCTCCTTGGAAGAGTCAATTTGGATTCTACCATCTGGAATGAATCTACCACCCAGTCCAAAGAGAGGTATGAGGAGGATGCTAGGTCCAAGGATGACGTGTTTAATAACTGCCATCTATGAGAGAGTGTTGATCCCACATCACAGAATGCAAGCTAGAAAAGAAAACCCATGTCCCTGACCACAAGGGTCTCCCAACATTTTTAGACCAGAGCCTGCACACAGATGTCTCCCAAGCCCCATCTGAGGATCCAGACCTTTCTCTTGGACATTTCATCTTAGTGTCCCATGGGTACTTCAAACTCCTGTGCAAGACTAAACACACCACCCTCCCACTATTTCCCAAACTGCCCCTTCCTCACTATTTTCAATCCTGGTTATCATGACCCCACTACCTGTCCATCAACCCAGCTAAAATCCTGGGGGTCATCCTTGACCCTTTCTGTGACCCCCATCCTTTACTTTTTTCCTAACCTCCTGATCACCAGATCTTCATCATCTGTATTTGTTTCCTATTGCTTTGATCATAAATACACATTTGATGGCTTAACACAAGTTTATTAACTGGCAGTTGTGGCAGTCAGAAGTCTGAAATGAATTTAAGGGGCTAAAACCGAGGTGTCAGAGGGCTGGTTCCCTCTGAAGACTCTAGGGGAAAGTCGTTTCTTATCTCAGCTTCTAATGGCTGTTGACTTTCCTTGGCTTACAGCCACATCACTTCCATCTCTGCTTCCATCATCACATTGCCTTTTTCCTACGACCTGATTTCCTATGTCCTCTAATAAGGATCTTGTGATTTACAAAGGGCCCACCCAGATAACCCAAGATAATTTCCTCATCTCCAGATCCTCAACTTAGTCACATCTGCAAAGTCCCTTTTGCCTTATGTAAGGTGACACTCACAGATTCCAGTCATTAGGATGTGGATATCTTTCATACCATCCTACCCACTTAACATTCCTGGAACCCATCTGTTTCAACTGTCACTGCTCTGAAGAATCACCTTTTCTTTCATCTAGGCCGTTAAAACACCTTCCTAATTGGTCTCTGCTTCTGGTCCTGCCCCATTGTTCTTCTAATTACATCTTCCTTATCTCTCTCTTGGTTAAAAGTTTTTACTGACTTCCCTTTACTATCAGGATAAATCTGAGCTCCTGAAATGGTGCACAAGGTCTTCTATAGTCTTTCCGCTCACTCCTTCAGCCAAATTTCCCACCAGCCATTACGAGATGACTTTCAGATCCTCAAGACAGAATAATGTGGGTTATAGAGCTTCTGAAACCAAACTTCTCAGGCTTGAATCCCACCCAGCTCTATGAAACTTGACAAATATGAATTCTTGGGCCAATAACATAATCACTTTCCCCCTCTCATTTTTCTAAAAATTTTGTCCTCAAAGCCTGTTGTGATGATTAGATTAATATTTTTAAAGCCCTCATTGAAACAGAGCTTGGCACACGTGGGTTATAGAGCTTCTGAAACCAAACTTCTCAGGCTTGAATCCCACCCAGCTCTATGAAACTTGACAAATATGAATTCTTGGGCCAATAACATAATCACTTTCCCCCTCTCATTTTTCTAAAAATTTTGTCCTCAAAGGCTGCTGTGATGATTAGATCAATATTTTTAAAGCCCTCATTGAAACAGTGCTTGGCACACAGTTAGCTTTTCCTCTGTAATTCCATGTTCTTTCAGTCATTGATGCT
>NW_006429634.1:210273-210734 GCF_000325575.1 Pteropus alecto | reverse complement strand
CTTTCCCTGAAAGTTCTGACTCATCCCTTCAAGGCTCAGCTCAGTATCACCTGCAGTGCACAGGCCTCCCTGCTGTCTCCTTCCATCACAAGCCAGAATTCTGGGAACTCTTCAAACCCAAACGAGAGACCCTATCGCATTGTCTTTACAAATATTTGATGATGTGTGTAGGAGGAAAACAACTTGAAATACTAATATTTGTGCTTTTCCACGTTTCCTTTAATGTGACCTTTCTTCTAGTCACAAGTATTCACATTGCCTTCAAGAATTATTCTTTTAATAGCAAGAATGCAAAGAGAAAGGAAAATTATATTCTTCAACCTCCAGGCTTCAGTGTGGACACCTACATGTTTAGTATTGAAAGTCACGTGGTGAGTGGAAAGAAGAGATTTAGAGAGACCAAAGAGGTGGTCCTAATGGAAGCAGGGTGTAAAGCTTATGCCTTAGTCGTCAACTGGAAA
>NW_006429634.1:198317-210241 GCF_000325575.1 Pteropus alecto | reverse complement strand
GACCATCCTGCTTGTGTGAAGTCTAGTCAGGGGTCACTCAGGTGGAGAATGGGGACAGGAGTTGATCTTGGAGGAGATCAGAGTGGTCTGAGATGGAAGCAAAGACGTGGAGAGGAGCAGCGTCGGTGTCAAGAGACTACCCCGCAGAGGGCCGGGTTGCCTTATGGCAGCCAAGCCAACATCAGTAACCATTCATGGCCCCCTGCGTTAGCACCGCCCTCACCTGTGCCGAGGAGTCACAGTCGCTGTTCTGCTCCTTGCTTGCTTGTGAAGTCCTCCTCTTGTCAGCTGCGTGCCGTTGCCCTTGAATCACCCAGCGGAAGTGGTGCCCGCCTATGCTATGGCCCGCCTGAGCCATTCTCTGTGAGCACCCACTTTTCCTAACAGCTCAGGAACATTACAACACAAAGGATGGAATCTTGACACTGAGCGTCAATGGTGTGGGAAAGAAAGTCTTCAGCTCCTGAACTTGGGTAGAATTGGACAGTGATGCTGACCTGTTTTATATGACTACATGCCAAGCCAGATGGAGTCTCTGGGAGGGCAGTTGGTTGGATTTGTCTCTGTATCCCTAAAACATGGCTGGTGTTTGGTAGATAATTATTATATTGAAAGAATGAATGAAAATCACAGTCTAGTGAGGAAGACAGATACGTAAATAAGTATAACACAAGCTAAATGCTGTGATGAAGACTGTAGAAAGCACTGAATGAACAGAAGAAGAAAAGGGACCAGAGATGCAAGGGATTTCCTGAGGCAACACCAAGACTAGTGCTCAAGTGTCAGCTTCACTCCAGAGGGCCACTGGAGTAGATAGATATTCTTGAGAGCATGTGCCCAGCCCATGCCGCTGTCCCTGGGCACTAGATTGTCCACAGGACTGGGTCCCTGGTGGTCCCCTCAGCCATACTTGATGAGCTCTTGGTGCATGACCTGGACAGAACAATGGGCTTTCACTCCCATGATTTTGCTGTTGGGATTAGGAGATGCTAGTCCATCTCTGCTGGTCACACGACCTGAGAACCAAGAGCTGCTCATGTCTGGCCATGTATTCAGAGACATGGAAGATGGTAAGGCCCTGAGAGGAAGAGAGGCTTCCTGGATGCTCGATAGCTTTTAAGGTCCGAATTCTCATTCTTTGAGGCCTGGTTGCCCCCTACCCTTGGGTTCCATGTGACACCTCTGAAGATTTGTATTAAATTCCTCTCTTTTGTTTAAGCTTGCCTGAGTGTTTTCTGTTCTGTGCAACCAAGGGTCTTGGCTAACACTATCCTCCTCGATGATGTCACCACCACGATCACAGCAAATGCTTCCACAGCTGTTACAATGTCCCAGACTTTGTCCTGAGAACTTTACATGCAATAACTTGTTAAATCCTCTTAACATTCCTATGAAGTAGGTAAAACTATCGTCCCTAGTTTTCAGATGACGAAACGGGCACAGAGAGATTAAGTAACTTTCTATAGTCGCACAGCTAGTCAGTGGTGGAGCTGAGATTCATATCTAGACAGAACCATGTCCAACATTGCAATTTATCATTTTTTGTTGAGCAAAAGTTTATGTGTGTGTGTGTGTGTACACATGCACATACATTTTAAACCTCTTCTCCTGAAGGTAGTAGTTCTAAATGCTAGACACCATGAGGAGCCTTGAGTGAGTTCCTTCTCCTGAAGTAAGAGTCTGCCCCACAGGTCCTGCCTCTCACTTTGCTGGGCCTGGCAGAGTAAGTGCAGGAAGGAGCTGCTGAGCCAGGTACAAGGCTTGGCGGCAAAGCTGCTTGTGCGGCGGGAGGCCAGAGCCGCACCCGGGCACCTGGCAGGCAGCCCAGCCCCACTGTTGAGAAAATACCTGAAACAAAGGAGTCCTCCCGCCACGACTGGCCGCCTCTTCTGTGCCTGGAGCTCCTCAGCTGACAAACCTGACCTCCGAGCCAGGCCACACTGGGTCCTTACATGGCCCCGGGAAGCTGTGGAGAGGCCTCGATGCCCAGCCTGGAACCCTTTCTTGGCTGCTCTGGGTGCTGGGTATCCCAGAGGGAGGCCCTCATCTCACCCCACACGGAATGGGTCCCAGGCTGATTTCCACCCTGGGGCTCTGCTGGGCTTCCTGAACTTCCAATTACTGACACCCTCCCTCATGATATCCAGAGCAGACGGCTTCACAGCTCCAGGGCCTGGAATTCCCCCCGCTAAGAGGTCCGTCTTGCAGCTGTGGTTTGTCAGAGATGAAGACTGTGTGTCTGTCAAATCATCAATGGCCCTGCAAAGGAATTTGGGCATAATCAACAATAGGCATTTGGGGGAGTAAATCATCCTGAGAGAATGAAAAGTGAAGACTGTGGGCCCCCAAGGGTGGTGCTGTGGTTTTGTTGGACAGACGCTCTGAGGGACTATGACCAGTTTCTTCTCCATCTTTCCCTTTCTCACATGAGTAAGACACTAGGGGCATGGATCTGGAAGATGCCTGTGAGGGTTTAGAAAAAGAAGCTGTTTCTCCAGGTCGACACAGCCCTCATCCAGGGCCTCCTGCAGTGCCAAGTGGAGCAGGGCATAGAGCTGGACTTCAACACCCATTTGTTTTTCATCTATATGATTTTGTGCAGACCTGACCTGCACCATCTTATGCAGGGGCAATGCCCGTTAGGATAATCCCCAAACCATCATGACCCTGGGCCCCTGATCCTCATGGCCAAACCCCTGACCTGAATATGCCCTGAGCTGGACAAAAAGAGGTCATTTTAGTGGCCCATCTTCACTGGCCCAAACCCACTTTAGGCAGCAGGGCAAGGACTCAGGAGGGTTCCCCTAGAAGCAGCTCCCAATACCATTGGCAGGAGACTTCTCAGGCAGAGCCATCTGGCCCTGGAGTCGTCCCTAAATGAGGGAGCTCCCAGTCCTATGGGTAGGCCCGAGGCTATTCTCATGGCGGAATGCTGTCCAGGGGATGATCTGCCTCCAATGTGTGGAAGATAAGCAAGCTCTGGTCAGGCAGAGGTGGTACCAAGACAGTACCCTCAGTCCTGGTTTTCTGCAGCCTGGGTTCACTTGCTCAGTGCCCAGACCCACAGAGCCCATAAGCTCTGAGCCTGGTCATCCTTAGTTTCCGCTTGTTCCATCACCCATCATTTGCTTTAGGACCCAGGGCATGGCACCCTGTGCTCACTACAGGGCCAGGCTCGGAGAGCAGCCTACACAAATAGTCAGGTGAATGAGTAAAAAAATGGTCCAAAGAAAGAGGCCCTTTTGAGGTAGGTGTGGGCACCAAGCCTGGACTCGCAGGATCTCCAGCTCCTGGCAGTGGGACACTCTGAATCTCTCTTCCTTTTCCTTAGAACAGGCACAAATGACACCTGCTTCCCTTGGTTGCGGGGCAACTTGCCATTAATAATAAAATAGTGACAACAACAACATTAGCCTCCACTTCTTGAGAACTTCCTCTGAGTTAGGTGCTTTTCATGAATCCTCACTGTAGTCCTATGAGGGAGGTGCTCTTCCCACTTTATGCAGGACTTGTCATGACTTAGGGATGATGAGCCTTGCTCAGAAAGTGGCAGCTGTAGCCTTTCTGTGTGCAGCAGGGTGGGGTGGGCTGTGTGGCGCCACGGGTGTCTGTGGAGTTCACAGCTGGAGTCAGAGGCCTGGCCACAATCCAGAATCCATGCCCACCTTGTTTCCTTCCCCAGGTGCTCAGGGTCACCTGAGTCTAGTGCCAAAGTCAAAGCTGCTGGGAAGTTGGAGTCTTGGGCTCTGGTCCCACTTCTGTTCCTCACTGGCTATGCCCCCTGGGTCGGCCACTCCCCCTCCTTAGCCTCAGTTTATCCTATTGTAAAGTGAGAAATACCTGTCATCACCAGGATCTCTGACCACAAAGAAAGGCTTAGAGAAGTTCAGGAAAACAGGGAGCCTGTTTCTGAATTCCTGGGATCTCTCTGCCCCCTGGTGGGTACCAGAAGCCTAGCACCCAGGAGAAAATGACAGCCTGAACACAGTGACTCCCAGGGAGGGACTAGGGGACTGGCTTTGTGACCCCTGCCAAGGTTCCCACCCCTTGGAGCCCCAACACCCATCTGTTAAGTGGGGAAAATGACAGTATTAACGTCATCAGGATGTTGTGAGGATTAAGCGTAATAGTGAATATAAAACTCTTGAGCCACGCACTTAGAATATGCCCCCAAAATGTTATTCATCATTTTCATCACCCCTCTTCCTCCTCCAACTTCACATGCAATCAGTCATTAAGCCCTGCCGATCCCCTCCACTCCACAGACCAGGCTTCACCATCTGTCTCCTGGATTCTTCCAACAGTTTCACCCCCTCCCACCACCAACTCCAGCACTCTTACACCCCGCTTCAGCTGACCCCATCTGTCCACACCCTGAGGCCAGACCTGCAAATTCCCCATCTTGGACAGTTGTCCAAGCCCCTCAAGTGGCCCTCAGGGACCCCGTCCACCTCTGCAGCCTCCATCACCTTTCGCCTTTCTGCTCCTGTGTTCTGACTATACTCAGCTCCTGGCATTCCTCCGCTCAGGCCCAGAGATCCTGCCTCCCTCCTTGACAGCTTATTTTAACGGTATTTTCTTCCCGTTCCCCATCTCTGCCTTAAACCCTCTCTAGATCTCAGTTTCCTTATCTGCCAAATCAGATAGTTGTGAGGATTAAAGAGATAATATTACTGAAGTGTTTGGCCCACACTTGACAGAAGCCAGGTGACTACAATCGGGATGGAGGATTCTGTCATCAGTGCAGTGGGGAGTCACATCTGCCATTGGGATGGGGGCAGGCATGAGGTGTGATGAGAACTTACAAGGCTTTACTCTACTGTCCCAAACTCCAGCAGCAGTGGCACACTCAGCAGTGAGCTCAAATGAGGCCTCTGGATAGAGCACAGAGATTGTCTCCTCAGTGCGATCTCTCTCTCTCCATCCTCCGCAGGACTAGGTGGAGAACAGGCCCTCTGCCTCCGTGGCCTCAGGGAGCAGCACTGCAACTGAAGTGCTGACAGCCTTGACCCCGGTAGTTTAAGAGGAGGGAGACACCTGAAATGAGGTCAACTCCTTCCAACCCTCTGCAGGGCCGAGGCCAGAGAAGTGGACCAGAGTCCTAGAGCTTGAACAGAAAGTAAGGCAGCCAGTGAGGGGAGGCTCTCAGCCATCCTCCAGGACACTTAGGGAAACTGGGGTCAAGATTATTAGGAAAAATAATTGCCATAGGGTTATATAGACTAGAGTATTCATTAATTCAACACTTGAAAGTTCTGTTTAATGAATGTTTTGGCTAAATATTATATTCTCAACATTCAAGAAATCATATATAGAATGATATGCTTTAAGAAGTCTCCCACGACTTCTTTCTACATTCTACCTCTTCCATCCCCTATAAGTAATCAATTTTATTAGTTTCTGTGTATCTTCTTCATGTAAATAAAAACAGGAAATATGAATATTCATTCTTATTTCACCCCCTTTGTACTCAATAGAGGGCATTCTATGTTCTGCATTTTACCTTTTTCACTTAACAGTGTATGTTGTAGCTTAATCAGTTCAGTTCTTAGGTTTCTTGTTCTTTTATTCAGCTGTCTAGTCTTCCATTATGAGGCTGTTTTATAGTTTATTTATCCGTTTTCTTCCTACAATCGACCCAGACTTTTGCCACCACAAACAATACTGCAATGAATAGCCTTACATACACAGGGCTGATGAGTAGGCAAGATTGTCAAGGTCATGGCTGTACCAGTTGTTAAAATATTGAAATACTGCTTGGCAAATAGCACAATGTAACTGTAACAATTGATAAACTTAATGAATGATATAGATTCTGTGATAAATTTTAGTTCAAGCTATGGTTGCAGGACGTTAAGACTTATCCAGTGGGTTTCCTGCCATACAGGCATTTGGACAATCAGAAATATTAGGACTAGTTGGGACTTCAGCCTAGGCCAATGAACAGTGTGACAGTATGATCGTCCTGAGCGTTCTTTACAGAACATTCTGCATTTCCGAGATCATCAGTTTATCATTGTCTAATTATCTACTTGCTGCTGCTTATAAATATTTTATTTTTCACTAAGCTTCTATTGGTTTATTTTAATCTTGTCAATTTGGATGAATGCAGTGCTTCAATATTTGCGAATTTAAGATATATAATAAAACATTAAAAACAAACACCAAAATGAGACAAGAAATTCTGGATATTTCTTAATGTTTCTTTTAAATATCTTAAATATGAACCTTCTGTTTCTGGGAGGAGGTAGAAAGAAAGAATAACAATAATAATCAGTCACAGCCTGGAATATCTTTTATTACTGTGCCAAAATCTGAAGAGCCCAGAATATTTATCAGTATGCAAGAATCAGTATAAAATAAAACAAATAACTTGTGTTTCTTGAATAAAAAAAAACATTATAGACTTGGATGTCAGGTTATGATCAATCCTCTTCCTGAGGACAACTATAAAAGCTGGACAAAATCATTTAAAAATTATTCTACTTAACAGCTGTGACTGGTTCAAAATATGTGCATAAATCACGATATTCCTCTTTTTAAGAGGTAGAATCTAATTTCTCCTCCCTGGAATGTGAGTCAGACTTCAAGTGATGGTGAACGTTCAAATCATTAAAGAGACTGAGGTTTTCTCCTCACTTTTGCTCCTGGATTACTCATTCTGGGAGAAGCCAGCTGCCACATGATGAGGATACTCAAGCATTTGGTGAGGTCTACAAGGTGGAGAAGCGGGCCTCCTGCCGACAGCCAGCGTGATCTTGCTGGGTGTGAGTGCGCCATCTTGGAAGTAGATCCTTCAGCCCTAGGCAGGCTTTCAGACATCTGCACCCCAGCTGGCAGCCTGACCGCAACCTCTGGAATGACCCTGAGCAAGAACCACCCAGCTGAGCCACAACTGGATCCTGATTCTCAGAAATTGTATAAATCAATAAATTTTAATTTAACGATATTTTAAGCGGATAAATTTAGTAGTAATTTGTTATTCAACGATAGATAACTAACACAAAGGCAGTAGTGTGCTAACAAGTTAATGAAGAATTACCAACTGGGGCAAGACTCTTGGGAGTGTAGAGGCTCAGGGCTGTGAGCCTTGTGTTGGGGCCTGCTTTTCCCTGAGCCGGCAGCTGAGGGGCTGAGCAGTACAGGAAGTCCTCACTTAAGGTCGTTGACAGTTTCTGTGATTTTAAGTGAAATGACATGTAGTGAAACAAATTTTACCATAGGTTAATTGATATAAATAAGAGTTAAGATCCTTTGGCATCTCGTGAACATTATAACGAAACAATACTGAATGAAATGATGTTATTTGAGGACCTGCTGTACTTCCACAAATTTTCAGGGAAAGTGGGACAGGATTTGGAGTCAAGGATCATCAAGGAGTGAAACACCCTCACTTTGAGCTAGGACCTGAAAGGCTAAATTCTAGGAGTATGTAAGGATGAATGGAAGTAGATTGATCCTCATAGAGAATGCACCTCAGCTCCATATCATCCCAATCACTGAAATGACGTTAAGGTGATCCCAGATTTCAAGCCCCTCCAGGTGCTGGGCAGAAGCAAAATAAGTTCTCTCTGGACTTACTCTCTGGAGGAAGGTAACACTACCCTAAACCTGAAATTGTTTCTATGAGGAATTTAGAAATACAGTGCTGAGCCCATGCGCACGTGTGCGTACACACATACGATAAATACATAAGAAGTTAACATGAACAAACCCAGTAGAACCAATAGACAAGAAAAATGGACCCTCAGAGGCATCAGATATTGGAGCTATAGATGCAGACCTTTAAATAGCCCCAAAATAGAAACAGTACAAATGTCCATCAACTGGTGAATGGGCAAACATAATGCAGTGTCTATACAATGGAATATTATTTGGCAAAATAAAAGAATGAAGTGCTGCTGCATGCCTACCACATTGATGAACCTCAAAAACATGTTAAGTGAAAGAAGCCAGATGAAAAATGTCATATATTGCATGATTCCATTTTTGTGAAATGTCCAGAAAAGACAAATCTATAAAAAAAGAAAGTAGGTGAGTGGTTGTCTAGGATTGGGGGTGGGTTTGGGGATAAACTGCAAATGGATATGACGTTTCTTTCTTTTGAGGGTGATGGAAATATTTGAAAATTATATTGTGTGAGAGTTGCACAACTCTGTCACTGTACTAAAAATCATTCAATTGTACATTTAAGACAAGTGAATTTTGT
Source organism: Pteropus alecto (assembly GCF_000325575.1). Classification (NCBI taxonomy): domain Eukaryota; kingdom Metazoa; phylum Chordata; class Mammalia; order Chiroptera; family Pteropodidae; genus Pteropus; species Pteropus alecto. Next base: position 202,032 of record NW_006429634.1, on the reverse strand, counting down.
GATGTATAAATTATACCTCCATCAAGTGTTAAAAATAGATAAACAAGGTGAGCATTCGATTTAAGATGCTGAAAAAGAGAAATAAAACAAACCCCTAAAAACAGGAAAAAGGAAACAATAAAGGTAAATTCAGAAACCAAGGAAAGATAACAAAAAATTTGTTTAACCTGATATATTGAAAATAATTAATAAAATATATAAGGCTGCTGAGTTTATTTATCCAGAGGTGGGTTAATTATCATAGGAACCATGAATCCATTTATGGCTTAAGCAAATGACTTTGGTTTCCAGTAACAAACATGTTTTATAAGCTTGTAGTCATTACATTCTTCACTGATGACAGGACTGCCATCTCAGTTGTAGGATCTGGCTTCTGCTGACTGGCTAGGCTGTACTTGCTTCTGTCCAAGCACTTCTCATGTATTATCTCTTTGCATCCTCACAGCAGCCCAAAGAGGTACCTATTATTATTATTACCCACATTAAAAGATGGGGATTGGGGTTCCAAGGGGTGGGAACCTTGGCAGAGGTCACAAAGCCGGTCCCCTAGTCCCTCCCTGGGAGTCACTGTGTTCAGGCTGTCATTTTCTCCTGGGTGTTGGTACCCACCAGGGGGCAGAGAGAAGCCAGGAATTCAGAAACAGGCTCCCTGTTTTCCTGAATTTCCCTAAGCCTTTCTTTGTGGTCAGAGATCCTGGTGATGGAGGGATCTGACCCCTATTTCTCACTTTACAATAGGATAAACTGAGGCTAAGGAGGGGGAGTGGCTGACCCAGGGGGCATAGCCAGTGAGGAGCAGAAGTGGGACCAGAGCCCAAGACTCCAACTTCCCAGCAGCTTTGACTTTGGCACTAGACTCAGGTGACCCTGAGCACCTGGGGAAGGAAACAAGGTGGGTATGGATTCTGGATTGTGGCCAGGGCTCTGACTCCAGCTGTGAACTCCACAGACACCCGTGGCGCCACACAGCCCACCCCACCCTGCTGCACACAGAAAGGCTACAGCTGCCACTTTCTGAGCAAGGCTCATCATCCCTAAGTCATGACAAGTCCTGCATAAAGTGGGAAGAGCACCTCCCTCATAGGACTACAGTGAGGATTCATGAAAAGCACCCAACTCAGAGGAAGTTCTCAAGAAGTGGAGGCTAAATTGTTGTTGTTGTCACTATTTTATTATTAATGGCAAGTTGCCCCGCAACCAAGGGAAGCAGGTGTCATTTGTGCCTGTTCTAAGGAAGAGGAAGAGAGGTTCAGAGTGTCCCACAGCCAGCGAGTGGTGAAGCTGGAGACCCTGGGACTCCATGCCCTTATCCCTGAGGCAAATAAAGGGCAGATGTCATGCCATTAAGACAGCACATTACATTGGTACAATTAGGATCCCATCTTACACACGAGAAGTCAGAGTCTGAGAGAAGTTAAGTGTCACATAGCTGGTGCGGAGCTTCGATAAGAGCTCCTGTCTGTCTGACTTCAGAGCCTGTGCTCTTAACTGCTGTTTAACTCAATCATCGCCCTCTTCTGCAGGGGTGCATAAGTTAATCAGTGCAGACTTTCTGTCATTAGGGGGGGTGTGTGTGCACAGTCAGCCATTGGACTGTAAGATGTCAGAGATACTCTATACCTGTTCCCTGCACTCTGCTTAACCCATTCTAGAGTGTGGTTTGAGTAAAAATGTGTAGACATTACTCTTGGGAACTTTTTTTTTGACTGTGATAAAATATACATAACAAAAATTACCACTTTAACCATTTTTTTTTTTTTTTTACATCTACAGCACCTGGTCTTCCTAGATGGTCTCCCATCCAAGTACTAACCAGGCCTGACCCTGCTTAGCTTCTGAGATCAGATGAGATCAGGCACATTCAGGGTGGCATGGCCATAGCATTTTAATCATTTTTTTGATGTATAGATCAGTGGCATTAAGTATATTCACATTGTTGTGCAACCATCGCCACTATCCATCACTAGAACTTTTCGTCATCCCAAACTGAAATGCTATACTCGTTAAAAAAATAACTCTTCACTCCTGGTACCCCTAGCCCCTGGCAAGTACTTTCTGTCTCTGAATTTGACTACTCTAGGTATCCCATGTACACGAAACCATACAATATTTGTCCTTTCGTGTCTGGCTCCTTTAGCATATCTTCAAGGTTCATCCATGTCTTAGGATGTGTCAGGATTTCCTTCCTTTTTAGGGCTGAATAATATTTAATTGTACGTATATCTCATACTTTGCTTATTCATTCATCTATGATTAATATTAATATTGCTTTTACCTTCTGGCTATTGTGAATAATGCTGCTGTGAACATGAGTGTACAATTATCTATTTGATTCCATGCTTTTAATTATTTCAGGTATACACCCAGGAGTAGAACTGCTGGATCATATGATAATTCTATGTTTAACTTTTTGAAGAGCCACCATACTGTTTTCCATATCACCTGTAACATTTTATATTCCCACCAGCAATGCATAAGGGTTTCGATTTCTCTACATCCTCTTCAACACTTGCTATTTTCTTCTTCTTCTTCTTCTTCTTCTTCTTCTTCTTCTTCTTCTTCTTCTTCTTCTTCTTCTTCTTCTTCTTCTTCTTCCTCTTCCTCTTCCTCTTCCTCTTCCTCTTCCTTTTCCTCCTCCTCCTCCTCCTCATTCTTTGAATAACAACCATCCTAATAGATGTAAAGGGGTACCTCATTGTGGTTTTGATTTGCATTTCCCTAATTATTTGTAATGTTGAGCATCTTTTTGACTGCTTATTGGCTATCCATATAAATTCTTTGGAGAAATGTTTGCTTAAGTCCTTTGCCCATTCCTAAGTTGATTATTTATTTTCTTGTTGTTGAGTTGTAGGAGTTCTTTCTATATTCTGGATATTATAAAATATGTGATTTGCAAATATTTTCTCTTACTATGTGAGTTGCTTTTTTAATCTGTCCATAGCATCCTTTGATGCACAAAAGTTTTAGATTGTGATAAAGTCCATAAGTCCAATTGATGTGTTTTTTCTCTTTTGTTGCCTGTGTTTTTAGTGTCAGCACAACTTTTAACTGTATTTCTAACCATTCTAACACAGAGGTCCCTCTCTATGTAAAGTTCAAGCAATATTTCCCTTCAGTTGGGCCATTCAAACAAAAGGGCGAGATTTGTGTATTTTTCTCAGGCAGCACAAGTCGGAGACCCTACTGTTTTCAGGCCAGTTCGTGGACATTTTGCAGGCCTTAGTGGACTGGTTGTATTAGGTGGAGCCGCAGTTGGCCAAGGACCAGCCAGTGTGCACTGGGACCTCAGCCTTGTAATGAACTTCATGGATGACCAGAAGGTGAGGGGTGAGACCTGGGTTGCACGGAGGGCAAAGCCATTGGAACCTTTACCTATGTGTGCCTTCTAGGGGAGGAAGAAAATCTGAAAGAGCCTGGATCTCGGCTTGTCAGAGGGTGACTCCTTGTTCTGTATGTTTAAACAAACTGTTGCCAAGATTCTATATTGGTCAAAAAGAATTTACCAAAATTGGTTAGATCCAGATTTGGCACTGTGTAAGCTTCACTTGGAAAGGTTTCCCCACTCCTACCCCCCGCCTCCCCAACTTCAGTGCATTCATCCATTGGTGTCTCTAGTATGGGTCACAAAATGGATTTAATTTCATGTGGAAACCTTTCAAGATATCCACTTCCACTGAATCCCAAATACATGTGAGAATTTTTAACCATACACATC
>NW_006429634.1:194426-198257 GCF_000325575.1 Pteropus alecto | reverse complement strand
GATTCTGATGAAGTGAGACTTTTTTCACTATCTCTGCTAATACCCTTTATCTTGAAGACTAGTTTACCTGATATTAATATAGCCACTCCAGCCTTCTTATACTTTTATTTTCCTGATATATCTTTTTTCTATCCATTTAATTTCAAACCATATTTTTATATTTATAGTGCATCTCTTATAGATAGCTCGTCATTTGTTCTTGCATCCCCCCTGAACTCATCTGTCAATCTCTGAATTTTAATTGGCGTATTTAGTTCATTAATAGGAAGTGACATGACCCATTGCCTGGAGATTACCCATAAAGACAGGACCATGTCATTACGTTTCTTTTTTTCTTCCTGCCATGTAAGCACACCTTGGGAACATGATGAGCTGGATTTTCCCAGCATCCTAGATGCAGCCAGCCAGGAAAGCGAGTGAGGCACCCTTTAGGTTCTTCAGCAGTCATTTAATGAGGCATTATTGTATACCCACCTCATGGCGGCCTCTGCTTTTGACACGATCATGACATAGGAACTCAGGACGGGATCCTGTGATAGGATTAAACAGGTCTTCAGATCACAAAATGCAAAGGTTAAAGGTGTCAATAATAATGTTGGATAATTTTCATTCCTGTAGTATGTTTCTTATGGAAAACTGTTCTCTCCACTCCTTTAAACTGCTGTTTCGTTTTTCTATTCAGTATAGAGTAGGTCTTAGTGATCATGAATTTAACCTTGTGGTTTCAGTAATAAAAACTTGTGGATTTGCATTTGTGGCTGGTGTGCAAGAAAACCAGTCACACAGCTAGAGAGTGAGACTGGCCGGCCACTGGCCCCCACACGCCAACACAGCTTCAAGCTTCTGTTCATTGCCTCCCATGCAATAATGAACTATTCCTTCAAAAAATATATATATATTTAATAAATATATATATATATATTTTTAGGCCAGGCAACCCTTGGTTGACCTCACTGCAAGGACTTTGTCAGCTTACAATCCTTTTTTTATTTTTTACGCCTACAGCATGTTGTCTTCCTAGGTGGTCTCCCATCCAAGTACTAACCAGGCCCGATCCTGCTTAGCTTCCAAGATCAGATGAGATCGGGCTTGTTCAAGGTAGCATGGCCATAGACTGAACTATTCTTAATAGAAGGATTCATGAAGGTTAGAGGCTACCCTTTTCTCAGAGACTAGCAAATTCAGCAAATATTTATTAAAACCCTAAATGCAAGCCTGACATTGGGATCCAAAGTAAATTTGGATGACAGTGTCTGCTCAAGAAGTTCACAGTGGAGAGAGTGGAGTGAGCAAACATGTGAACAAATAAATGTCCTTCAGTTTGATAAAATGAGTGAATTGGGAGGGGGAGAGATGTATCTACCCATGAAGGTGAAGAGGGCAATGGGAAGACAAATTGTTGCTTCAGCTGCATCTCAAAGAGAAGTAATACTGGCCCAGGTGAGCAAAGGGGATCTGGACATTCTCAGTAAAGGAAACCACATGTGCCAATTAACAGAAGTGTCAGCAGTAGGACAGGTGAGGGAGCCCCAGGTAGTCCCATGTGACTGGAGCAAAATGTACTCCATTAGTGGCTAGATAAGACTGTGAAGAGAGGCCAGCAGCAAGGACCAGGTGACAGATGTCAGACTACTGAGTGCTGGGCATTTGATCACATAATACTCTCCTGGTCCCCAAGATGTGGTCTTCGCCACCCTGGCAATTATGGTCAAATGGGTTAGGAAGACATCAAGTTAAAGCTAAGCAGGTTTCTTTACTTCAGGACTTCCCAGAGCTCAATGACAATTGCATTAGGGCTCTCCTGGGGGAAATGTAGTGTATGGGATTTACCAAAATCCTTTTCGTAGGAAACTTCTCGAAAACCTCAGTTTGGGAAATTCTGCTGTTACCAGAGAAAGGCCATGGAAGGATTCTGAGCCATTTGCAGGTACAAATTTTTACTGAGAAGTGCAGTCGGGGTGTGAGGAGTGCGGGAGGAATGGGGAATAAGATGAGAACCAAGGAGACCAGTTAGAAGCCCCTTACAGTGTCCAGGGTGGAGGAGATGCTGCCTGAAGTACGCAGTGTAGGAGAGCGTGGAGAGAATCCAGGACTCAAGAAGCATTAGAAGGTCGTCAGTAGACCAAACTGCCATCAGGAGGGAGGGACCTGCACTGGCTCTCAGACTTCTGGCTTTGACCGTGTCTAATCAGTGATTGGCTATAACTTCTGACCTCCAGGAGTAGGGTCTGTGCTGGGATATATTTGGGAGTCAAGCATGGCCTATGATGGCACTGAAGTCTCGGATGAGCTCATCACCAGGTTGAAAGTCTAAGAGGGAGAACAGGACTGAGGACAGAACCCAGAGGAAGTTCAGTGTTTAAGAAGTGGGCGGGAAGCAGCAAGGAGGAGAAGCAGGAGAGAGGTATTCTAGGAGTTAAGGGAGGGGAGTGTTTCAAGAAGAGAGAAGTTGGTAGTCCGCCTCCCACCCCGTTCCACGTACACATTACAACAGTTGTTTTTACCTGTCACATTGGCAAAGATTTATTTATTTCTGTATTTAACAATAATACTTAGTGTTGGCAAGGGTGGAAGACGCCGAGGACCTTCGCTATTATGATGCTCAAAGGCGGTTCCCTGGAGCTCGATAAGGGCGCCACTGCTCCTTGGTGCACGTCTCTCGCAACGCTGGATCAGCGGTGGAGTCCGTAGGGAGCACAGCGGTGGAGTCCGTAGGGAGCACAGCAGTGGAGTCCGTAGGGAGCACAGCGACAGCCCGCAGTGCCCCCGCAGCCGCTGGAACGCCCCCCGCCTGTGGCGCTGGCCAAGAGCACGCAGGAGCCAGGTTGATGGGCGCTAGGAGAGCAGCATCTGAGCTGGCGTCAGGGAAGGCGAAGCCCCCAGCAGTGTACGCAAGGGGACAGCGGGGAAGGCTCGGGGAGGCCGTCCAGGAGCTGCGATGGCGGAGGACCTGGGCTCCGCTACTGCCGGCAGAGAAAGGGGCCCCAATCTCCGAGCCGGCCCCACGAGGCCCTTCCATACGGGACTGAGGCCTTGTTCCGGGTCCTGGGGCTGCCAGGTCACTCACTGGCCGGACCGAGACTCAGGATCCCCGCCAGGGCGAGGGCGCTCAAGGACACTCCCGGCGGGAGGGTAGGTTCCTGCTTTCCCCGGACTAAGCCGCTACTCCGGAGTCCCCAGACCGAGGCCCCAAGCTCGCCCGACGGCATAGCCAGCGGCTGCGATGCCAGCCCAGGACGACTCTGATGACCCTGACGGCTGGGCTTGGGATCCCTCACTGGACCTGCCCACCCTCTCCCAGAGCTAGTCGAATCTCCTTGGAGCCGCTGCCTGCGGCATCAATCGCAATTCGGAACTCTTCGCCCGGGAAGTGGGCTCCGCGGCGTTGGCCCCGCCCCCGCGTCCCCATTGGTTAGGCCCTTGGGGGGCGGGACCTACAGGCCGGGCGCTGGACCTAGGGCGGCTGCGGCGGGGGCGCCGGGCGCAGACGGCCTGTGGGGCTGAGCCGGCGCTTGCAAGTCAGCGCCTTCGTGAGCGCGGACGAGAGCTCGTCTGTCTCCCAGACTGAGCAGACCTCGCCAGCAGCCGGACTGGAAGGCACGGCGGCGACATACAAATTACCCGACGGCCCCCAGTCCCCGGAGTAGCCTCTGCCCCGAGGCGCTGGCGGTCACAGCCACCCGCCCCGACGACAAGACAGGTGCGGCGTGCGGGGCGCTCTAGGCACCGCGCTGCGGCCGCGGACGACTCCCGTCAGGTCCCGCCGTCCCGGAGCCCGACGTATAGCTCGCCGTCGGGGATCCAGGACCCCGGGCCGGCGGCGGAGCGGAT
>NW_006429634.1:190234-194125 GCF_000325575.1 Pteropus alecto | reverse complement strand
GCGCCCGGCTGCCTTTGTCCGCGCCGCTCTTCATGCTGGACCTCTACCATGCCATGGCCGGCGACGACGACGAGGATGGCGGCTCCCGGGAGCGGCTCCTGGGCCGCGCCGACCTGGTCATGAGCTTCGTCAACATGGGTGAGTGCGGGCTCCGGGGATGGGCGTCGGTGACCCTGCTGTGCCCGTGCGAGGACGGGCACCCTCGGGGAGGAACACGGGCTGCAGGGGAGATTGCACAACCTTGGGCTGTGTGGTGGACAGGGCCCCACAGGGGAGTGGTTACTGCCAGGTTAGAGCGGCCAGGTCAGGGTGGCCAGGTCAGGGCGACCAGGTCTGAGGGGTGTGGGTTCGGTGAGCTGTGTGTGGGGAGGGACAGACGCAGGAATGTGAGTCCCAGGGGTGTGTACAGTCACCCCGCTCCCAAACACACCCAAGAGTAGGGATCATGTAATGTCGGGTGGACCTGGGCAGTGCCAGGAAGACAGTCTGGTCCTGGGGAGATGGATGAGTAAACAGAGGCTGTGATGCTGTCATTGTGATAAGGTCAGTACTGAAGAGAGGGGCAAAGTTCAGCATGGAAAACCCCGGTCACATCACCGAAATGACCAGAGCTGAGAGGATAACCCAGATGTCCTGAGTCCACAATAACCAGAGCCTGGGAGCCTGTAGGTGGAGGTGTGGCTGTCAGGGGAGCAGGCAGAGAAGGAGCAGACAGCTCAGTGGGGCAGTCCCTGGTTTTGTCACCCATGACCAGCACCCAGAACATAGCTTGAAATGCACTGAGTGTCCAGGCCTGTGGAGTGACCTTGTGGACAGCTCGGACCCTCATTGTTCTTCCAGGCAAAGCCCAGCTTTTCCTTTCTGCAAATTTCACTCCAAATCGTGGAGCCACTTACCCTTAAAATTCTCAAAGATATCTTTTTCCATCACTAATCTCTCTTTAATCTACAGTCACGAATATTTGTTTCCCCATCTGCTCTGCCTCCTGTCCGTGGCCAGCGAGGGGCAGAGGTCTGGGCTTGGGACCTGGGGACCCAAGAACTACAACTCAGCCTGGGGTGGAGAGAGCTTGGGGCTGAGAGCAGGGAGAGGACCCTTGCCAAGGCCACCAGCCTCCCTTCACCTACAGCATCACTCTCAATCCTCCCGACAACCCGGTTAACAATCATAATGTTCATTACCATCTCCCAGATGAGGACAACAAGGCTCAGAGAGGCCATGTCACACTCAGGATAGCTCAACCTCTACGTGACTGAGCCAGGACGGGCCCAGGTCATTTAGTCAAGAGGATGGGCTTTCAGGGTGGAGGGAGCTTTCAGAGCGATTTAGGCAGAGAAACCCAGGGGACATGGAGCAGCAGCAGGTATTGTGGGGTCCTCAGCCATTTGCTTCCTATGCAAAGGCAGGAGTTGGGGACAGCCAAGGAGGCCTCTGTCCCTCCTAACCCAGAACTGGTGGCGGGCTGAGATTGGGGAGTGAGCAGCAAGAAGCAGCTGTTAACCTCTGCTGGGAGCCCAGTGCCAGGCAAGGACTCCAGCTGGTGGATTCTGGATTCCACCTTCCAGAATTAGAGGGTAGGGTAGAGACTCTGGACAGAAGAGACCATATGTGGAACTGAGGCTGGAGCTCTGTCCTTGGGACAAGCTGACCCAGGGCTCAAGACCAAGAAGAACTGTGGATGCAGTCACCCAGAGAATGCCCCATGGGAGCCATTTATTAGAGTGAGTCACTGCCCAGCCCATGTCCTGCTTCCCTCAGCATCCCTTGGGTCAAGGTGTGCACAGCCCTAGTGGGAGCTGCTTCTGTGAATCAAGCTCAGGTCCCATTCTGACTCTGCTGTGTGATCTTAGGCAAGTCCCTTGCCGTTTTAAGCCTCAGGTCCCTCCTTGTAAAATGGGGCTCCTAGTTATCAGTGTATCCTCAGAATTGTTATGTGATTGGTTGATAGATGGGATGAGCGGAAAGTCAGCCCCTCTTTTAGGGTGAATTTGGCCCTGGTCACTGCTGACTCTGGTCTCTCCCAGATGCTGCCTAGCCTTGGTGTGGATGTGATGGGAATGTCCCCACATGTCTTATATACATGTGAAACCTAGACACAGATTTTAAAAGCCAACCAAAGGTGTTTCCACCTATTTATAGAATAAAAACCAGCATTCAAAATTCTATATCCTTATAAAAGTTCTCATTTCATATGCAGCACCATGTGAAGCTATTTTACCAGCCTCATTTCATGGGCTCGGGGAGGTTAAATGGCCAGCCCATGGCCACACAACATGTCAGTGGCATCATCCAGGCTGTGGATTCCAAACCCCAGCTTCTTCCTCTGCCATCTGAGTGTTTCATTAAGACCTAAGGCCTCTGACTCTGTGGGATCAACAAGCAGGTCCTTGTTCAGTGGAAGCCCAATTGTGGATGGGCCCAGCCAGCTGTCAGAAGGGCCTTCTTTATTCTGACATACTAATTGTACTAGTAGAGCTCTCAGTGAGAGTGGTTTTAACTAGTAATTATCTAGGCTGATGTGGGGGATTAGACACCTAGCAGGATTCTTTCCTCATTTGGAGGCCCTGGCCCCAGGCCCATGAAGGTTAAGGTCCCTAAACCACCATGGAGTCTAATAGCAGAGTCGCTGTGCTGTCAGCACCCACGCCCAGGATCCCACACCTATTGCCTCCAGCTCCACCTCTCCTATTGGCCTCATCTGCCTCTAGAGAAGCCAGGCCTGGTGCCGGCCCAGTACCTGATCATCAGTGGGACCCAGAGGCCGTGGGCCTCTCTCAGGCTTCTGGCATATGGGTCAAGGTTCTGTGCTGAGTGCCAGAGACCCTGCTGGCCTATCACTCTCAGCCTTGTAGAATCTTGACTGCCCTTGGCCAGGACACAGTAATAGGGGCCAATACCCACGTGGAGCAGACAGAGCCTGCCCCTGGTGTCGTCTGTGCTCAGGGAGGGGAGAGCCCTGAGCTGGAAGGCAACACCCAGGTTCTTGTCCTGTCTGGCCTGCCATCGATTCCTCCATGTCCCAATCATGCCGCGCTCCCTTCTCTGGGCCTCTGGTTTCTCATCCAGTCCGCAGTGTCAGAAAAATGAGGGGCCCCCAGCACCTTCCGACAACACCATGCCATCCCCTCACCCGAGGCAGGTGTGACTGGCTGGCTGTACCTCTGGCTGGCCCAGCCCCTCTGGAGGGAGGAAAGAGGCAGGAAGGACCAACTCTGTTTGTTCCTCCTAAATTCTTCTCCACATGTCAGCGGAGCAGCAGGTGCCCATCTTCCAGATCGAGACACTGAGGCAGGAACAGCCATGCAGGCAGAAGTCCAGTCAGAAATGAATGGAGCCATCTTCACTTATGTCCTGACTTTTCCCTGAACCAGACTAATTTATTCTCGGGGTCTCAGGCAGCCAAGGACAGGAGTGTTAACGAGCTGAGGATGTTGGGTTTGGGAGAGTCAGGACCCAGTGAGGGCCCTGGCCCAAGTCCTGCTCAGCCCCGTAACCTTGAAGGGGTGACTGACACTTACTCCAAGAGTCACTGTCTTTGATTCTTCACTAAGGGCTTCTTTCATTTTTTCATTAATTTATTTAACAAATAGTCATGTGGTACCTGCTCTGTGCCAGGCACAGTTCTAGCTTCTGGGATATGACAGTGAACAGAGCAAAGTCCCTGCCGTCATAGAGCTGACCTAGTGGGAGAGACAAATAGCACATACAGAAGTCATAAAGATGATCATCAAGTGGTCTAGACATTGCCATTCCCCCATATGGAAACTAGTAGGGGACAAACAGTGGGTGAGCAGACAGGACCGGGGTGGGGGCTCGGATCTGGGACGCAGACAGACAGAATTTGCATCTTGACTCCTCCACCTACTCTCAGTGTGATCTGGCCTTTCCAAT
>NW_006429634.1:173999-176811 GCF_000325575.1 Pteropus alecto | reverse complement strand
ATGAACTGGTTTCCTGCTCCTGCCATGCGAAGGAGCAATCCATTGCCCCAGAGCACGGTGCCTGGGCCGCCTCTGGCCAGACACTGTCAGTGTCTGCTGGAGTCTAGGAGGTAAGAACAGGCTGGTCACCCCGTGTGCCCAAGTCCTGTCCTGTTTCTTGGGGCCTCCGAGCCAAAGAAAAGGCCCCTGTCCCGGGGGAGTCGATAATTAGGCTGAGCTGCGTGGGGAGGTTCCCGGAAACCACTGTTCTCCTTGGAGCAGCTGAGGCAGTTGGAGTGTTTATTTGATTTTTGACTTGCTAAGCCTGTAATTTACCTGCTGGAGCACACGGAGTCCAGCTGCCTGAATCCTGAAATACTGTGTCATTAAAAGCAGGTCCTGGGCCCACCCCAACCCACAGACACAGCCCGCAGAGGGAGCACGACCCATGTGCCCAAGGACACGCATCCTGGAATTCACTGTACCCTGAAGACAGGCTCCCGGAGAGCAGGTCTAGAGCAGGGGTGGAGGCTGGGGCCATGCTGTGGGACAGCAGCCCCCCACCAGGACTCTGGGAGCAAGTGCAGAGAAAGAGAACCCCCAGGTACAGAGGGCAGCCCCAGACCGTCTTAAAGACAGTGAGTCCCCCATCAGTGTAGGCATCTAAAGTCTGGCCTAGATGTTGGGAGACCTGACTTGTAGGTGGCTTCTTCCTCTGGGTCTCATTTTCCATCCTTAACATGAAGGCAGGAGACTTCCTGATCTCCAAAGGGCCTGCAGCCAGGGAATCTGTGTCTGCCGACGCTGTCTCACACTGAGCCCAGATGCAGCCTCAGAACCCTGAACACGGAGCTCAACTGGCCGTTGTGAATACAAGTCATAAATCAGATGGCAGTTACAAATTGGCATATAACTGGAACCTATTTGTCACTCTAGTACTTATCTAATAGCTCTTTCTTCCCAATATCAAGGATTGTCTTTTAGTAACTAAATTGAAAAAAAGCCAACTAACTTTTTATTTCCCCTGGAGGCTTGAGTGTCCAGCCAATGGCCTGGTATAGGTAGGGGTGCACCTGGATGTCTGTCAAATTACCCAAAGGTTTGTAGATATGGAGTACACCTTCCCTATCAATCAAGCCATGCACAGCCGGAATGAAATCCTCTTTTTTCGTGCAGAACTGAAAAACAGTAAGTCATTGCTTACCTATCTGGCCATCAGCAACTTATGAGATCTAGTCATCAAATGCAATCAAATAAAAAAAGTCCTGAGCAGTGAAACAATTGCGGACACAAAGCCCATGCATTTTATTCCATGAGTTATCTATTTGCTGAGCCAAGCATGGCAGCTGCAGTGTGTGGCCCAGGCTGGCAGATATACAGCACAGATGCCACCATTTCCCTTTCTCTTGCTCAGGGCATGGCTTCACCAGACCACAGGGATAAATGAGTGTGGTCAGACTCACTGACAGCAATGAGAAATCAATGACAGTTGACAGGAAGGGAGGACACATGGAAAAACAGGCTAAGGAGAAATGCACACCAGTCTTGGTATTTGCAGTTGAATCCTGGCCTTGAGGCCAAGTTGTCAGAATGTTAGCGTTCACTGTCTTCTAAGGTAGGGGAATAATATATTCTGGAAAATCTCTAAGGAATAGGAAAGAGACGGCATAGCAAGAGTACAAATTTTTGGAGCCAGATGGATTTGAGTCCTAGTTCTTTTTCCTCAGCAGAGCAGGATATTGGTTATTTCCTTCCAATCTGTTATAAAGATCAAATATGTGCATAAACATTTAGGACAATGTCTGGCTTATAAATGCTTAACAACTTGTACTTGCTGGGATTACTACAAATAAATTTGCTAATTTTGAGCCACTTCTGTGCTTGTCCACTAAACCTGCTCCTAGGATGTGTTCTGCGGGTGGTGGTGTATTTACTTCGGAGCTGTGCTTTTCTGTAACACATCTACACATGGCAATCCTTTGAGGGCAGCACTTTAATTCTCACTTGCTTGAAAGGCCTGAGGCATGTGCCCAGTTTTGCCCACGGTGGCCAGGGCTGTGGAACTTTGTGGTGTTCCAGAGGCACGCGGATCCGACGGTCTCGCTGAGGGCGTTCAGCACCCATCAAATGCCTCTTTCAGCAATTTGAACAGAGGATTGTCCATCCTGGGTTTTCCTACTTATGGCAAGACCTTGTGCAAGCACTTGACCCACTTTTTAAAAAAATGTGTTTTTCATTTACTACGAAAATAATGCAATTTTGGAGGAAAGTAAAAAAAAAATAATTCAAATCACCATAGTTCTATGACTCAGATAAACACACTATTAATATTTTGTGAATTTAATTCATTTTTTTCTAGAATATACTTATATAGATGTTTACATATTATAGATAGGTATTTTGACAAAACTGGTATACTGTGCTATATAAGGGCTTTGAGATATGCTTTTCCCACTTTATGATACAGTTAACATTTCCATTAATAAATATTTTTTAAAAACATGGCTTTCTAGTTTTCCATCACCTGAACTCTACAATACTCAGTTTTCACCATTAAAAAGTAGGTCCCACAACCCTTTGTTGGAGGGTTGCTGTGAGGCTGCCGTGACTGACAAATGTACCGTGCCAGCAGCATCTGGAGGCAGATATGCTGTTAGAGAAACTCCAGCAGTAACAGGACTGATCCTAAGGCCATAACCCCTGGTTTCTGCCTTCGTGTAGCTGTTAGAGGGCCAGCACACGGATGGGGCCCAACCCTGAAGGAGTTGGTGAGGGAATGAGTTGGCAAAATTGAGCCCCACATCCTCAGCCCTGGCGCTGTAGAAGCAGGAAT
>NW_006429634.1:168724-173193 GCF_000325575.1 Pteropus alecto | reverse complement strand
TGTGACAGCGAGGCCACCTCGGACAGGAGCCAGGCAGTCGCAGGAAAGCAGCGTTGCCCTTTAGTCTGCAGCAAAGGGCCCACGGCACCCTGGGGTCCACTTCCCCCTGGGGTCCACTTCCCATAGGCTGGAGCACTCCTGAGAAAGGGGGGTCAGTGTTGTCCTGAGTAGCTGAACTAGGTGGCCAGGTTACTGCTCCCCAAGCTCTGGGGCCTTCCTCCCACCTGGCAGAGTTGAGTCCCATTTCCTCAAGTCTCCCACAAGGGTCCAGACCAATCATGGGGAGCAGGACTGTTTTCTCTGAGGGCCTTGGGGCTCCCTGCCGTACACTGAGCCTGTAGCCCAGTTAAACTCCCAGGACTCCATTGTGATCTGGGGGTGGGAGACAGGCTAAGGTTCTGGTCTCAGCTTGCCATATTGTCCCAGGTGACCTTTGCAGTCACGTCCTCTGAGCCTTGGTTTACCTCTGTACAGGGTTCTGGTATGAACAGTGAGATGACACCTATAGATACTCCAGTAGAGCCCTGAGAAGGGCAGCAGCACTCAATGACTCCAAACTTGCTGAGCTTTCTGACCTGCTCGCTAGTCTCAACCTCCTCAGGCCATGAGGGAAGAACAGAAAGTGGCAGAGTCACCATCACAGGTGTCAGCCTTCTCTTGGGAGGCTGGCTGTGCTAAGTGCTTCAAATGCATCCTTTCCTGGTCCTTGAGAAAGCCCTGAAGTTGCTGCTATCATACCCACTTCATGAAAGCTGCCTATGCCTGTGACTGAGCTGCGGCGGCTGTGGTGTACACCAATGAGGCCCAAGGCTTGGATGGTCTCTTGGAAGCTCACGGTAACCATGTGATACATCCCAGCCACAAGGAAACAGAAAACTGGCCAACTGCAGCACAGGGAGCTCAGCTGAGGGCAGGCAGTCCATTTGGTACATGGGAGCCAAAGGCAGGGCCAGAATGCCATCACCCCCCAGCAGGAGCTGTCCTGGGGTCACAGGACCAGAGGGCAGCAGGCCCCTCCTGCCTCTTGGCCCATTCAGATCTCAACTCAAAATGAAAAAGCCCAGCCCAGTGGATTCTGAATCGCTTGAGTAACCCGACCCTCAGGGAGGTGCCCAGTGGATATAGAGCTCAGTCTCTGCTTGGAGTCTTCCATAGGTGAGGGATCTTCAAAGCCACTTCAGCCACCAGAACATGGAGGGAGAGTGGAGAGAAGCCAGCTGAAGCAGTGGCTGCACACAGTAGGACCAGACTGCGAGCTCAGCATTCAGCATGGGGAGGGGACCATTTGTCTCATTCAGGGGCCAGTAATTTTCTGTAAAGTTTCAGGTAGTAACTTTACAACTTGGTCAACTTGGCTAGGCCATGGTGTCCAGTTTTTAACCACACACCAGTCCAGATGTTGCTGCGAAGGTATTTTTCAAGATGTGATTAACATTTAAATCAGTAGAGTTAAAGTAAAGCAGGTTACCCTCTATAATGTGGGTGAGCTTCATGCAATCAGTTGAAGGCCTCAGGAGAGAAAAGACTGAGGTCACCGGTGTTTCCTGGGATTTTTATATCTGGTAAAACAAACTAGAATTTACTGTATCAGAAGAAATGTCCAGGAGTCACACTGGTGAGCCCAGGAGAAGCCCTGGCAGCAAAGGCCTCAGACAAGGCAGGAGGAATTCTGCTTCCAGACGGCCTGTGGACTTAACTGCAAATTCAACTCTTCCCTGGGTCCCCAGCCTGCTGGTCTGCTCTGCAGATTTCAGACTTGCCAGCTCCCACAATTGCAAAGCAATTCCTTAAAATGAATCTCTCCCTAAACACACACACACACACACACACACACACACACACACACACACACACACCCCACTGCCCCCACTATTGATTCTGTATATCTGGAAAACTCCAGTATCGAGACTATTTAATGTCTGTTGCCAATTACTCAACAATGCTGCTATAGTGAGGAAGCAACCATAGACACTGCATAAACAATGGATATGGCTGTGTTCCAATAAAACTTTATTCATAAAAACAGTCAGCAGGCTGGATTAAGCCTGCATAATGTGCTGACCTCCTGTCTGACAAATAAGCAAAGTACCTGGCATAGAGAAGGCAGTTTGAGTTATAAGTTTCATTTTTTAAATTCTGTAGAATAAAACTGAATAAATAAATGAATCATTGAGACTGATAAGTATGTTTGCTGGCTATGACTGAACAGCTTGAGTTTAGGAGTACAGGCAGCAGATGGGAACTTTCCCAATATCTTTGATTTCCGTTGTCTTGACAATGGTCTGACAAGGATATCTAGCTTGAAGATACAGCCCCTGGCATCTCAGGGAACACATCCAAGGAAGGAAAAAAACGCTATGGGGAAGACACTATGCCCTACTCCCTCACCAGCCTACCTTGGCCATAGACGCAGCCTCTGACATTTCCCAGGAACTAGCTGGAGGCAGCAGCATAGGAACTAGAATTTATTTTACCACAGGAAACATCCAGAAGACACACTGGTGGGCCCAGGAGACGCCCTGGCAGCAAAGCTGCAACAGCTATGCACAGCCATCCACAGTGGGGAGAGTGGCTTGGTGCCTGCGCTGGCTCCCAGGCCCACAGTCTCGCTTGGGAAAGAGCCAGAAGAACCCAGGCCATGCCTGCAGAGGAGCTGCTCCAAGCTGACCCTGAGAAGGGCCATGACACAGACCCCTGCTTAACGGGACACCCTTGTGTGCTGGTTCCCCAGGCTGACTGCTCCTAGAGTAGGGGCAGCGCACAGAACGTGCCTCTCACACGTACTCCCCACAGTCAGAGATGATCACCGTCTGCTTTGGCTTTCCATCTTTGCTGCCCTGGGCCTTTGTGGGTGGAACAGAAGAGGGGAAACCAGGGGAGGGAGGGTAAAGATTAAAAGGTGGCTCAAGGACAGCCCCCAACTCCCAGCCTGAGCAGAGGCAGCCTTGGCCCCTCTTTCCAGGCCACAGGGCGCCTGCTCCAGCTCTCCCACCGGGCTGGGCACCAAGGAAGGGCCCAGGCGGCCACCCACCTCAATCTGCCGCAAGACATCCAGGCCTTCTGTGACCTCCCCAAATACCACGTGCTTGCCATCCAGCCAATCTGTCTTGTCACACGTCAGGAAAAACTGGGAGCCATTGGTGTTTGGGCCAGAGTTGGCCATAGAGAGCAGGCCTGGGGGAGAAAAGGAGCATGTCAGCTCCCTCCACCCAGGCTACCAGCCCTCGGAGGATGAATATTCATACTATCAACCACTCTTCAGCCAGGCAGACTCTGGGATGTACAGACCATGCGGATGCCTTGTCTTCTACTCAAATGATCGTCAATAAAATGATAATCAGCATTGTTTCAATCATTTTATACTGGTTTGTCTTTTCATTCATTCATCCAACAAATATTTATTGTCTACTGCTGATCCCTCGGGACACTGGTCCCAGCTCTGGTGGAGCTCACAGTCTAGTGGAAAAGTCATTCTGGAAAAATCACTCAGGAGAACTGTGCTGTGACAGCCACAACACAATGAAGCCCACTGATACAGACATCTATGCAGGGAACAAAAGCACAAAGGGCAGTCACATAAGAGTGTGTGTGAATGTATCATGAAGGCTGGTGTCACTGTCATGGAAGGCTTTCTGGTGGAGGTGCCATCTGAGTTTAGTCTAAAAGGCCCAGGTTTGGTGGGGCTGAGGGGCATGAGGAGCTGCAGCTGACCTGTGGCGGTGAGAAAGCCCACTCGTGGCTGGGCCTCTGTGCCGTGTGCTCCCTTTGGATAGGGACTGTGTCCCTTTCTACTCTCAATGCCAGACTAGAGAACAGGGTGTCTGACACATAACAGACCAGCCCTGGGCATATGTTTTAAATAGTCAAATACTTATTGTATGTTTACTATGTGTCAGACGCTTTTCCAGAGCACAATGGTGATAAGAAAGCCTGCGTCCTGCCCTCATGAGGCTGACATTCTCAGAAAGAAGACAGAAAATCAATAAGAAAAACAAATTTGTAATATAATTTCAAGTAATAAGTGTGATAAGAAATGAAGCTGACTAAAAAGAATGAGATGGCAGGAAAGTCCATTTAGAGGGAGATCAGGGCAGGCCCCTCAGACGAGGTGACCCGTGTGTGACACCTGAAGGAAGTGAGGGGTGAACCGTGTGGGAACCAGAGGAAGAACGCTCCAGGAGAGGACATGGCATTTGCCGAGGCCCTGAGGGGAGTGAGCCCTCGGTGTGTGAGGAACAAGGGGGACCGCGGTGGGGACGGGACGCACGGGGCAGAGTGTGCAGTCAGCGATCGTGGGGAGGTGCCTGGCCCCAGGTCGGTGGGCCCCACAGGACCGGATCCTACGAGCGATGTGGCCACGAGGGGCTGTCAGCAGAGCGATGTGATGGGACTTCTGTTTATAAAGCTCGCTCTGACTACCCCTCGGAGACTAGACTACGAGGGTGAAGAGGCAAGAGCAGGAACAGGGA
>NW_006429634.1:143780-168415 GCF_000325575.1 Pteropus alecto | reverse complement strand
AGATGTGACTGAGAGCCCTGAGACTGGAACTCTGCCTGGGCCAGTGGTTCTCAATGGGGGTGTGTGTGTGGGGGGGGGGTTGGTCCTGTCCCCAGGGACTTCTTGGAAATTTAAATATATTTCTGAATATCAGAAATATTATGGGTTGCTACTGGCATTAGTGGGTTGGGAGGCCTGCAATGCTACATGTTCTGCAATATCTTACAAAATGAGAAATTGTCTCGTATTTTCTTAGATGTTGAAATGTCCTACCAGACAATGGTGTGGGTGGAAGATCTGTTTACAATTTTCTGCACCTAAAACCTAATTCCATCATACATTTAAGCCCAAAGTTTTCTGTTTTTGTTTTTGGCAACTACTATCAAGAGAAGACTGTTCTTTGTTTAACTGAGAGTTTAACCAACTGTATTTACCACTTCGCAAAATCATGTCACCAACAGTAATGCTACCCCTGGTGTCCAAGCTGCTGGTCCACACAGCTGCCTGCATTTCTAGTTGCTGCACCTGAATAATCCTTTGTTACAGAATATTGATTTTTAAAACAATTATATCAGGAGGTAGGATAATCATCTATGAATTCTGCTTCAGCACAGTAAAGAGGGAAACTATAAGCTATCAGAAAAAGGGGGCAATGAGCTTCTATGGAGACAAAGACTCAGCTCTGGGCCACTTCCGTTTTTAGGGGTCAGGAGAGGAGGAGAGCAAAGACTGAGAAAAAGCAGTCAATTAGATAAAAAGAAAACCAGAACCGGGAGGAGTCCTGCCAGCCAAGTGAAGAAAGATTCAAGGAGCAGGAGTTAGCGGTGTAAATGCTGCTGGGAGGCAGAGTAACATGAGGCCGAGAGGTGCCTGTTGGTAAGACGAAGAGGTGGGGCTAGAAGTCTGGATAGAGGAGGATAGAGAGTACAGAAAGCAGGGTGTCTACACAACTTTTTCAAGAAGTTTTGCTTAGACAGGGATGAGAGGCATGGGTGATAGCTGAGGGGGATATGAGTCAAAGGATGATATTTTAAAGGATTGATACCACATGCTTTTATGATGGGCTGCTCTGGCAGAGCAAGGGGATGGAGGATACAAGGCAGCAAGGGCAAACGACTGCAGAAGCCAGGTCCCTAAGTAGGAGCGAGGCGATGGGGTCCAGGCCACAGGCAGAGGGGCTGGCCTGGGGAAGACAGCCCATCCCAGGCCTCAGAGAGAAGACAGAGCATGTGTGAAGAGATGCAGGAGGCCATCCATTAGCTGAGGCAGAGGGCGATGTGGAGGCTTCAGCAGTGAAGGAAGGAATGGAACCATCATCCCTGATTGGGACTGTGGATTAATGAGGAAAACCTAATAAGGCTGCCGAGGGGCCCTGAAGAACTACAGTCAGAAATCTCAAGTGGGACTGTTCAGTGCAGTTCTGTGTTTTTCTTTAGTTGCAAGGGGACTAACCACTGAAATTTTTTACTGAGTAAGTCTGACAAAGAGAGGCGGGCAGTGGGGTTGAGGCAATAAGAGTGAGCTTACAATGAGAAATCACAGAACTCAAGCTAGGATAACACGGAGTATGGACATGGTGGAAGGATGGATAGCGCATGAATGGAAGCAAGCTTACTCTACTCTAGCCAGGCTGAACGCTTCTCCTCTGTGAACTGGTTGGGTCTCCTCCAGTCCCCCGACCCCTCAGCCAGAACCACAGCTCGTCATCCACCCTGCACAGCCAGCCTGCCCCAGCCTGGCCCCACTTGTCACCACCCACTGATGGGGTCCTACCTGGTCCTGTGTGTTTGAGGATAAAGTTCTCATCATCGAATTTCTTCCCGTAGATGGACTTGCCCCCAGTGCCATTGTGGTTGGTGAAATCGCCGCCCTGGCACATGAACTGGGGGATGATGCGGTGGAAGCTGCTTCCCTTGAAGCCAAAGCCCTTCTCGTGGGTGCACAGGCAACGGAAATTCTCTGGGGTTGAGAAAGGACAGGTGTTCAGGTTAAAAACAAACAAACAAACAAATAAAACCTCCCTCTAACTAGACTCTGAAAACTATGTTAGGTTTGTTTAAGTCTTCTTTTAAAATCTTTGTGATGTTGACATCTTAAAGGACTACATGGAATTCTGGTTAAAGGAGGAGTGAATACAGGCATTCTAGCTCGGCCTCATAATAAATTCACCAATTTGGTAGAGTGATTTTTTTTTTTAAAAAAAACAGGATGTTAAAAAAAAACATGGGCAAATCTTTGTGACTTTGGATTTGGTAATGGTCTTTAAATATGACACTAAAAGCACTGGTAACAAAAGGAAAACAGATTAATTAGACTTCATCAAAATTAAAAACTTTTGTGTATCAAAGGACAATCTTAGAGTAGAAAGGCAACTCACACAGAATGGGAGAAAATATCTGCAAATCACATCTAATAAGGGTTTAATATCCAGAACATATAATGAGCTCCTACAACTCAACAACAAAAAGGCAAACAACCCAATTAATAAATGGGCAAAAGACTGAAATAATTCTCCAAAGAAGATATACAAATGGCCAATGAAGCACATGAAAAGATGCTCAACATTAGTCATTAGGGAAATGTAAATCAAAACCACAATGAGATACCACTTCACATCTACTAGGATGGCTATGATATACAGAAAATAACAAATGGGAAAGGTTCTCAGGTTATAGGCTTGTGAATATATTAGGCACCTGAATAATCCAGGTTATTCTCTTTATCTTCTGAAGTAGGAAGCCAATAGATAATGTCTAGCATGAAAAGATCAGGAAGCACCAACATAAATGTGTTATCTACCAATACTGAGGTAAAAACCAAACGTGTCAGCTAAGAGTTGAAATTGGCTGCCTATGAAGAGCAGCACATGGTGTTGGTGGTGAGGGAGGGTAGGAGGACAGCACCTGGGGACTGGGCAGCTGATTTCTACTGTTTTATCAAAATACACTTTGTGAAATTGACTTTATATGTCTGTATAATGAAATTTAGATTAAACAGAAGTCAATATTTAAAAACTGGAAAGAATACTGAAGAAACTGTTAGTTAACAGTATTCTAGAGAGGACTGGATATAGATAGGAGAAAAAGACAAGTTTTAAATGTACTGCCTTCAATATTTTTGGAATCTATGTGTGAGATATTTTTTCTTTTTAAATGAAAACATATTTATTTATATTTTTTACAAAAATATTTAAAAACAGTAAACCAGCACTTATGAAGCCTCAAAAACACCTGCTCTGAATAGATGTTACTAGATCTCAGGATCAAATTTACTCAGGTCAGAAGCAATGTCAAGGGCGTAAGAACCGAGGCATTGAGAACCTTTACAAGGCTCAGTACTCAGCCACCAGCTTCTTGGCTGTCCTGACTGGAGTCCTGCTCACCAGCTGTCATGGGGACGACGTCTGAACGTAGGAGCATCTGGATGCGGCCGGCTGGCTTGTTCCCAATCTTGATGTCCATGTACACCTGAGGATTCGACCGGGCCTTTTTTGCTGTGGGCTCTCCCTGGGCGCGGAAGACACCATTAGGTTAGAGAAGACTCCTCGACTCCCCGAGTAGGACAGTGAGTACTCTTCTGAGCACACGTCCAGAGCCCAACTACAGTGAGCAGGCTGGAGCGAGGTGCTGACCAGGAAGGCCTTGGGCCCTGATGGGGCTGCAGAAGGGAGAGGCCATGGTCACAGCACCCAGCTGGACACCTAGAGAAAGGAGACCTCAGCACTACTCAACTTGAACCCCACCCCGCAGGCATGTTATCTCATCACACTCGCCCTCAGACACCTCGGCTTGCTCCATCCTTCTCTGCAGTCAGAGAACGACGCTTTCCTGGCCCACAATACACAACTCTCAACATCTTCAAACCCCAGCACAAGCCACTCACTTTGGTCCAGTTAAATGGACCTATAATCTTCTTCCTCTGTGCCTAACCCTACACAGTCATAGATTGGCTAAAATAGAAGAGAAGAGAGTGGCCTTCCTGTTTGGGCCTAAGTGCTCAGAAGACAATGGAGGAGGTTGGGCTTTGCTTTGTGCTCCAAGTAGACAAGGCGAGTAGGTAAATAACACATTCAATACAAACCCTCCCATTTATTTGATATTGAAAATTCTATTGACTCTGACCTCTTGTAGTGTGGATAGGTCAAGATATAGGTATTGAACTATCAGACCAAGCACTGGGTTTATTAAGCAAGAAGATATGGTTCCTACCCCTGGTGAATTCGCTATTCAGTGGGGGAGGGTGGCCACAACTGTGAGAGGCACACAGATCCTAGACCGATACAGCCTTGCTTCAAATCTCAGCTCTACCACTTAAAAACTGTGTAAGGTTCGACAAGTTATTTGACCTCACTGTGCTCCAGTTTTGTCCCCTAGAATTGGGAATGATAATAGTACTTATCTCAAAAGATTCTCAATAGTATTAAATATCTGCAAAGCACTTAGAACGGTGCCTGGCATTTGAGCAATAAATATTTACTAAATAAGTAATGTCAAAACAATGCAGTTACAGAACAACACTTTTCTGGCTCACAATACACAGCTCTCAACATCGTGAAACCCCAGCTCAAGTCACTCACCTTAGTCCAGTTAAACGGATCCATATATGTAACATCGCTTCCTTCCATGCTTAGCCCTGCATATCTATGGGCTGGCTACAACGAAAGCAAGGAGGGCAGCCTTTCGGCTTGGACCAGAGTGCTCAGAAGACAATGGAGAAGGCTGGGGCCTTGCTCTACACCCTAAGTAGACGAAGCTAAGCAGAGGACAAGGGGACTTTTAATACAGCCATGACTTTTGTTCCAAAGAAAAAAGTCAAATGTTCGTAATTTGTCTGTGGTTCAGTTTAACAAACGTGCTGAGGTATCGTGGTGGGCACTGAGGACACTATTACTGTCATTTGCTGCTAACAGCAGCAGTAGCACAGTAGTAGCAGCAAATACATGGTACTATTCTAAATGTTCTATGTTTATTAGCTCATTTAGTCCTCATAATCACCCTTGAGATCAGGACAATTATCCCCATTTTATAGATGGGGCACAATGAAGTTCAGTAACTTGCCCAAGGTCACAGAGCTGGTAAGTGGTAAAGCTGGAATTCAAACCTAAACTACTCAATCTCCTCTTCCCAGTCCATGCTTTTTGTTTTGTTTCTCAGTTTTGTTTTCTTTTTTTTTGTACTCAGTCCATGCTCTTAATCACCTTACCCTACCTTACATTTTTATTAACAAGATGCATAATACAAAGCCCCTATCCTGAGTTTGCTTCCTAGAAAGGGAAAGACAATAAGCACTTGAGTCGCCTGTACAAAAGCAGATATACAGGGGAATACAGAGTGTAAAGTGGGGACCACAATATGAAGAGGGGTACTGAAACTGGTGAGGTGGGCAGCATCAAGAACTTGGAGAGCCCCTCTGGACTTTATCTCATGGGACAAGTGATAGGGGAGTCACCGAAAAGGTCTCTGCAGGAGAGTCAGATATCGTCTTTTGCTTTAAAAAGATCATTCTAGCCATCTTTGTGAAAGACTGGAGGAGAGCAAGACTGCAGCCAGAAGACTAATTAGGAAGCTATTGCAATTATCCCAATGAGATGAGAGGCTAAACTGGGACAATAGAACAACTGGGGAGAAGGGATTCAAGAAGATTTAAGAGAAAAACTTAGAACACGATGATGTATTTTCTCTATTTTAAAAAGGGGTCTAGGATGACCCACAGTTACTCCATTGACTGTGAGGGCCATTTATGTGCTCTGCTTTGCATCTAAATTTCTGGCTGAGGTCAACATGTGGATGGATGGTGGCAAATTAACAAGCTTGAGAACACAAGAAGAACAGGATTAGTGAAGGGAGGACATCTACTTTAGATAGAGAGACAGCAGCAATGTCTGAAGCGCAACACTAGAAACAGAGACCAAGAAAGTTACAGCAGATCAGAGGCTGCGAAAAAATCAGACTGACTGCCACTGTTCGGCAGAGAGTAAAGAAAGACGCCATGAGTCAAAAAAGAAACCCAAAGCAACGAAGTTCATAAGGAGGGGAGGCCTGAGAAGCAATGGCCAGAGAGAGATGCCGAGAATCAGGAGAAAGTGCCAAGGAGGGGTTCTCTGAGGAAGGGAGGACCTTGAACCTGTGTTCAGATGGAAGGGATAGTACCATTATCCTGTCCTATCAGCCCTCAGGGAAGAAACAGGAAGACCGTGAGCCTTGTGCCGAATGCTTCAGTGAAAGAGGAGGGCTGATCAGGAGAGGTGAAGAGGAGCACTCACGACCGGTCCTCACCTCAGGCTTCCTCCTTGGCAGCCACCAATCATGAAGCAGTACCCGAGCGGAGCTGAGAAGCTCATGACGCAGAGTACAAGGATGAGAGACCTAAAACCTCTCTTTGGTTCACTCAATAGTGCCTTCACCAAAGTACTGAGTTAATTTTTTATTCTCTTTGCTTTTGTATATATATTTGCAAATTTCCCAAGAGCTTAAAAAGTCTCCTGTGGTAAGTGCCAGCCTCTCCTCTAGAAGCACGCGCCTTCGATCTCACCTCCTGGGTTTCTGCCTTGGGAGGCTCTGAGCCTTCTTCTTCTTTATTCTCTTCCAGAGTCTTCCCAGAAAACTTCTTCAACCAGTCATCATCTGACCAAACTGAAGGGAAAGAATCAAACCAATGTTAAGAGATTTGAGCTATCAGGCAACTGCTAATTAGCTGCTTTGGTCAGCAAAGTGGAACACATTCAGCCAGAGGATTCTGCTCTGGGAACTCCCAACGGCAAGGAAAGTTCCTGTTGGGAATGTTGGCCCTGAAGTATATAGCTCAGCAAGTCTAAGTGAAAAGCTATGCCAATCAGAAAAGTATAGCCTTGCTGGTTCCAGGCCCTTGGTGAAGCATCCCAGGAATGAGAAAACTGGGAAAGATAAGAGATCAGGCAGAGTTTCTCTCATAATGGAAGCAACTGCCGGGAGAAGCTCAAACTCTTTTCATTTACCACAAAAGTGGCAAGTGCCCTTCGCCAACGTGAATCATCCTCTACTCCTGTCCACCAGGAGTAGCACTCAACACCTACTGCCATGTAAACAGTGAGAAAAAATGCAACTAAGGCCACACTGGAGGATGTAATGGGGAATGTGTGCTCGTCCTCACTCACCTGGTCTGGAAGAGCCTTCCTTAATCCTCATTGGTTTGGCCAAATTGACGCGAATTGTCCGTCCAAAGAGTTCAGATTCATTCTGAAAAGATTGAAAATCCAGCACCTGAAGTCAGACTGCTTTTCCATTTGCTTCTGACACATCTGAGACATGCTCATGACTTGCTCTCCCTTAATCCCTGAGCCCCTAACAGCAAAGTTTGCACCCACCAAAAAGCAGCCCTTGGGTTGCAAGGAATTTCCTCCCTGGAGCCATCATACATCTCCTTTCTACAATACCAAGAACCGTGCTAACAAAAGTAACTCCGGGTTCAGAGTGCTCTGAAATTATGAGGATAAGTGTAGTTTCCAAGTACCTGAACTCACCTTCAAAATTCAAGGTCAGCTCTGAAATGGAGAGAAATAATCTCTCTGAGAGCTGAGGAATATGTGTGGTTAATGGGTAACAGAAACCAGGACTAAAGCAGAACCTGACTATCCAAAGATAGCTGGTACCAAGAATGGTCACTTAATGTGAATCTACTTAGAGCAGTGAAGAAAATTTCATGATAAAAAGTGTATTAAAAAGGTTTGACTGGGACTTTATTGTGATGAAACAAAATAAAAATAAATTTCTTATAGTTAAAATTCAGGTTTAACTACACACTAATTTGTAGAACAAAGATGTAACAGCTGCTAATTAATTTGCAGTATTTTTTCCAACAAAATTCTATCAACACTACAGTATGACATCTTGCACATCATAGCTGATATGAAAATCACAAGGATCTCAAAGAGGGCACAAACTCTCAAGAGTGTCATCATTTTCCCCAAGGACTTCTCCAGGACATTCAAGTCATTTGTGTCAGTAGCACCCCCTGTCATTATCCTTATTGAATTTTTCTTCTCAACTGTTAACCAGTCTAACGCTTCATGAAAAGAAATTCTGCCTCTCTTGCAAAATATAAAATTTCCCTGTGCAATTACTTTGCATAGTGTTTGCAATTTATTATCCTAGACGTGGGGTAGCCAGTGAGAGATTAGCCAATAAAGATGATTAGATGTTAAATGGGGAAGGATGTTTGAGTAAGGATTAATCTTGTAAGTGAGTAATTCACAATGAATATTTTTACATGACAATTTTTACTTCCCCATGCAACCTTGTAACTTCAGAGGTTCAGCAAACCAATATATGAACACAAACCCTCTGTACCACCAAAAATAGCTTCAGTAAGAATGAAGATTCTCAGCCATACCATGTTGTCAATAGCTGCTGCAGCATCCTGCCAAGAAAAGACAAGGTACAAGTTTAGCTTCCTGCGGTGTCTAAACATACTCAGTAGCAAAAAAAAAAAAAAAAAAGAGGAAAAGTCATTTCTATATTTACTGCCTAGGTTGTGCATGTGTCTAACAAAGAGCGCTTCCTAGCTGACTTTAGAGCTGATGGTACAGCAATTAGCCATCTGGTAAAAGGCATAAGAAATAGTCACCAGTGCTGCCAGGCAAGAATGTATGATGAGCAGGGCTGCAGGAGCTCTGCAGAGCAAGAGGGGCAGGACTTGGCAGGTCTGAGATGTGAACCACAGCCTAAAATTTAAGTGAGGGAAGTTTTTCTTCAAACAGTACTTCTTATCTCTCTGGATGCATCAGCATGGCCCAGTTAGGCCCAGAAACCTAACCAAATGGAGAACAGCTCCCTCTGTGATCAGTAATAACACTAACACAAGCCAAAGATGAAATATAGGTAACGCAGAATTTTCTCACCTCTGCCAACTCAAATTCAACAAAAGCAAATCCTCGGTGCTTTTCTGAAAAAAGGGAAAACAAAAACAAGTAATTACCATTTAGGGCAATGGGAAAAAACAGATGATCACAAGGAAAGTGAAGTCAGTCACATGTCATATCTAGATATTAGAAATTCAACCCAATCACTATTTTGGAAGAAGAAATCTCATTCTTTAATTCTTTCTAGTTTAAACAGCATTTCTAGCAATATTAAGCTTTTTTTTTTCAGTGAATATAGCTAAATAATGAACTATACTTTTAATCTTTAAGCATTCAGTTCTGCTAACAAAGCCAAATTAAAATCTTAACCTTTGCATGCAAAACAACTAGAACAATGACGTCATTCAACCTATCAGATATTCATTCCAAATACATATTATGAGCATCAACTGTACATAAAGTATGAATCCTAAAACCCAAATAAAGATGCTCATTCTTTATTCTCAGGAAAATGCTGATCTTCCTAGAAAGACTAAACACAGAAGGGTTAATTTAATTAACCAACTGACCTTAGAGAACCAATATAACCTTATTGTTTTTCACAGTTAAAGATCCTAGGTGCAGAGAGTTTAAAGACCTTGCTAATAATCATGCAGGGTCAATGACTGAGCTGGACTTAAAATGCTGATCTTAAAAATGACAACAAAGGTAAAATAGAAAACTGAACTGTAACTGCTATATCTACTAAGGGTAAACTTACCCAGGTGTGCAGAGGCCAAGTCCGCAATGTTGGGGCTAGGCTTTCCAGCTGCTGAGAAGGGAGCGGGTGTGCTGGGGTACCAAGTAGGTAGTTTGAAACAAAAGTAAGGTCCATTTTGAGCCCCATGTACCTCAAAATCTATCTTCCTACTAGGGTAAATTCTGCTTTATCTCAAATCCAACAGATGGGACTCTGCAAAGTTGTTACAGTTCACAATCACAAACCTCAGAACATCCCTTCTGCATCAATATCACTTTCGTGCTGCCCTACTGAGGCACCCTTCAGAACTTTGGTGTATATCAACCATATAATACACTGTGGTAGGACTTTAAAGTTTTCTTTTAAGTTCTTTTCCCAGTAGGAGAATTCTGAACAGGAGAGACATTAAAAGGACTCACCTGTTTCATAATCTAGAGGTATCTGAATATCTGTGATGTCTCCAAAAGGAATAAAAGCAGCATGAAGAACTTTGTCGTCCACCTCCTCTGCAAGTCCACCTGCAAAGAAACCAAAGGCTTTCTGAGTCACTGTCCTTCATTCTTTTGAGAAGTCCCTGCAGCACAGTTAGCATGCTCTAGGCAAGGGGAGGGGTCGTTCCATCCAGTCCTTTGGGTACATACATAAGCACTCCTCTTATCTACTTCTTCATCTATACTTATGAAACACACTGCTCTCTTCACCCTTCTTGCAGACCCTCATCTAGCCCCAGGATGACTGAAATAGCTTCGTAACAGATCTCCCTCTTCTCCACACAGCCGATTAGAATGAGACCGTGCAGATTTTAACCCATCATTTCCCTGCTTAAACTCCTTCAGTTTTCCCACTCTCCTCAAGATAAGGTACAAACTCCTTAGCAGGCTCTTCATAACCGGAGCCCTGACCATCTCTCCAGTCTCTGTCTCTCTACTCCCTCAATTCTCTGGGTTTCCTGAAGTGACCTACTTGCCCCCAAATGTAAGGCTATTTCACACTTTGGGCTTTTGCTCTTGCAAACACACTTTCAGCAAACACACTCGTTCCTACTTTGGCTACCTGGCTAACTCCAGCTCATCAGCTCCGGCGTCACTGCATCCTGAAAGTTTGTTCTCGCCTCTCCAGATGACATTTCTCCCCGCACGCAAGCCCATGTCATCATTGTCCGTCCCCATTAAAGCGCTTATCAAACTGCTGATAGAGGCTATTCTCACGTCTACCTGGCTAGTCTGGGAACCCATTCCTTTAGGGCAAGGGCTGGGCTGAGCCATCGCTGCAAGTTAATGTTTGTAAAATGAATGGGCGCGAGGATTTAGAGGTCCATAATATTCCTCTACCAATCCTCGGTGCCCAGGAGGCAAAAGTGTTCCGGTTAGAGCTTAGTGGACTTGGAAGAGGAAAGATCACGTCTTGGGCTAACACCCTGAAGCAAACCAATACCGCCATAGATCCCGCCGAAGAAGCTGCTCGCCGCCCTCCGCATCCGGCCCCACTGAAACCGGGTTCACCCAGACCCTGGCTAGCGCCCGCGCTTGCTCACCCACGTACAGCACACGCTTGGTAGTGGCCATCTTGCTCCCGCGCTCTCTCTCTCCGGAAGCGGGCGCCTGCCCGCCCCCTTCCCATGGCCCCGCCCCCTCTCGACTCCGCCCCTCCGCTCCGCCCTGTCCCTGCGTCCCGATGCTCGTAGACCCCGCCCACTCCAGCGAGGGTCCAACCTGCCCTAGTAAGCTTCAGGCGCAGCGGGAGTGCACCGTGGTGAGAATAGGGGCGTGGTCCAGATGTTCCCCGCGCTCAGTGCTGTTGGAAAGAATCCTGGGCAGAATCAGCTGGGATCCTCAAATAATAAGACTGTTTTTGGACAGTCTATAAACTAGAAATGGTTTTTACAGTTTTAAATACTTGGGAAAAAAAATTAAAAACAAGAATATCTCGTGACACGTGAAAATGTATGAAATTCAATGTCCATAAAGTTTTATGGGAACACAATCATGCTTATTATATGTGGCTGCTTTCACACTTACAAAGGCAGGAGACCTATGGCCCACAAGGCCTAAAATATTTACCATCTGGCTCTTTAGGAAAAAACTGTGCTGACTCTTGGAATAAACCAACTAATACATAAATCACAGATTGACATACATGGTAGAAAGTAATGAGGCCACTTATTTTAGACAGAGCAGTGGATTAAGAATTCCCTGAGGTTACATTTAAGCTGAAATCTGAAAGAAGGGGAGCCAGAGAGAGAAGGAAGCAGGGAAAAGGATTTCAGAAAGAGGAGACAACTTCTAAACACCCAAGAAACTGAAAGGCCGAACCTGGGCTGACATGAAATCAGGCAGGAAAGGTGGGCAGGGGCCACAACTGGCAGGGCCCTGTAAGCCATGTGGAGGCTTTGGGGGCTTTGAGAAGCTGGTCACATTTATGTTCTAAAATGGACTCTCTCTGACTACCATGCCCAGAAAAGATTGGGGGGAAGCCTGGAGACCAGGAGGTTAACACAATAGACTAGGAAAGAGTTGATGGTCGCTTTCTCCCTCCAGTTCTTACCTGGTCAAGGTTAGGACACCCCAAACATTCAATATCTGAATGCTGCCATTCAGAATGCCAGGAGAGGGCAGTGGAATTCAGTCCACTGAGAGGTGAGTGCTGGAAATATGAAAAAACTATATAAATTCTCAAATGTATATATTCATATATAATAAAATGCAATATGATGGGAAAGAGGAAGTGAAATGAACACATACAGAACATACCTGCTCTGTGTCAGCAATTCCACAGATTTTTAGTCCTCACGAACTTTTTCGGGTACCGATTATCACCCCATTTTACCCATCACACCCAATGAGCTCGAGTAATTTGTTCACAGTAGCAAATAATAACAGTATTGAATTTGTTTATCGAATATACAAAGCTATAGTAACTGTCTTTAGTGGCAGTTTAGCTCTTTTCTAAAGACTTCATTAACTCCTTTGGAGAGATTCCCAAAAGTGACTAGGCCAAAGAACATGCACATCAAAGCAGTTACAATTATTATATAACATCCTACCACCCTCTTAAAATATTCTAGTCTATTTCTTTGAGGTCAGTAATGATCTCAAGCCTAAAAGCAGTTCCCTGGAGGCTATGGAAAGTAGTTGTATCTTTTCACATGGCATTAAGTTTTGGAAACCAATCTTTGGAGACTGTTAGGTAGGTGAAATGAATGGGAGAGTGGAATGCATGGGTTTCTGAAGGAAGACGTTAGACATCATGATCACACTTAGCACAATCTGTATCTACTTTTTAAAATCCCCTTTCTCCTCCTAGAGAAAGAACATTTTGAGAGCGAGACCATGTCAGTTTACCACTGTAACTCTAGGCCACTGCACAAATCCTTGGCATTTAGAAGAGTTTTAATATCTGATGAATGAAGCAGAGAAAAGCTTCTTTCAAATAATGTTGAAATGGAAAATTCTATTCTTAGCATACTGGGTGCCCAGGCCTCCTTTGCAGAGGCTGAATCACAGGACGTGGGCTGCCAACACTGGAGGTACATTTATGTGGAGTGACAGCCCAAGGTGCTAAGTGCCACACAGCAGCGGGAACCCCTAAAAAAAAGAACAAGCCAAATTAAAGCCCATCGCTTTTGGCAACCACAGTCTCCAGGATTTTTCCTTTAATTCAATGATTGTCTCATGTAGACTGTTTGAAGGACTAGAAGCTAAGACATTCTCTCAGCTAGCCAGGGACACTTTTCTTCATTGGTAGCAGGAGGGACAGATGTCCAGGTCTGCCAGAACCTAGAGGCGGTGGTCACTTTTCCTGCTTTACACTGTCACTTCATGGCACTGGATTCACCAATGCCCTAGACTTTAGTCCTAGGTATGGCAGATTCTATATTCTCAGGCAGTGATTCTGAACTTGAGCAGATATCAGAATCATCTGGAGGGCTTGTTAAAACACAGATTTCTGGGCTCTACTCCCTGTCTTGCTGATTTAGTAGGTCTAGAGTGGAGCTGGGAACTAACAAATTCCCAGGTGACATTGAAGCTGCTGGCTGGGGAGGCACACTTTGAGAACAATTTTTCAAAGAAAAATCATGACATATCAAGAGCAGGGCGGTAGAAGCAGCCTATTATGGGTGCAAACAAAAGAGTTGTGCTGTCTGTATAGAATTTTCAAACGAGAATAAAACAACTAGAAAATTGGCCATGTTTTGTCATCCTCATGCTCGGGCAACTCTGAACAATAGGAGTTACAAAATATTCCTCCTGGGGAAAAAATTTTTTTAACAATTTAAGTTGAAACAATTATTGCGAGTACTCTTGAATATGCCTCAAATTCACACATTTTATTACTTATTCTTAATAAATATTGTATTCTATGTAAAAGCTACCTTGGGAATCTAATTACACAGTTGGCCCCCAGCACACTTAGACTCAGCTACACACACATATGTGGAGAGTAAGTTCTTGGTGGTTCAGAATGGTTTGTGCTCCTTTCAAACTCACTCTGAGCACAGTTCATGTCTAACCCTTCTGTTATTACAGATTCCTGCATTTAAACAGTATATTCAAAACAAGAAAAAAAGGATGTAGTTGTACGTGACTTTTTCTTTTCCAAATTATCTTTTTTTTCTAGAGCGAAGTCGTAGGAGAGGTTAATAAGACAAAAAGATTTGCAAACAGTGGGATTCAGCCTTGAACAATGTACAGTAAAATATTAAACATTAAAACTGTCTCAGATTTGGCAACGGTTTCTTAAATAAGACACCCCAAGTATAAGCAACAAAAGGAATAGGTAAATTAGACCTTGTCAAAATTAAAAATTCACCATCTTAAAGTGTATATTCACAAAATTGTGCAACCATCACTGCTATCCAATTCTAGAACATTTCATCACCTCTAAAAGAAGCCACATACCCGTTAGCAGTCACTCTCCATTGCTCTTTCCCCCTACCCCCTGGCAACCACTAATTCAGTTTCTGTCTGTATGGATTTGCCTATTTTGGACATTTCACATAAATGGAATAATACAAGATGTGGTCTCTTGTGATCGGCTTCTTTCATTTAGCACCATTCTTTCCAGGATCCTCCATGTTATAGCGTGGCTCAGAACTTCATTTCTTTTTATTGCCACATAATAATCTATTATATGAATATACCTCATTTTATTTACTCACTCATCAGTTGATGGACTATTGGCTATTATGAATAATACTTTTATTAACATCCATGTACAAGTGTTTGTGTAGGCATATAATTTCAATTCTCTAGGAGTAGAATTGCTGGATCATGTAGTATCACTATGTTAAACTTCTCGAGGAACTGCCTCTAAGTCTGGCTCTATCACTTACCAGCTATGTGACCAAAGCTAGATTATTTCATTGATCTGTGGTTCAGATATCTCTTCTGTAAAAGATGGGACAATCAAGGAATTTTTTTTTTTCTGATTTCCAAAGCACTTATACCATTTTACATTGCCACCATCAGTGTGTGAGGGGTCCGATCTCTCACATCCTTGCCACCACTTGTTACCACATGTCCTTTTCATTATGGCCATCCTAGATGTGCGAAGTGGCATCTCATTTGGCTTTGATTTGTATTTGCCTGAATGCTAATGAGGTTGAGCATGACCATGATGTTTTTCTTATCCTGAGATTTGCTTGTACATATCATTAGGCTTTCTCTTCACTACTGATTTGTTTTCTCTTGTTGATTTATAAAGATTTTCCAAACAGAAAGCTGATCATTCCTATATTACTTATTAGCATAGTCCAGTCCCTCCACTCCACCCCATAGGATCATTGTGCCCTTTCTGCCATATGTTGAATCTCTGATACGTTTGGTCTGCATCTAGGCTCTCTATCCCCTTAAACTGATGTGAAATAATTCTACCCCACTTAATTTCTGTAGTTTAGTAGTAAGTCTTTATAGCTGGTATCTTTTTTTTCCTCAGAATTATCTTGGATATTCTTGGACATTTATTCTTTTATACGAGTTTTAGAATCCACTTAGCCAGTTACACAAAATACCTTGATAAATTTTTATTGGAACGAGTTAAATTTGTAATTTATTTTGAGAGAGAAGTGACATCTTTATGATAGTGAGTATTCTCTTCCATAAACATGTTTTATTCTTTTATATTCTTTTTAATGTTTTTAAAAATATTTTATATTTTCTTCTGCAAGGCCTACCACATCTTTTATAAGATCTATTCCTAGATACCAGTTTTTATTGACATTGAGAACGGTATCTTTTCACCTATTAATATCTTCTGGTTTCTTATTTCCATTAATAATAATTTACTGTTTTTGTATGTTGTTCTTGTACCTAGTAGCCCTGCCAAACTCTCTTATCAGCTCAAATAGTTTTTCTCTAGATTTTCTTGAATTTTCTAAATTGACAGTAATATAACCTGCAAATACAGACAATGTTGTTTCTTTCTAATTCTTACACCTGTTATTTGTTTCTCTTACTACATTGGCTAGGACCTCCAGAATGATGGTGAACTGCAGTTGTGACAGAGAGCAATCTTACCTTGTTCCTGACTTAATAGAAACTCTTCCAAACTTTCATCTTAAGTATAAAGTTTAGATTTGGAGTAGATACCCTTTAATGGATTGAAATTTTCCCTGCTGTTCCTAATTTGCTAAGAATTTTTATTACGAACCGATGTTCAGTTTTGTTGACTGATATTTCTGCATTTTCGAAAGGATCATATGATTTTCTCCTTTACGAGTTAATTGGTAAATCACAATAAGAGATTAACTAATGTTAAATTATCCTGCTGTGAGTCAAAGGAAAATTAACATCAGATCTCGTTGATACATGCTTGCCTGACATTTGGTCTTCCTTAGTATGTTTCCTTGGAAACTGCAGAGTTAAGATAAATAGAGGATATTGTGTATGCCACCTTTGTGGTGTGCATGGGTTTAGAGGAGTTGTCAGTGGGCTTACACAACCAGAATGATTTAAAATATTGATGGGAAATAGAGGCTGCAGCTTCTGTGAGTCAAGATGACCCACACACACCAAGGCTTTCCTGTGGTAGCTATACATATCTTGTGGGCGAGTGACAAAAGAACCTGTGTACTTGGATAGCTCCCGAGGAGATAAAAATACAGCATCTGCCATATTTCCTGCTTCGTATTCCAGATTTAAATCATTTGTGTCTCATAAGTCTGATTGTGAACTTGAACCCATAATCACGGCTGTGGTACTGCACCTCCCATTCTTGTGATCATGACATATCATTTTTTATTCACTGCTGGATTCTATTTACTAATAGTTTAAGATTTTTGCAAATACACTCATGAATTTGGAATAAAATTTCTTTTCTTATACTATCATCCCAGATTGGTTTGGCATTTGTAAATAAGTCCAGAATCCTTATCTGCAGTTCCAAAATTCAAAAAGTTCTGAAACCTAGCAATAGGGTTTTTTGGGGGGGCGGGGGGAGATATGTTTTAAGCAAACTCATTTGGAAGCAAAATCTCATCTAAATTGATATGAAGCTACTTATAGTTTTTATTTATCCTATTTAGTATGTTTTGCTGCATAAATATTAACATATTTGATTGTGGGAGCTGGTCCAGACTGTGCTGGGGTGTTATACACAGCTCATACACCCTCATAATCTTTCTAAACTCCAAAATCCCAAGAATGTTTCAAGCCTTCCTGGTTTCCTTCAAGAAAGCCTGATTTTGCAATTCAAAGACATTGGAGATGCTGAAGACCAATTATTATTGGGTCATTTGATTTGCAGAAACTATTGGGTTTTTGGGTGGACAGTTGGGGAAGAAAAAGGCTTTCCTGAATTGTTTTTAGGGGGATTGTATTTAGCTTAGCTAGGGAGGTTGTGTTTTAATTTTACCTCTAGGGGGCAGTCTTGGATCATAAATTGGTGTGCTTTTTAAAAACTGAAATAGATTAAACAGGGTGCCCATTTATGTTTGTATTGTTTTCACACTTTACATATGAGGAACCAAAGGCTTAGAAAAGCTAAGTAACTTGCTTATTTCACAGAAGTTCAAAATGCCATAAGGCAGATCTGGGATTTTAACCTAGATCCTAACACTGTATTCTCAGTCTCTATCTGTCTATCTGTCTGTCTGTCTATCATCTATCTACCTACCTACCTACCTACCTACCTATCTCTTTCTTTGTCTCTGACTCTCTCTCTCTCTCCCTGCCCTTTCTTTTCCGTAAAAGCACTATAGCAAAGTGGTTAAATGTACCAACTCTAAAGTCAGCTTGTTTGACCAGGAAGGCTTGGCACATATGAATACCTGCAGGGCAGAGTAATGTCAGAAAACTGATTTTCATGAAGAATGAATGACCTACCACACTTAACAAAGTCTGGCACTATCATTTATCAGCTGTGTCACCGAGGGAAGTTTACTTAATTGCTCTGTGGCTCAGTTTCCTCATCAGTAAAAATGAAATGATAAAGGAAATTTTTGCTGAGTCTTGAGCATATGCAGATGGACTTACCTACCACATGATTCTGAGCCTGTGTTCCAAATAAAGTACAAGAAAGCAATTGCTTAGGGCCCCAGAAGAAGGCACCAAAGTAACTGCTTCTTGGAGAACTAATCAGAATCAACAAAACCAGCCTGACGAACTTGTTATATTTGTGATCTGTGCCTCAACTGTACTATTTGGACTCAACCTAAGGACTTATTGAGTCAACAGAGTTCCAAAAAATCACAAATGGAATTGGGACTCAGCTTTATTACAAACTAAAGCATCCTGTGCTGATGAGCTAAAGACTTATTTAAACTAGCCAATTACTTCTCCTTATGAAATTGTGCCTTTTGTCCTTATCTTGTCTTTGGCCTGGGAATCAGTCTTCATGGGGTCTGTTCTCCCTGTTAATTACCTACCCAAAAGGAAACCTTCCAGGTTAATCGTTCAAGCTATTTGCTAACGTTCAGTCTGAAGATCCAATCCACACAGCCTGACTTCTGCATTGAATCAAGTGTTTCTGCCTTATCTGGCAACTCACTACATATCAGTATTTATTTTTCCTTTTATTTGGGATAATAGTTCCCATCTCATAAGATTATTTTAATAATAAAAGTAGATGGTACATGTAGGGCACTTAGAACAAAGCCTCAATAAGTGTTATTGCTATTAATTCAACAAACATATTTTGAATGCCAACTATGTCAGTCACCGTTCTCTGTTCGAAAGACACTAAGGTATGTGCATCAGGAAGAGTCCAATCAAGAGATGGAAATCACATTAGTTATCTGAGCAGAGAGAATTTAATCTAAAGAATTGTTACCTAGTTATAATTGACTGGTTAATCGACAAGGCAAGACAAGAACAGTAAAGTATCTTAGAGGCAGGAATTACAGGAAGCAAGCACAGTAGCCCTTCTTACCCGCAGGGGATAAGTTCAAAGATGCCCAGTGGATGCCCGAAACTGTGGGTAGTACCAAAACCTACATACACTATGTTTGTTCCTATACATACATACCTTTTCAATTAAAGAAAGCACTTTACAGCTCCTTTGGCATATCTGAATTGCCAGAATCATTATTTTTGCACTTTGGGGGTCACAATTAAGTAAAATAAGGGTTACTTGAACATAAGCCCAGCATTGCAGCTACAGTCAATGTGAAAACCGAGACAGCTACTAAGTGACTAACATGGGGTAGCGTATGCAGTGTGGATACGCTGGACAAAGCTATTGAGGGGATTAAGAGGGACAAGAATACAAAATTGCTTTTGGATTTGGCAAAGCAGAGGTCTTTTGTAGCCTGGACTACCTTTAGATAGGAGATGAACACCTCTCCATTTTCATGGGGGCAGGAGAGATGGATCCAGACAGGAGTGGTTTGTAAACTCGGTGATAGAAAGATAATGGAGTTCTTTATTTCTAACAAAATGTCAATAAAATGACCTCATGAGTTGTGACAACTAGTCAAAAAAGGCATATGAGATCATCAAAATTCCATCAAACACATTTTAGGTAACATGAGCTGCAAGACCAACCCTTGACAATGCGACTATAAAAAGGGCTTATGTAACAGCTGTGATGGTGAGAAGAATCATCATGGATGTTTGCAACTCCAGATCTCACCAGGTGAAAATCTCTAGTCATTTATAACTTCAATAATGACCAGAGATGCTTATCAGTTGGGGTAATTAACATTAGCTGCTGTAACAAAAACCTTCAAAATGTAAATAACTTAACTTAATAGAAAGTTATTTTGGATTCATGTCACAGTCTGATGCAGGTTGGTGAGAGCTTTGCTCTGTACAGTCATTCAGAGATCCAGCCTTCTTCCACCTTAGGGTTTTGCCTTCTTCTGGGTTCACAAAGTCCTCTCCATTCAGCTGATAGATGGAGAAGAGAAAGGATCATGTGTGGGAGGTTTGTATAGGCCAGGCCTGGAGGACATGCATTCCACTTCCACTCACATTCTGTTAGTTAGATCTGTCACATGTTTACACCCCAGCAGCCCCAGCTGAGGTCTCCAGCGGACATCAAGCATCTGACATGTGCGTGATGTCTCCAGATAACTTTAGCACTCAGCTGTCAAATTTTCCACTTGAAGCCCCAGACACAGAGGAACAGAAATAAGCCGCCCCCCACTAAGCCCTGAATGAATCCCTACAATTGCATGAATTCTAATCCCTTAATTAAATTCCCTTTTCTATATTATTCATGGTGTTTCTGCTTGTCTGATCCAACCCTGATTGATACAAACCATGAACTTTAACAGAACATAATTGCCATTCTGAACAGTACAAGTGCTACGCAAGTTGAGCACCTTCAATTATTAATATATTTCAAAATATCTCTCCCAGATTCAGGTTTTCATTTTTGATGTTTAAAAGAAATACTATCCAAACACCATTGTTTCTTTATCCTGGGTGTTCATCTTTAAAATGTTTCTGTCAGATCTGAATCTTTTAAGAAAACAAAACCCTGCCCACTTACTATTTATTCAAATATTATAATACACCAGCAATAAAACCAAACTAAAGGGTAAACTATTTAGAGGCCCTAATATGTGAGTAATCTGAGGATAAAGATAAACTAATGATTCTTCTAAAGCACAGAGTGCTTCATAAAGAATGAGCAATGCAGTGTGTGCTGTTTGCAGAGACGTGGGCGAAGCAGCAGACGGTGCTCTCAGCGTTTCTCAGAAGCGGCTATTTTAGGAGGCCCATTTATCAATGTTCAGGATGGCATCCAATGAACTGATGAGTTTATATTATAACTTATATTTACAAATAATTAATTGTACTGTCGTTGCAGTTGCTGCTTATCATTTGCCAACTCGTATGTTAGTATTTCTATATTTCACCAACCATCCCAATCTTAACGGTGCATACCTCCTTAGCAGCCCTGTTTAGTTAG
This sequence comes from Pteropus alecto, assembly GCF_000325575.1. Classification (NCBI taxonomy): domain Eukaryota; kingdom Metazoa; phylum Chordata; class Mammalia; order Chiroptera; family Pteropodidae; genus Pteropus; species Pteropus alecto. The sequence continues at coordinate 147,506 of NW_006429634.1, read as the reverse complement.
CAGTGCCTGCCACTGTATAGGGGTGGAAGGTGGGACCAAATTGGATGATTTAGTTAGATAGAGGTCCTACTTGTAAATTTTTCTTTCAGAATTCAAATCGTAGAAGGTTTTTGTGTTCTTTTTAAACAGGAAACACATTTCCCTTGTGCAGTCAAACCCTGTGTCCTCGCCCTTTCCACATCTAGTTTATTCTGGGGGCCTTTTCTTTTTATTTAATCCTCCTTTATATTTATGTAATAGTACAATATTATATTAGTTTCAGGTATATAACATAATAAGTCAATACTTGTACATATTATGAAATGATCATCACTATAAGTCTAGTTTCTATCCATCACCATACATAGGTATAGAATTTTTTCTTGCGATGAGAACTTTTAAAATTTACTTTTAGCAACTTTCAAATATGCGATACAGTATTATATATAATTATATATAACTATTGTCACCAGGCTGCACATTACATTCCCATGACATTTACTTTATGACTGGAATTTGTATTTTTCTGGGGATCCTTTCTTTCCCCCCAGTGCTCCTTACCCAAGCGCACCCACTACCTTGCTTTTACTTTTATTCCTTTGGCTTCCAGTTTCTCTGAATTTAAAATAAATAAGATGGACGAGTCAATAGTTCTCAAACTTTAGTGTACACAAAATATAGATTTCTAGGAGACATTCCAGAGTTTCCAGTTTTGAGACAGTGCTATATTCTCCAGGTCACTTTGAGCCATCTCCTTCTTTGGCCCCAGGCTAACTCTCTGCCTTCCAGATCTGGAGCCATATTCGCTAGCCCCACTCAGTAGAGTTGGACAGCCCAAAGTAACCAGGCAGACCCAGCCCAGATCACAAGGCCACTTAGTCTCAGCCAGAAACTAGAACTTTCTTTAGGCACTGGGAAGCAGCTTCCATTTCTTGAGTCCCTGCTCTGTGCCCAACACTGTGCTATGAATTTTTTCATGCATTAACTCGTTTAATTCTGATGACAAATCTTATAATCTCAAGACCATCATTCGTCCTGCTTCAGAGATGAGGACACCAAATATTAGTGACATCCCATCAAGGAGTGTAGGGCAAACTGGGATTCCAATCAGACTTGTCCTGAACCCTGCTCTTTCCCTTCCTACATGAGCAGGAACTACAACCTCAGATCCGGAATTGATCCAAGAACTCAGTTTAGCTTCTTGTTCTCCACCAGGAACAGAAGAATAAGCTTAGCTCTTCTCTCTCCGTTGGGTGGCTATTGTCACGGTTCTTCCTCCCCGGACCCTAATGCACAGGCACCTTCCTACCCAGCACCCAGATGCTCCTGCTATCTGGAATGGGGGTCAGGCTTCCAGTCACCTTCCATGCTGTAGACGTAGGAGGCTGTGAGAGCAGGATTGCAGCTCTCCCTCCAACACCTCTTACCTGCTCACCCCTCTCCATTAGGCTGCCAGCACTCCAGACCTCCATCCCTGCAACCACTCCAGCTCTCCCACCTCCACTCTCAGTCCCCTCCAACCTACTCTCTACCCAGAAGCCTAAGTAATCTTTAAAAATGCGATTCAGGTCATTCATGCTACCCATGCCCAGCCACAAAACTGTCTGATGGCACTTATGATATCATGCAAAGTCCTGGCCACAGTCTTCTCTCAGCCAACTTACTTCTCTCCAACCACAGAGATCTTCTCTGAGCTCATGTGATAAGCCACTCTTCCTCACTTCAGGGTCTCTTCCCATATGGTCCCTTCAGCCTAGGACAGTCTCCCCTTCTTTCACCTGGCTGGTCATTTCCAATCCTTCAGATGTCACCCTCTTGGAGGCACTTCCCATGCCTCCCATCTGTCATTGAATTTAACACCCCCTCATTTTATCGCAGCACCCTGTTCATTTCTCTCTCACAGGGGAGATGATACATTACACATTATGACAACAATGTGTAATCACATAGTTACTGGTTTACTTTTTGTGTTTGTTGCTCCTGTTTAACTATAAACACCCTGAAGGGAGCTGCCATGATGGTTTTTATGATGGTTAATTTTGTGTGTCAATTTAACTGGGCTGTAGGGTACCCAGAATATTATTTTGGTTGTGCCTGTGAGGTTGTTTTCTGGATGAGATTAGCATTTGAATCAGGGACTCAGTAAAGCAGATCCATCTCCATCCTCCTCCTCCGACCCCCAATGAGGGTAGACCTCATCCAATCCATGAAGGCCTGAGTAGAAGAAAAAGCTGAGGGAGAATTTGCTCTCTCTGCCTGGCTATTTCCTATCTGGGACGTTGGTCTCCTCCTGCCTTTGGACTTGGATTAGGACTGAAATGTAAACCATCATCTCTCCTCTCCCCAGCATGCCAATTGCACATCTTGGGATTTCTTAGCCTCCATAATTATGAGAGTCATTTGTCATAGTAAATATCTATATCAATATACACATACGTGTGTATATATATATCCTCTTGGTTCAGTTCCTCATTCACGCTAGCCACATTTCAAGTGCTCGATAGCCACAAGTCACTAGTAGCTACCATATGGGGTAGCCTGGATATAGAATATTTCAATCATCATAAAAGTTTGTATTGGTCAGCACTGGACTATAAGATCTATCTTCTGCTACTCTCAGGAATTGACTACTCAAGGATACAATCTTTACCCTCTCTCCAGCTGGCATTGCCACCACATCCCCTCTCCCCAATGTTTTTTCCCACTTTGTTCTGCTGATCCTATTGCAGCGTTGAGGCAGATCAACATACTTTATGGGTCAGCTGAGATAAAACTGGGAAATGAGTCAGAATCCCTTTCCTGAGATACCCCAAAACTTCATGAGCTAATTCTTTGGGGTCTCCTGCCAGAGCTCAGGGGAAGGGAACCATTTGGATATACCCATAAGGAATGAGGGGAGAGAATAGCATGTCTGTCTTTACGGTCATAGTATTCCTCCTGCCTCAGTCCTCTTATAGAAATCTAGAGGCAGGGTAATTCTTGGGCTAGTTTTGAAGTTGAGCTTCTCCCAGTAAACACTGCAGAAAGGTGGCCGGAACTACAATCTTCAGTACCTGAATTTATAGTATTTTACAGTCACTTATCTGCTTGCTCTCAACTCTGTTCTCATCCTACTATGCTCTTCTCTGTATAGGAAGGAGCTGGAAGTCTGCACACTACGTTTCTCAGATTTCTTTATCGACTGGCTTCCCATTAGGTTATGTCAATGAGAGGCACTGGTGGGACTTTTGAAGGCAAAAGGGAGAAGCTCGAGTCTTTTTTTTTTCTCTTTTTCCAGAAGTGGTAAGAACAGCAGCTTCCACAGCAGCAGAAACAATGGGTGCGTACAGGCTCCTGGGTTCCTGCTCAGGCAGTACTCTTTCGGAGGTTGTCACTATGGCAGGCACTATAGCAACCTCAGCAGCATGGTGCTCATGAACGCTGGCAGTCACAACAAGAGCAGCATGTGACTTCAGAGAGCTCCTGGCTTCCTGCAGGGCACCAGTGGTGGTGGTTCTAGTGGCAGCAGCAGCAGCTGCTCCAATTGACTTAGCAATGCAATGAGCACAGGCTCTGGATAGCATTGTTTCCCATTTTTTTCCCTTTAGCCTAGGGGTGGTAGTGGCTTCCTCTAATCAGAAATCTCTGGGAAACCTCGCTGTGTTTTGTTCCTCTAGCCCTTCTAACACTTTTGTGTCCAATCTCCTGTTCTTCCCTCTTTGAAATACTAAGATGATTTTTTCCCAGCTTCGTTCAATCTCTCTTTCC
>NW_006429634.1:142015-143747 GCF_000325575.1 Pteropus alecto | reverse complement strand
ATAAAATAGAAGACTCAGTCGCAAATCACTACAAGGAGAGCCACCCATCAACCTGACAGCGACCTTTATGTATTTCTTGTACATAAACAAGAAATACACTTTTATTGTATTCGAGTTATTGCATGTTTGGATCTATTTGTTTCAGCAGCTTAGCCTTTGCCCCAACTGATATAGCGCCTTAACTGTGATTTATATATTTATGTGAATACAGTGCTTACTTGTGCTAGGCACTCTGCTAAGCACTTTAACCTCGTTGAATCCTCACACGACAAGTAGTTCTTTTTATCATTCCCATTTATAGACTAGGAAACTGAATTGCAGAGAGGTTAAGCAACAAGTCCAAGGGCTGTCTAACTTGAAAGTCTATGTACTTGTATATATAGACATTATATGTGTGTGTATATAAAATGTGTATATAGGTAGATTTCACAGTCACCCTTTGAAATCAGTATATCTATAAGTATACTATAAATATTATATATTCTTGTTAGGCTTGTTCTCTGCTTGCCTCCACTCTCTACTCGCTCTGTGCTGCCCCCAGGTGGCTGACTTGTGAAACTGCATCACTTGAGCTTCTTTGCCATCTGGCTTCCAGTTAGGTTTGGCTATGAGTAGGAAAACGGCACATGAGAATAGAAGGAGGTCATGGTATTTATTCCATCCACCCTTAGTCTCCCTCTACCAGGCCACATATCTGCAGTGGCTGTGTTTCCTTAACTAAAGGTCTGCGCTCCCACAGAGGTCTCTCCTACAACTGCTCTGCTCCCTCCCCTTGCCCCTTGAGGCTTAGAGCAGGTAATGATCTCCACTAGTGCTAGCCCCAGGATGCTTGACAATACTTTGTTGATTTCTCTCAACTATACCTGTAGCTGCTAAAATAGTTTCCTTATCAACCCATCTTCAGTTATCTCTTTGAGTGCCATCTGTCTCCTGTCAGCATGTTGATAAGTATAGCTTGTATGTGTTTTTATAATTTAGAAACTTCTGTTGTCTTTGGTTGGAGCACCTACCTTTCCTACTCTGGGTACACAGCTTTGGGAAGAGTTGACATTATCTCTCAGTTCTAGGAGTAGGCAAGTGACTCAGCCCTGGCCAATCAGAGCAGTACATCCTCCTGTCCGGTTAGCATAGATCCCAAATAAGGCCAATTAGAACCAGCGTGACTAGCTGTGCCAGAAAAGAGAAACTCATTTTAAGCCCCAGAGTAGCCTTTTTTGTGGGACTCTAACCTGAAAGTGCGTTGGCCTTGAGATGCTGGCAGATAGCTTGCCTTTATGTGGATCCTAAGAATAAAGCTAACATAGTAAAGCAAAGACCTTGAAAGAGGTCATATATTAATCACATTGTTTAAGCTCGAGTCAAGTCATCCCTAAAGTCCAATCTACTCCTGGGATTTTCTCATACTTGAGCCACTATATTCTCTTTTTGCTTAACCCATTGCTGGCTAGATTTTCTGTCGCTTGCAACCAAGAGTCATAAGTGATTGAGAAATATGCCAAAGTCATATATGTTTCTTGCAAGTAAAGAGAAATCGCCTCTAGATAACTTAAATTGGAAAGGAAGGATGGGAGGAAGAAAGGAAGGAAGGAAGGAAAGAAGGAAGGAAGGAAGGAATGAAGGAAGGAAGGAAGGAAAGAAGGAAGGAAAGAAGAAAGAAAGAAAAATAAATAAATAAATAAATTTGGGGGGAGGGATGTGAAGTGGTTTATAGACCCAAAAGAAATGCAGAAGT
>NW_006429634.1:136279-141945 GCF_000325575.1 Pteropus alecto | reverse complement strand
GTCATCAGAGCACTGCCCTAGAATAAACCAGTGATAACACTCTACTACCTTGAATCACTTTATTCAAGATTCAGATTAGCTGGGGAAAGAAAGAGAGAGAACGAAAGAGAAAGGAGGAAAGAGAGTCCATTTGGCCTTACTTAAATTTCATGCCTAATCTTTGCTCATGGAAAGGTGGGACACCTGGATTGATAGTCTTACCTGTACACAACTGGGTAATTTCCCAAAGCAAAATCTGTTCTAAGAATTTGCATATTTATAAACTCATTTCAACCCTCAGAGTAGCCTTTTGAAATAGGTACTGTTATTATGCTCATCCCTATTTTACCACTGAGGAAATTGAGACACAGCAAGGTAAAGTAACTTGCCTATGGTCACATAGTTAAGTGATGAGCTGGGATGCAAACCCAGGCAGCCTGGCTCCAGAGTCTGTGCACCTAATCCACTACACTATAGGGCTTCACCAACAGGAGGAAAATGAAGGTAAGACAGGCAAAAACACAAGGTCCCCTGCAGTTAATGCTTAAGGGAGGGATTAGGGGGCATTTCCATTCTCTCTCTCTCTCTCTTTTTTTTTTAGCAACCATATATTGACCAGACCAAAAAAAAAAAAAAAAGATTTCTATTTTGGAAAAAAATATCTTGCTTATCTAACAGAAGAAAGGGAAGGAGCCCAAAGCTGGTGATCTTACTCTCTCTCAGCCACAAAGAAGACTGTGAAATATCTAGGACCCAGGGGAATTCCAGCTGTCATCAGGCTGCACTAGCCAAGGCTGAGGAAACCCAGGGAGTGAGGAAGGCGTTATCCATCATAAAGGCATTGTTCAGGACCAGCAAGAGGAAGAATGCTAGCACTCTGGTGAAGCTAATCGGTGTGGCCACCACCTACAGCCCTCTGCCCTCACGCAAACCCTGCTGGGCTCGTTTCTCTCAGTGCCCCTTTTTAGGGCCTCCCGCACAACCACACTGTTCTTTTTGCCATGCAGCCTGCTCTGCCCTCATTCTGCAGGGCCTGCTCCTTCAACATTGTGGAACAGGTATCCCCAAGCCTGAGAACAACAAGGCCAAAACAATGCTCTAGAACTTAAACCTCATAACTCTGGCTCAGACTTAGCTGCAAAGCAGTGGAAACCCTGACTCTGTTCTGGACACGGCCCCTCCCCAGGAAGCACATGTCAGTCAGTGGTTTAGAGTGTGGGCTCTGGATTCAGCTCTAGTTTGGCATCCCAACTCTGTTGCAAACAGGCTGTGTTGCAGTGGGCAAGGCATCTAACTTCTCTGAGCCTCTATCTACTGCCATGAAGGAAAATAATGATACTAGGGCAATGAAATTCAGTCCCTATGCACCGGTACAGCTGAACTGACTATTAAAACATCAAAATACTTTCATATTGACTAGTAAATAGTTAGCAATAGCCCATGGGCCCCCACATCCCTAGTCTTTCTCCTGCATGCTCCCCTTGATTCAGTAACTAAAGTGTTAACTCTTGAACAGAGAGCTACTAAGTCCTTACTCTAGTGCTCATGCCTGAATAGGGCTGTTATATATTTTTAATATCACTCCTGGCAGTGGTCATCTCTGAGATTAAGTGAGGTGATGCAGATAAAGGACTCGGCAGAGAGCCTGGTACATAGTGAAGCAACTCAGTCAATGTCAGCTGTGATTGCTGTAAACATCAAACCTAAAAAGCAAAGGCAGGATCAAGGTCAAGGTCTCAGGTATTATGAGCAGGTGAAGATGGGTTGTAACTGACAGGTCAGGAATAATCACAAGTCCTGAGACGATTCATGGGTGAGGCTGCATGGGCGGTCCTGCCTAGTTTAGAGCCAGAGCAGGACCAATGTATCCTGCTTCACAGACTGACCCTTACCTTCCTTCCCTTGCTTCCCTGAGATTCCTGGATCCCATGCTAGATTCCAGGGCTGGGGATGAGGATGTCAGAAGAAGCCACATATCAGTGCCCTTGCAGTTTAGGAGGGCTTTTCCTTGTGTTCACTACTACTAGCTCTACTGCTACTATTGGAATCTCATGTCTTGTTTGCCTGAGACAGAGAAGTGGCTCCCAGGAGGCTGGGCTTTGCCTTTCTAATACCTTGGGATATCAGAAAGAATATTCCTATCCAATGTCCTTTCCCTTAAGGAATTGAAGGATTTTAAAGAGAGGCAGTATTGAGTACTGGCTAGAAATGTTGGCTCTGTAGTCAGACTGCTTGGGTTCAAAACCCAGCTCTGCAGCTTTACTAGCTATGTGAACTTGGGTTAGTCACTTAACTGGTCTGAGCCTCAATTTCCTCATCTGTTAAATGGGAATAATAATAGTACCTGCCTCATAGAGTTCTTATGAGGGATAAATTAAGTGTTAGGATAATGCCTAACACAAAGTAAGTTCTCAATATATGGTAGTTATTGTTAAGGAGCCTACAAGTGTAGCGGAACAGTCAGATTCCCACATAATTCTGTTCAGGGTGGCAAATGGTCTTTCTTCAACCTGCTGGTTGAAATTCTTCCCCTGCTCCGCTGGGCCTCCTGTACCCGCTTTCACATTTTACAGACTAGGAGGCCCAGAGAGGGTCTTGCCCATGGTCATATGTGGTATTATTGGCAAAGATGGAACCCATTTTAGAGTTTCAGCTACCACTTCCAGCGTCTCCCCTTCTCCCGCCTCTCCTCACTTCCTTATGCCTTGAGTTAAGGTTCTCTGGGAGCAGGGATGAGTTCTTGCCCATCTCTGGGTCCCCAGGGTCCAAAGTAGAGAAGGTGCTCAGGGAGTGACAGAGTTAGGACTTTCAAACACTTGTCCCTTTTCCCTCGTGAGTCACCAACCAAAGGGCCAGGGATGTGTCTGCTAATTGGAGCCCCAGGTGCTGTCATGCTGCTAGGGCCCCAGATAGAAGACAGAACCTTGGGGTTTTTTTTTTCGCAGAGAGACACGTGTGGGGGGGGCGGGGAGAGAGAGAGAGAGAGAGAGAGAGAGAGAGAGAGAGAGAGAGAGAGAAGGAGGGAAGGAGGGAGGGACGGAGAGAGGGAGATAGATAGATAGAGAAAGAGAGAGAAAGCGAGCGAGAGAGAGAGAGCGCGCGCGCGCGAGAGCAACCTGGTTCCTCCCTGGTCCGGGGAGTTTCTTGGACCAGCCAGAGAAGCCTTCTCCATTCTTGGCAGGCGGGTCCTCTTCACCTTCCATCGCCTCGCCTCAACTTTTGCTTAACAGAAGCCCCGCCTCTTCCCCCTCCCCCTCTGCTCTTCTGCATCCCCGATCCCATTTGACCAATCACTAGACGCCCTGCCCCACTTTTGACAGATGTCTAGTAGTCCCTCCCCCGCACGTGGCCAAGCCAGAGGCTATCCGCGCTCTCCTTTAGCCCCAGTTTAGAATAAAAGGATTCTTTCCCATAGCCTTGGGTCAGGAACTCTCATCTTCCAGTGCAGTTGGGGTGGCCCGGCCAGGCTTCGGGGAGACCCCCAAGTGCGGGAAGGAGGTATTCTCGAAGCCCTGAAACCTTCCAGACCCTCTCAGTGTAAACCGCCTCGGGTTTATGTCAACATCCGAGGCCGGAGACTGGCGGCGGCTGGGGACCGGCTCCGTCTATGGGACGGGAAAACGGGAGGGTGGGAAATGAAATGGAGTGGTCCTTGGAGTAGGCGGAGGGATCCCTCAGGGGGAGATCCTAACATGCTTTTGGGGGGCCGTGAGAAATAAGGAAGGCTGTCTGGGGAGGGCTTGGAATTAGGGACTGTAGGGAGCCCACGACTAATGTGGGGCCACATAGAGGTTGGGTACTTCGCCATCCGCGCAGCGCTCTCCGCGCCCACCCGCCCTCTTTTCCGTTCCACGGCGTGACGGGAGTGGGTGTGTTGAGGGGCTGTAATGCGAAGGCGTGGGCTGCTGACCACCCCATCTCTTTCCTCCCTCACTCAGCTTCTTGGCAACTCCTCATCGTCTTCTTCCAATTTCGGGTGGGGTATGGTGGGGGTCACATCTTGTGACTCATCCCCTCTTCCATCCCCACCCCCGCTGGGGCCCAGAAAAGGAAGGCTTAGAGACTCGGCTGTGGCTCTCCCGTTTCCATAGCAACCGTGAGATTGTTTTTGCGAAGCCACTTCAATCTTCGACACTTTTCGCCCCAGCCTATGGCCTGGGGTCTGAGATTCAGGGCGGGATACAGATGGGGGTACAGCTCTCCCCCATCCTCGCGACTCCAGGAAGGTCAGTGCGGGCGGGGCTCGCTCTGGCAGCGGGGCCTCACTGGCTACCCTGTCCCCACCTGAAACCCCGCCTGCCACTCCGCCCCAGTGGAGCCAATCAAAGCGCAATCTGTCCGGGGTGAGGCGGGGCTTATGCAAATCGTGTCGGCTCGGAGAGACACATAGTGATACAAGAGCTGGGAGGCGGCTCCAGCGCGGACCTTGGAGAACCTGGCCTCCAGCCCGCGAGCCAATCTCGGTCCCCGCGGCCCGCTGAGGCTCGGAGCCATCCAGCGACGCGGCGAGCGGCCTCAGGTAACGCGGGCGGGGCCGGGCGGAGGCCCTTGTTCTCTCTCCCTCCACTCTTCATTCCTTTCTTCGTCTCCTGTCCCCTCTGATTCATCTCCCAGACCCCTATCATAGGTGGCAGCATCTAGGGATCCGCCCTTGGCCAGGGGACCCAACCTAAAGTCCAGGCTCCATGGGTCCCAGGAAAGGAGGCAGAGCTGCCTTCTTACTCCCAGCTCAGGTAAGAACAACCACTGCTCTGGCTTCCAACACACACACACACGCACACACACACACACACACGCACACGCACGCACACACGCACACACACACACAGATCTGGAGATGTGATGTTGCCAGTGCTAGCGGAGGCAAGTGTGACCCTCCCTCCTTTGGAGATAGGTAGTCCACCCAGCCCCATGGCAACCTCCCACCTCCACAGATAGTCCCCACCCACATCTCTCAGCCCCACCAGCAGCTCGCTGCATTTCACATCACAAGATCCCTGATCCCAAAGACAGCCTCCACCTCCACAGAAAGCCCACTCCCACTTCACATTGTCCTTTCCTTCCACCCCTCAAGCTGACAGAGCTCACGGCATACCTGGGGGGAGGGAAGAAGCTCCCCTCCCGGCCCCACCCCCCCTTTCCCCAGTACTCTCCTCCTGACACTCTCTCAACAGCGCCCCCTCCCCATGGTCTCAGTGCTAGGCAGAGGCCCCATGTTTGGCCTCTTTTATCTTGGTCGGAGGACTACAGGGACTCCGAATCTCCTACCCACCCCCAGCAGACCACCCATATCTGTCAGTCACTGCTGCCAAGATCCCAGCCTCCTTCATTCCCCTCTCCCCTCATAGCCAAAGCATGAATTCCTCCCATTCTACTAATCAAATATCTTTCTAATTCATACCCTCTCTAGCCTTCCCGAACCCAGTTACTCTCTCTCTCCTATCTTCCTGCTGCTCTGCAGGGACTATGCCAAAGCTCCAAGTGGACTGTGTCACTCTTTTCCCTATGGTGGCCTGGACCTGGAGTGCAGAAGAATTGGGTTCAAATCTTGCCCTTGCCTCAGTGCTGTCTGACTTTGGCCAAGTCACTTCCCTCTTTGATCCTTCATGAAATGGGGAAGAAGTCAGAACAGAGGGTGGACTGGATGAGATGATCTTGAACAGCCATCCAACACTGACACACTCTAA
>NW_006429634.1:126923-136240 GCF_000325575.1 Pteropus alecto | reverse complement strand
GCCATTAGGATGTTTCAGAGAGGAAGCCTCAGCGGCTTTAGTCCTCAGCAAAAGAACATTGCTTCTTACACAAGCCTAGATCCAGGCCACCCCCTCCCACACACTCTCCAGGCCTGGGCCCCTCCTCAGCTGTTAGGAGTCTCTCCTAGACCAGCAAGGTCTAGTATGGACAGCTGGTATGGACAGCTCCGAGGCTGAGGTAGTCAACAGGGCCCACCATTTATCATCCTCTGCCTCTCATGAAGAAGAAGGAGAAGACCTGGCTGCTGCTGCTATGGCTGCTGCTTGGAGAAGAGCAAAGGAGGAGAGGAAAAAGAAAAATCTCCTGACCAGAGAGCTGTTGTCACCATGGCAACAGTCTCAGCACCAGCTCCTCTGAAGCTGGGTGAGGGTGTGGGATTATTGCATCCCTCTGTCCCTTCCACCCTCTCTGCCACCTCCCCATTTGAAGCCCACAACCCTGATCCCTTCCCTCTGGAAGAAGCCTCTGGGCACAGAGGGGCAGCGGCTTTGTGTTTGGGGCAGTGCCAGCTTCTTCACAGCTGGAGGGCAGCCCTCAAGAGGTAAGCAGAGGAGCCTGCACATGGTCAGCAGGGTTACAGCACCAACAGAACATGCCCTCAGTGCATTCTGGCCTTTGCCTTGCTGCCGATGGGCTCTACTCGACCTTGGGTGAACTCTTCCTTTCCCTGGGTCTGGCTTCCATCTTCTCTGAAGTGGGTGCAATGTCAGGAGAACATAGAGAAAACAGCCTGAGGCCATTCCACAGAGGAAAAAGGGGGTCCTGCCCACCAAGGATTATTCATTGAATGTCCCTGGATTCCAGGCACGGCCTTTAGGTCTCTACAGGGCAGTTCTGTGCAGCCACAGAGGGCAGAGCCAGAACCCAGGTGGGGCGGCTACCAGAGGGCAAACAGGAAATATGGGAAAAGTACTTTTCTTCCTGTCCGAACTGCTCCAAAGTGGACTGGATCATACTGGGAGAGAATAAGCTCTTTGCCATTGAGCAAAAAGTCCTGGAGAACTTTTCTTGGCTTAGGCAAGGGTTTAATGCAAAGGCCTCTCTCAAATCATGCTCCATTCAAGAATTCTAGAGCACCAGGTGAGGGTCAGAGAGCTTTGAAGTCTACATACTGTGGGGTTCAACTCCACAGACTGACAGGGCCTACTCATGTCCGAAATACTGTGCCCATGCTGCTGACTGTCCACTGAGAGAGGCTGATCATAAGGAAGTGGGTTTCAGCCAGGCCCACAGGCTGGTTATAGCTGTGTCAGCTCAGGAGAGAAAAGGATTTTAAGGGAGAGGAAAGCAACTAAGCAAAAGGTGAGGTTCTGACTGTGAAAAACTTGGCTTCGAAGGAGTATATAATTGTGAGAGGAGTGGAGGGCAGTAAGGCTAGACAGTCAGGTACCTTGACACCAGATTCTAGAAGATTCTGGAGTTTGAGAGGGCCTGTGGGCATTGCCACCTCTAGCTTACATTGCACTTCTGGGCAAAGCCAGAAAAGACATTCCTTCCAAACAGAGGAATCAGAAGAAAGGCACTTCCTCTGAGACAGTTGAGCCCACAGGCATGGCTTGACAAGCAGCACCCCAGCTGGATTTCAGGCCCTTGACTGTCTGTGCCCCTGGTCCTGAGTATGGGGAAAGAGAGAATGTAGTGAAGGTTCTAGGAGCACTTCAAAACAAAGAACAATAGGACTTTGTGGCAAGTTGGACCCAGGGAAAAGGGAGAGGGGAAATCTAACTATGACCCTGCTGACCATGTGCAGGCTCCTCTGCTTACCTCTTGAGGGCTGCCCTCCAGCTGTGAAGAACCTGGCACTGCCCCAATCACAAAGCCGCTGCCCCTCTGTGCCCAGAGGCTTCTTCCAGAGGGAAGGGATCAGGGTTGTGGGCTTCAAATGGGGAGGTGGCAGAGAGAGAGGATTGTCACAGGTTGAGGATGAGTCTGGTTGTAGATGTGCTGAGTTAGAGGTGCTGGTAGGCTACCCCGAGGCGTGCATATTTCCAAGATATCAGACACTGTGGCCTGGAGTTTCATCAAGATGGTTCAAGGGGGAGGCCAAGAGGAAGATCAGAGCTATGGTTTTCCTGAAAGGCAGGTAGAAGTGGAGAAGGCCAGTACTGGGCAAGAGAAGCTAGTATGTGGAGAGGGTGGACCAGGCAGTGGCATGGATTCAGCCTGAGGGCTCATCTGGGCCCTTCCTCTGACCTGCTGTCTAAGTCTGAGCCAATTTCTTCTTTCTCTGGGTTTTCACTAAAATAAGAGGATAATGTTAAAGAGCACTGCCAGCTTTGACCTGCTGATCTAAGAGCAGTAAAGGGAATAAGGAGAAATGAAGGAGGAAGAATAATCCTTAGTGTGCCTGGGACCAAATGGGGGCAGGGAACAGTAATGACCCCAGGAGATAGAGAATTGTGGGAAGGCAGCACAGGGCAGGGAGGAGAAAAGGGGCAGAAGGTGAGAGCCACACAGACTCTATGACACACACAGAGACTGTGCGTTCTGACAGATTTGCAGTCTCATACATTGACATGCTCTCACCCACACCCTGCCCCTCACACAGACACTCAGGCACATCCCACAGAAGACAGCGGAAGAGGCTCTGCCTCTCCCATCAGACACCTCCACCTCTGGGTTCTCTAGCTTCCTTGACTATATACTCTGAGCCTTCAATGGGCTTTGGACTTGGGGAGGGGGCAGCTGGGTTTGGAGCCGGCCTCCTTCTGCCCATGGTGTTCCAGAGGCATGCTTAACTCTGGTCCCAGTGCAACTTTTTTGGATCCTACAGTTCCAGGTTCCTGAAGATGGTGTGCCTCCTCCTCCCTGGCTTCTCCTAGGGGTATATAGGATTCCACATCCTCTGAGGGTGGTAGGTGGGGGAGGATATTGCTACCCCCACTATTTCTTGATCTTTCTCACGGCTCAGTGGTGGAATCTGAGGCCTAGAGATATTCTGTAACTAACTTGAGGTCATGCAACAAGGGAAGGAGCATGGAATAGACCATTTCTGGTTGTTTAGTGCACACCCAGAAGTAAAGATTAGAAGCCACACTGGCCTGGGATGGCAGGAGAATTCCTTCTGATGCCCTGAGGGCTTCCTTTTCCAGGGTATCTTCATGACAGGCTCCCTTGAGGTTGGAGACTGGTGCCCTTCCAGAGATTCCAGGCAGGTCAAAGTCACCACCAGGCCATGTCCTGGGAAACTCAAGTTCTAGAGGGACATTCCTCCCATAGCGTTCCACTTAGCCTTCAGGGCCTGGCGAGGCCTCACTCTGGCCAGGCTTCCTGGGGAGGGACTGTATGCACCTCTGCAAACACTTTATCTGGCATAGACTACCTGAGGGGCTCATATTCCAGCTGGGGACTGACTCTTCGTCCACCTCAAACTTGCTTCTCAGCGATACCACCTCCATAGACTTAGCCCTACATCTGAGCGCCCGCCTCAACTCCTCTGTCCCTCTCACCGCTACATCCAATCAATCACCAAGTCCTGCCAAAGTCCTCTCCTGATATCTCTCAGTCCATCCCCATCTCTCCACAACCCCTAGGTTGATGTCATAATCTCTTACTTGAATGCCGCAGGCCCCTCTCTGTTCACATCCAGGTCATCTTGCACGGTGTAGCCAGAGGAAAAATTCTAAAACACATTCCTTCTCTCTGGGTGCCCAGCACCTAGTTCAGAATCTGCCATGTTGTAAGCATTCTGTAAGTGTTTGTGGAGTGAATACTATCTTCCTAGCCCTTGCTTTAAAACCCCAGTAGCTTCTCTCCTCCAGAAGAGGCTGACTCCTTGGCATGGATTGAAGGCTTTTACAATCAGCTGTCTACCTCTCTGATCCAATTATGAATTATCGAAGGTTGGCTCCTGTCTACTTTATCCACATCATTAGCACAGAGCCTAGCACACAGTCAGCCTCACTACATGCTCATGGAATGAACTAATGAAAAGCAGAATGTAATCAGGGTCATCAATGCTACCAGCTAGGTGTTCTATTTTTGTACAGAGGAAGGAGGGAGAGAAGCTTCCTGCTGGGGTGGCCTGGAAGGCCTTGAGGAAGAACTTGGAAGATGGTGCCAGGGGGACACATGGTAGTAGAGGAGCCTACAGAGGCAGGTGAGGGCTGAGTGTGAAAGTTCTGAATAGCAAGGAGAGAATTAAGATCTCCATTCTATGGGTGTGAGGAGCTGTGGAAGGTGTAACCAGGAGAGGAGAGGATGAAGATTGTGGCATGTAGCACCTGTCAGTGAGAAAGAGAGCTGAGACCTGGAAGGCTAGAGATCCTGGGTGCCAAGAGAGAAAACCTGCCAGAAGAGAGGGAGGAGCCTGCTGTGGCGGCCCCTTTGTAGGGAGGTAATTTAGGAAAAGGGACCCCGCCTTGTGCTGGTGCGGTGGGGAGGGGCAAGGAGGAGAGGCAGGAACTCCCATGGGAAGGGATGTGGTGAAGGATAGAGCCCAGCTGTAGGAAGATGGGGCTTGTCGAGGGCGGTGCTGAGAGGTGGGTGACCCACCTTGCTGCGGAGAGATCCTGGCTGTGGGAATGTAGGTTTTGTTATGGGAGGGGGCTACTGTGGAGACAGGGAACCCTGTCCTAAGAGACTTGGAGGACCGCTGCTGGACCAAGTTGAAGGAGCCTCCTGTCCCCCCAGGCCCCGCCATGGGGAAGACCAACAGCAAGCTGGCCCCAGAGGTGCTGGAGGACCTGGTTCAGAACACCGAGTTCAGCGAACAGGAGCTGAAGCAGTGGTACAAGGGCTTCCTGAAGGACTGCCCCAGCGGCATCCTCAACCTGGAGGAGTTCCAGCAGCTCTACATCAAGGTGGGCGGGCCAGGGCGTGCGTGCGGGGGCGGGGCTAGGCACCCCAGGGGGCGGGCTGGGAGGGCCAGCTGTCACTGCGCCCCAACCCCTCGCGTTCCCGCTCCAAGTTTGCACAGCACGCTTTCCGCACCTTCGACAAGAACGGCGACGGCACCATCGACTTTCGGGAGTTCATCTGCGCTCTTTCAGTCACCTCACGCGGCAGCTTCGAGCAGAAACTCAACTGGGCCTTTGAGATGTATGACCTGGATGGCGACGGGCGCATCACGCGCCTGGAGATGCTGGAGATCATTGAGGTGCGCTGGGGCGGATTCAAGAGGCCCGGATGTGCTGGTGTGACCCACCCCCTGTCTTTGCTGCCGGTCCCCTCTCTGGCACCGCTCTCTCCAGCCACCCTCCTCTTGGGCCTCAGGAGCCTCTCCGTCCCTGCACCCCACCTCTCTGCCCATCCTGCCTCCCAGGATGGTTGGGCTTTCATTGTAGGACAGGCCCTGTGCTAAGTGCTTTACCTAACAACCCTGGGGGGTAGGTACTGGCAGAAACCCCATTTGCAGATGAGGAAACGTAGAAAGTAGTGGTTCATGATTCAAATCCAGGAAATCTGACTCCAGAGCCTAAATTCTCTTAACTCGTTATTCTTTCAACAAATATGTATTGAGTGCCTGACACATGCCAGGCACTGTTTAAAGTTCTTGCTTTCGTGGGACATTCCTTCTAGCGAGAAAATTTAAAAACAAGAACAATAACTGAACTATGCTATGTCAGGCGGTAAATGTTATGAAGAAGATAAGCAGAGCAAAGTAAGGGGAGAGAGAGCGATGGAGGAAAAGCAATTTTATATGAGGTGAAATGTGAGCAGCAACCTGAATAAGGAGAAGGGGCTAACCCTCTGGTTATTCAAACCCTCTAACCACGCACATGTCTGGGGAAGAGTGTTCTAGGCACAGGGAACAATAAATGCAAAGCCCCTGAGGTTAGATTGTATATGCTGTGTTCAAGGAGTGATTGGGAGGCCAGGTGGTAGAGGGAAGTGAGCAAGGGGAGAGTGGTAGGAAGGGGGTCAGACAGGTAGCCCGGAGCTCGATCACTTAGCATCTCACAATCTGAGGTAGAGACTTGACTTTATTCCGAGTGTGATGGGAAGCCAATAAGGGCTCTCCCTTCTCTGTGTGGACAATAGACTGGGAGTTGGGAGGGCAGCAGAAGTAAGGAGACCAGTTAGGAGACTTCCACAGCAGCCCGGTCAGGAGCTGATGGAAGTGTCAGTCATGGAAGAAGTCAGTAGAAGTGGTTGGATATAGGATTTATTGCAAACTTAAGGCTGACAAAGGTTGCCGAAGGTTTGGATGTAGGTGTGAGAGAAGGAGAGTCAAGAAAGACATAGACGTTTTTGGTCTGAACAACTAGAAGAATGAATTTGCTATTTACTGAGAAAGGGAATGCTGGAGGAGAAGCAGCTGGAGGTGAAGAGTTGGGTTTTAGACAGGTTAGTGTGAGATACTCATTAAATATCCAGTCTTAATGACCATACATCACTTTCCAGTATCCTCACCACCTCCCAGTATTCCCTCTGCCCACCCCCAGACTCCCTTCCTTTATCCCCAATTCTCTCTCCCCCTTTTAAGTGTTCATGCCTCCTTCATTGCCTCACTAGGCTATCTACAAGATGGTGGGCACTGTGATCATGATGCGCATGAACCAAGATGGGCTCACACCCCAGCAGCGTGTGGACAAGATCTTCAAGAAGATGGACCAGGATAAGGATGACCAGATTACTCTGGAGGAATTCAAGGAGGCAGCTAAGAGTGACCCATCCATTGTGCTGCTGCTGCAGTGTGATATGCAGAAGTAGAGAGTAGCAGCTGGTGAGGGGCAGGGCCCCTGGCCAGGAGAAGTGTGGCCACCTCCCAACCCCATGACCTCTCTGGCTGGCCCTTCCCTGGGAAGAGGAGGACTCTAGCCTCACTCTCTGGCCCACCCACCCCTCTGCCCACGTCCTTGCTCCTCTCAGTCGTGATCCTTGAGGGACCAGCTTACCCTGGAAAAGAGACAGATCCTCAGGTATCCTGTGGTCTAGCACCACTCTAGTCTTAGCCCAGAATCAACATCCACTGGGCGTAGGGGAGTTGGCTTTTGCCCCTAGAGGCAGGGTTATGGAGGGTGGCTGGGATTCTGCTTTGAAATTCTATTCTTCCTGGCATTATGCTTTATAGGATATGGCCCTGCAGACCCCAGTTAAAGGGCCAAATTGAGTCTGTCCTTTGCTGAGGACCCAGATCCCTTACAGGTGGTCTCTGCCCTGCCCCCTTGACTCTACCTGGCCCTTCTGGCCCCAGCCTTTGGAGCTTTCATTCAGTCCTTTCTTCTGCTAACATTTATCGAACACCTGTCCAATGTCAGGCACCTCTAGATGCTAAGGATATGGTAGTCTACAAGGCACGTTCCGTGCCCTCTGGAAGCTTGTAGAGTAATGAGGCAGACTTCCAGTGGTCAGGGTCTTAAATGGAGACCTCAAACAACAGCTGAGCAGGAGGTGCAGTAAAGAAAGGAACTATTAAATCGTTCCACTCAGCTCCACACAGAGATGCAGACGGATGAGATGAAAAGTGTTCAGAAGTCTAGGAACCATGCGAATGGAATTTTTAAGAAAAAATAGAAACTTATGTAATACTTATTTTTTTAGTACCCTTTAAAAGAGCTAAAGTCATTTTGTTAGTTTAGGATATTAAAATGTACTTTATATTACTTGTTTTTTTTTTGTAAGATGATCAAATGAATATAGAAAATGCTCATTTTCATGAGAAAAAAGAGCTGAGAAAAAAGAGAGAAAATACCACCAGATTTACCAGATAACATTTTTTCTTATCCAGCTAAAAGCTGAGCTGTCACCATGAGCAGCTTCTGCTGCTTCCTTTTTAATGATCGTTTTCAATTCAGTGAGCAACTCTGTTGTGCACTTGTTCTGGTTAGGTGCTGACTTCAGAAACAGAAAAAATAAGATTGGCAGAGAGTGAGACAGTACATTTCCCATATCTTGGTAGTTCCTTTCTGGATTTTGTAGTTTCAAGGATGGGCCTGTTGTTTCACTGCTACAGAAGCAGAAGGAGCTAGAAGAGGACCACCTGGCCACTGTTTAGGCTGCCAGGCTGCAATGGACCAAATGACTAAAAATGTGCTGGGCATGCTCCATTTGAAAAGCTTTTCCTAACCCCAAATCCTAAACCTGCCAGATTATTCATCATATTCCAAGTGCACTGGTTTTGCTTTCCATTGTCTGCTTTCCGATTTTGGATCTATGAGCTATAGAGCTGCATGCTTTGACTGCCAGAAAATTCATCTTGCTTCTTCATCAAGTCTTTCACTTTACTTTCTCCTGTATTTGTGATCAGAAATTAGTTTTAATGCGTAGTGACTGTTGATTTCCTCTTGAACTGCTGGTGAAACAGTCTAGTACACAGATACTGTCAGCCCAGGGTGGGAACTGAGTCAGGGGTCATGGGACTGTATCTGCAGGAAAATGATGAAGCACGCCTCTGAGGGCTCACCTGTCTTTCTCTGCAGGTGTAAACTCTTGGGGATGTTGACCTTTGGTCTCAAACTCTATTGGACCTTCCTTCTTGCTGCCCTTATGGGTAGCAGGGCCACTGGGTTTCCACCCTCTTTCTATCCTACCTATGACCAGCCATGTGGTAATGCTGGGGAATTCACATCTTCAGGTGGTAAGCAGCAGGTTTTTGTTCAACAATGCCTCAAAGGATCTTCCATTGCTCTCAAGAGTTGGCCTTAGGTGTGTCTTGTGCTGTCAGTCAGCACCACAGATACAGATGCTCAACAGCCTGGCTCAGCTGACACTTCCAGTGGAAGGCTTTTTACAAAGTGGGGTTTCTATCCCCCAAACATTTAATCTAATTTAACTCCCAACCACACAGAACTTCATGGCTTTCAAAGTCTTGCCATCTATCCCATCTCATTCTATCCTCATAGCCAAGGGAAATGGGGATCTTCGTTCCCTTTCTTCAGTCTTGGAAACTGAAGCACAGAGGGGGAATCCTTTGCTTAAGAGCACACAGTCAGGAGGTAGCACAGTGCCAAGATGAACCCAAGGCTCTAAGAAGGTTTCTTCTCTTCAGAGTCTCTTCCCTGCTCATTTCTCTGACTCTGAGTTGTACATAGGTTGACTGTGGGGCATGCTAAGTTGATTTTGGTCTTTTACAAGCTTCCTGCTAAGAAATTTCTGAGGCTGTCATCTTCTAAAAAGAAATAGAAGCTTGGTCGAAGTCCTCACATTTTCAAGCATCTTGTTTTATGCTTCTGGGCAGCTCTGCTAATAAATTAATGCTGTCCTAGGAGGCCTCTGGCTCAGAACCCTGGAAGCATCTTGCATTGTCTTTACCATCATCTTCCTCCCTAAGAGAACTTTTTATTTCAACCAGCTAGTAGGCAAATCCTACCTGTGAGGGCAAGTTTGACTACTCCAAGCTTCTGGACACATA
>NW_006429634.1:125249-126782 GCF_000325575.1 Pteropus alecto | reverse complement strand
TACCTGTGAGGGCAAGTTTGATTACTCCAAGCTTCTGGACACATATCCCTAGTGATATTTGCTGGTCAGAACAAATATTCTCATACAGCCCAGAAGTGCTGAACATTTAATGCCGGGCCAGGAACCAGGACCACCCTCTTGCTATTGGGAGAAGCCACAGGTAGGCCAGGCCTTGCTCCCACATGCTCCTGGATGTCCCAAGGACTGTGTGCTTGAGAGCTCTGTGGTAGAGCACTGGTTCTGCTGTGAGAAAAGAAGCAGCCCTCCCATTTCTGCTCCAACTGAGAGAGACTTGTCACAGAACACAAGGTTCACAGAGATTGAAGATGCCTCACATAGACTCAAAAATATACAGACAGTTAAAACATTGATATATCCGAATTCTCCTTTGAAGTTCTGTATCTTCTTATAACAGCTCTATGAATTGCAAGATCCCAGAATCTGCCTTCTAATTGTATTCTGTCTTCATTCAACCTTTTGGGCTAATTGATGAGCTCCTTATCTCTGCTCTTTAAAAACTATCAGCAAGGGCTACTTCAGATGGCCACTTCAGCCCTTTGAGCTATAGTCGGGATTATATAACTTACCTTAAATCAAAAGTTAAGAAAAAGGAAGCCCATAAGCAATGACACTGAGTCTTTTCCTGATGATAGCAGAGTCCCTAGAGGTAGAAATTAATCTTGCTGCAGAGAAGGAGAAAAGAGAGAGAATAAGAGAATAAGCTGGGGTTTCTGGGCAGGGTAGTAAGCTGACATTGTAAATATTTTACACAAAAATTTACAAAAGCAACAAATATTTTCTGAAGATCCACCCTGGGTGAGGCTTTGTGCTGACTTTAGAGATCACTCTGGGGGCAAGAATACATTTCTTACATATTTTATTCATCATTTTTGAAAAAAAAATATAATTCAAATCCTGAAATTGAAGTGTCTCAGAAAAATGGATTTTCTTTCTGAAATTTTCAAGGTTTTCTATCTTTGCCAGAATATGGGGGCAAAACTGGGCCTCCCAGGGTGTCTGGCCCTTTCCGCTTGGTGGAAGCTCCAGGATTGTGGAGGCCTAGGGAAGGAGGGGGGCTGGGTGGCAGAGGAGGGCCTCCCAAGTCATTGTCCAGCATAGCCCCCTATTCCCTTTAGAAGTGTTATTCCTGGCTGTGCCCACAGTGACTGTCCTCACTGTTCAATCCTGTGCTATGTAGTGTGTTTTTTTTTCACTGACAGTGAATAAAGGTGTGACTGTGTTGAGGGTTCCTACTCTTCTCTAAGCTGGGATAGGGCTGGGGTGAGGGGAAAGAGGTAGCTCACACAAGTGGGGCTACTTCAATAACTCCTCGGGGCTGAGGTCCTTGTTCCAGCAAGGACTCTGGTACATGGAACAGAGGCCTATTTGATAGTTCGAAGAAAGGGGAAAGCAGATTACAAGGGACCCTAAAGGTGGAAAATTCAGAATGACTGGGACTTAAATGAACTAGAACTAACAATGAGGCCTCTCTCTTTTCTCTGGGCCTCACAGGCTCTCATCTCCTTGGATATT
>NW_006429634.1:110500-125226 GCF_000325575.1 Pteropus alecto | reverse complement strand
TCTCTTCAGACTTCCTTGGTTTACCAGCATAAAGTGGCTGTATCCCAAACTCTGTATGAAGACTCACCAGCAACTAACAACTCCCATCTGTGTCTCCTAGTTCCAATTCTCAAGCAAGAGAATCTGATTGGTTCAGCCTAGCTTTTGGTGGGACCCCTTGGTCCAATCATCTATGGCTAAACCGGATGCTGATATGTGGGTTCTGTGGGTGCCAGTTCTCCCAAAAAGGAGCTAGTGGCAGCAGATAGTGGGGCTTAGTTTCTCCCTCTGTTCAGTGGAAGGCATCATTAAAGCCCAAATGAATGGATGGTGGGCAGTGGGGAGAAAGGCCAAGAGCCAGAATTACAATGGTTCATATGGTACCCTTTATACAAATTAGGAAAAGGCACCCACTCTGAGTGGAAGCATCCCCATGAGTGTGCAGCCAAACCAGTAGATGGCACGTTTGGGCTAATTAGAAAGATATATCCCTTCTGAATATAGCCTTGTCATGCCAGGATGCACAGCTTGACAAGTGGAGTGTGGCCAGGATTTCAGGCCCCACCTGCCCTGCTGGTCGGAGGTTGTGTAGTATGTAATCTGTTATACCATCCACAGGAGTCTAGCCCAGAGCCCTCAGACCCCATACACAGACCCAAATATGACGGGTGTGGGAATGGGAGTTGGTGGTGAAATATTTCTTTTAGGATACCCTCCAACAGCCAGAGAGGCACTGTTCCCTGCCGGGGGTTGAGGCACCTATTTCCTCCTGAAACACTCAATTACTTTTACAAGGGCTTTCTCAAGGACGCTTGGAGGGGGGTGGTTTTCTTGGCAGGAAGCAATTAGGACAGAGGAAGGAGGTTAACCTGGCCTCAGGGCAACCATGAACCTAAGGAGGTGACTCAGAAGTCTGAGAACTTGGGGCTGCTCTGCCCGGCTGAAGCCACACTGGGGGGATGGGGAGTCCTATCTCCTGCCTGCCTTGGAGTGCGTAGGTCCTGGGTTACCATCTAAAAACTGCCCTCTAGGACCTCACCATCTCTAGCCCAGGCTAGTCCACCTCCACGATTGCCCTCTGTGCCATCTAGCTGCCCCTAAGAAACCAGTATGACAATGTCAACTTTTCAAAGTCTCCCCTCTGCCCTCAGTATGATAAGCTGCTTAAAAGTCCCCCTAGGCTCTGCTTGATCCGCTACCTACTGACCTCAGAAGCCTGTTCTTCCTCCTACCTCCCTTGCTGCACCTTGCATTTGAGCTACCCTGAATTGCACCCCCGTTTCCCTAAGGGATCTCTTAGGCTTCTGCACCTGTACACAAGCCATTGCACCTCCCCAGGCCACCCATTTTCCTATCTCAATGATCTTCTTCTCTGTGAAGTCCTCTCAAACCTCAAACAGTTGGCCCCTTATGTGTACACAGTCCATCACAGTTGTCATACAGCTTCTCGTGGGATTTCCTGTCAGCTCAACTGGACACACATCTAAGTCTCCAAGTAAAGGCGACTGGATAAGTCAAGACTTTGGATTGCAAGTGAACAAAACCCAATTCAAACAAGCTCCAACAAAAAGGGGAGGCTTATTGGCTCATGTAATTGGGAAGTTCAGGCACTGCTGGATTCAGAGGCTCAACATTGCACCCTCTTCCCTCCCTGCTTCTGCTTCTCTCTCTGTGTGACCTCATTGTCCTCTCCAGATGGGCTTCTCCCATGATTTTTCACCTGCCACAGGGAATGATGTGTTCTCAGCTCACAGACTCAAATAAATAACCCCAGAGAAGAAAGAGCCAAATCTCCTAGCATCCCTATGTAAGAGTACAGAGAATAGCCTGGCTGTGGTCATGTGCTCATCCTTGGCTCAATCATCATGTCCAGGAAAATAGGGCTCTACAGTTAGTCAGGTCTAGGTCACATGCCTACTCCTGTGACCAGGGAGGCAGGGGTGGGGGGCAGAGGTAGGGAGGGCAGGGTAGATCTAGGCCAGTACTAGAAGAAGAAGGTGAGAAAGGTGGCGAGTCTAATAAAACCAATAGCCACCAACTTTGGGGTGGTGGTGGCATTTGTTGAAGCAATATGGAGAATCTCATGGAAATTTAGAGATGGGTACTATAGCCAGGGCCTCAATTGGAACTTGGGAAGCTGTAAGGACCAGAGGCAGCTTCCTCTCAGGGCAGCGTGGTTTCCTGTTTGTGGATTTTCTGCTTCCCTCAGTACATCTTTGCCCATTTTTATCTGCTGATTGGCTCATTCTGCTCACAGAGTTTCTACCCCCTCTTAGTTTTATGTCAAACATAACTGCAGCTTGCTAAGCCTCACTCAGTTCTCTTGGGAGCCAACTGGATTTCACAGCATCCTCAGCTTCCATACCTGCAGTCGACTATCCAGCCTCTGTTTCCCAATTCAAAATTTTTGAGAAAGAGGAATCTGATTAGTCTAGCTTATCTTTACAACCCAGGCCAAACAGGTCAAAGGTCACTGGACAGCGTGGGGATAGTTCATCTTTGTCTCAGGTACTCACTCTCAATCCAAATAACCTCTTTATACAGTCATTCCAAGTCCTTCTTGTCCATAAGGAACCCGAGAATAATTGACCCTTTCCTAGAGTTTCATTATTTATTGCTATGTAACAAGCCATCCTGAAATGTAATGCTCAGAACAATAATTTATTATTTTTCATGATTCTTTGGGTTGGCTAGGCTCAGCTAAGAGGTTTTATTGCTTCGTGTGCTGTTGGCTGGAACAGCCAAGATGGCCTCACTCATATGTCTGGCAATTGGTGCTGACAGTAGCCTGGGAAACTGTTGCAGGAAGCGACGCTCAATGGAGGAATTTGGATGCTCAGACAACTTTGTTTAGAGGAAGGAGAATTTATTGGGCCGGCGGAGCATGAGGTTAACAACTCCACGCACAAGCTCGCTCTAGTTGGATTTATTACAGCTTATATACGTTTGCAATGTCTATGCAAGGGGCACGTGATTCCTTTGAGATTTTACAAGTCCCTCCTTACTCAGAGTGGGGAGGGGGAGCTTCGGGTGGGGGGGCTGTAGGGGAGGAATTTTTAGACCCCTAGACTTACAGGTCTTTTGTCTTGTAGAGTCTGAGACCTTGGTGTTATCGGCACTATTATCGGATTCTTGAACAGAGAGATGGGACTACTAGCTTACAGACAGGGAGCAGCACTCATTGATGTGCCGCTTGGCAGGTTCCTTATCCAAAGGCTGAGCTCTAACTGTAACACAACAAACAGTTCCACACAGTCTCGACATTCATACACAGCTACAGAGATAAGGAAGGGGCTGGAGAATCCTTGAGGTGGGGGATGCAGCTGTGGAAAACATGTTAACTGAAGAGCATAGGGCAGAATGGGGGAAGAGAGAGAGAGCAGTTTTAACCGGCCGAGTCGGTTATTTCTGCAGGCCCTTTCCTTTGCATTTTTTCAGATGCCTCTTCTCCTCTCTCAAAACCACTGTTCTCCACTGGCTTCTTATCCTCCAGGTCCTCTCTGCCTCACCATGTGGCCTTTCCCACAAGGTAGTTTACATTGTATCTGGCTCCCAGGAGAACAAAAATGGAATCTGCAAGGCCTCTTAAGGCTTAAGCTTGGAAATTGTACAGGATCACATAGCATTCTATTAGTCAAAGCGAAATACCAGGTCAACTCAGATTCAACTCCACCTCTGGATGGGAGGAGTGTGAAAGTCACATTGCCAAAGGGCAGGCGGGATGGGAGAGATTTGGGGGTCATCTATGGAAACAATTTATCAAGCTTGGAGAAGAGAAAGTCTTAAACATACTTCCCCAATCCTAAAACTTTTTATTGTTATTATTCCCCCCCTCTTCCCATAGAAGGTTTGGTTGGTTCCTTCCAGGACATGGAGGAGTCTGGGAAGTTCCCTCCATTCTGTACCCCATCCCAGGCAGATACTCTCCAGGCTAAACCAGTATTTTCTTCTGCTGCTCGCACTCAACCCGTGCACACTTCTAGGCTCACACAGAGATGCCCCTTGTCTGCTTCCTGGCCTGTGCCTTGGGATAGGTGGCATTAGTGTCTGCACCCCGGGCTCTCCACCAAGGGAGACAATGTCCTTAAATTACAGGATGATGGTCCAAGAGTCTGATTCCGAGGCTCCTTTTCGACCTTCCCTCCATCCAGCCGCTTCATAGCCTGTAACTAACCACCTTAAGCTTGGCAGATGGGACCTGGGAGTGGCCGCCCTCTGCTGGCCATCGAGGGCTCAGCAAGAATTCAAGTTCAGGGTCCCTGGCAGTCTTTCCAGTCTGGGTGCTCCGCCAGATTCAGCGAAGCCTGGTCTCGCCACGGACTTTAGGACCCTTCCGCCTTGGTGGGGAAGGGCCCTCCACTGTGCAACCGGCTAGGAGCGGGCTCCTGCTCGTGGACGGAGCTGTCCATCCACTACCTCCTCCCCCTCTGGGGGATGGACTAGGGTTTGAGGCAAGAGGACTCCGCTCAAGGTCCCAGAGTCCTGGCATCGGAGGGGAAAGCAGGAGTTACCTTGGGGGCGTGGAGTGGCTAACATTTCATTTTCTCCTTGAGATTCACCATCCTGGAAAAAATAGTTGTCAGGCCTCCCCTCTCTCCGTGCCCTTGAGCGCCTGCGAAGAACACCATCCCACAATCCCGAATCCGCAGCAGCAGGCAAACCCCACTTCAGGCCCTCTCTACTTGAGAGCCCAAGAGGCCAACCCCACCCCCACCCCATTCACTTCGGGCGTGGGGCGCGGTCTGGGAGCAAGAGCTCAGCTGTCCCCGGATACACATACGGCAACAACACACCGGCAACCCAGACGGCGATATTGGCATCCCGGTTCCCCACCCCGCCCCGCTGCAGGCTCGCACGCCCACACTCCCCGCGGCTGCCCGCCCCCTTCTCACGCCCGGGACGCGCCTCCCTCCTGCAGCCCAGCCCCGAGAGCTCCGTGTCTCCGCTGTCGCCCGTTCTGGCCCGGCTGGGTCACAGCCGGAGCATGGAACCCGGGGAGCCCCTGGCGCCCGGCGAGCCCCGGCCAGGGGCAGAGGCCTCCGCAGCTCCCCGCTGGGAGGAAGCCAAGGCTTTCTACGACAACCTCGCGCCCAAGAAGAAACCCAAATCGGTAAACACAAGGCATCGGCATGGGGGGTAGGGCAGAGAAAAGGTCACCAGGGGAGGGGTCATAAGCCCCCTGGAGAGGGACCTATGGCGCCTCTCGGGAAGGGTACGCAGCCTCTCAAGCACCAGAATGCTCCCAGCCATTGGCGCGGGCTTGGGTTTATTTTGGGAGCTCTGCTCCGGTGTTTTTTTTCCGGGGCTCGGGTTCCACGCCAGGATCCCCCTCCCCCATGCTGTGGTCAGGGCTCAGCTCGGGGCCGGTGGCTCAGCTCCTCCCGGAGCGGCTGTCTGGGGCGCGCGGGCAGCACTTGTTGGCTAAGCCGGTCAGGGGCGCCTGCGGAAGCGCCCTGGGCTCCGGTAACCGGACTCTGGAAACCCGGCTCCTTGCTATGCGCTCCGGTTTCTGCCATGTGGGTACCGAGCTCCGGACCCGAGCCTCTGCGTTTCGAGGTCTGGCTCAGGGCCCTATGCCCCTGGTTCTGCGCTCCCAA
The DNA here is from genome assembly GCF_000325575.1 of Pteropus alecto. Lineage (NCBI taxonomy): Eukaryota > Metazoa > Chordata > Mammalia > Chiroptera > Pteropodidae > Pteropus > Pteropus alecto. The sequence continues at coordinate 119,650 of NW_006429634.1, read as the reverse complement.
CATGGACTTTGCGCCCCAGCTTCGGACTCTGCTCCTCCGGTAATGGTCACCATCATGCCCACTACCCGCGCGTGGTCTCAGCCCTCTAGGTCTCACACAGAGGAGAGAACTCTCTCCCATCGGAGAAGTTCTTGATGCCCTGGTTGGCCCCTGGGCTTTGCTCACTCTCGCTTCCCAGATCTCGAGGAGTTGGGGAAGAGACTGAGAATAGAGGCTGGCTTGGAGCATCTTCCAAAGAGCTCTGGCCTGACCTTACAATGTCCGGCTGCTTCCCTCCAAAGACGCTTCTCCAGGAGGCCCACCTGTCAACAGTCATTTTCTGCAGCACCGCCAGGCCCCTTCAGCAGTGATGGGACTGAGGGATGAGTTGGGCTGAGTGCCTGCCTCTGGAGCTCACACTGCTCAGGTGAAAGACCCTACAAGTGCAGTTGGAACAGAGAGGGAGTGACTGCCCACTAAGATAGGCTTTGTAGAGGTGGCATTTGAGCTGATTTTAAGTCTGAGTAGGCAGAGTTTCCGAGGCAGGAAGGGAAATAGGATGGGCAAAAGGCATAGAGGTGACAACTGAATGGAAGAATGCAGGATCTTTGGGAGAAGAGTTGGAGGGATGCGGGAGACCCACGAAGGGCCTTGAGTGCCATATTAAGGAGCCTGGATCTTATTCGGTGAGCTTAAGGGTTTTAAAACTAGGTTCCATAGAGCCCCATGTTTCAGGGGATCTGCACACGTGAATGAAATTTATTTTCTTTCTTCTATAGAGTATGTTTTAAATAATTAAACATGTGTAATAAAAAAAACTCACTCAAATGTGTTATGTGGACATTTTAGCACCTTAGAGACCACCAACACATTATAATTTATGCTGCAGGTTAATTTTTTTTTTTTTTTTTTTTTTTAGCAAACCTCAGAATAAAGCTTTTTCTGTGGTCTATTTAATAGAAGAGTGCCTTGCGGTTGCTGACAATTATTGCTGAGTCTCTTGAGATTTGTATTTAAAACAAAACAAAACAAACCTTTTATCATTTGCAACCACTTATTGGTGGGAATCAGGGTTTTCTCAATGCTGTGCAAAAACCACAAATGCAGAAACAAATTGACTAGATGATGAAGCTTAAGTCTGCACTGGCATTAACCCCTGGTTTGAAATTTGTTGTCACCCAAACAACTGTGTTGTTTTCATTGGTTGACAGTATAATAAATACTTTATGTACATGTAATGCATTTGGATTTGTAAAATAAATTTATATCAATAAGATATGGTAATATCTAGTTTATATATTGGAGTTTCCACCCAAACTTCATTTGAATAAAAAGGTCACCCTACTTTTTAAAAAATATGAAAACCATTTAGGAGCTATTGCAGGATTTTTCAGCAAGGGATTAACTTGGTCCCATTTTCATTTTAGAAAGATCACCCTGGGCAGTGTTGTGGATGAATTGGAGAAGATGCGTCTGGCAGCAGGCTGACCAGGGTGGAGGCTGGTCCCTGTCTAAGGAGGAAGCTGGACTAATGTCATGGCCTGGGGGATAGAGAGGAGGGGTTGGATGTTCAGGACTACAGGTGGTGAGTGGAGCTCACCAATCCATTTTCTCCCAAATACCAAGGATCCAGAGAACTTAGGTCCAGTTGTCAGTCATGATCTCTCTGTCAACCCCTGACTCTCACAGTTCTCTGAGAGGCAAGGATCCTGGTGGCTTCCTGGCCCCTACTCCTTCCTGCAGTAGCCCCTCCTCCCACAGGCTATTTTGGGGGCTTTAGTCCTCAGGGGTCCCATCAGGGCCTGGCCTGGACTTATTCTCATTCCCAGGAGCCTGAGTGAAATATTCAAGCCCCGAAGGCCCACAGGAGGCCCTCACCTCATGGGGTCAGAGGACTTCCTCAGTACAGACCTATCCGTTCCACTCTCCTCCAGCAGCTCTTTCCCCTCCAAGTCTTTCTGGAAATAACAGCTTTTGGCCATACTCTTATCTTGGGCCCAACAGGCAGAATCATATCTGTCTAAATGCCTAAATGAGAGCTCCTCAGACAGGCTAGGTGGGGCTGGGCTCCCCTCCATTATCCCCCACATCCCTATCCTCAAGCCAGAGTAACCAGCCTATCCCCCAGCCCCAGTGGAAACACTTCCAGGAGGGCAGTGTTTCCAGGCTGAGTCCCTGGTCTTAGGTAAGGGTCTTTTTGACCCAGTTACCAGTCTGGAATTTGGACTTCTTTCTGATTTCTGAGGGAACTGTCCCCAGATGCACCTGACAACACATGACAGTGTGGCCTCCTTCTGCAGTTAGATGCAGGCGGGTCTCTAAGTGCTCGCTTCTCCCCAACCCTGGCCAGCCCCTTTTACCTGTTCCTTCAGCTCTGCCTGGAGCCTAGACCGCCGCTCAACAATTCCAAATATGGATCCGCTGGGATCCATATTTCCCATAGCATCTCATGTCCTCTAGGCCCTCAGACTCTACCTCACTTATGCAGTGTCAGAGCGGGCTGAGTGGGGAGGTGAGGTCCTGCCCTTGGAACCTCCATTCTGAAGGAAAAGAGAGCCCCGCCCTTAGACACGGCAGTCTGAGGGCACCATGCCCCTCACCATTTCTCCCAAAACTTGAAAGGGCAGGCTGTGTGGGTGGAGTGTCCCAGGGAAGTGGCTAAAGTAGCAGGGGTTGAGGTCTTCTGGGAGCTATTGAGGAGGGACATATCAGGGGGACTGCTGTGTGGACAGAAGCCAGGCTAGAGGCTGGAGACTTGGGCTCTTATCCTGGCTCTGCCTTGACTTTGCTGTGCGACCTAGGGTAATATTCTTCCTCTCTCTGGGCCTATTTTCACATCTGTAAAAGAAGGAAGTAGAGACTCCTGGAGCCAAGGCAGCTGCAATAATTTTCTTGCAATGGCCCAAGGCAGGACGGGATGGAGTCTGAGCAGGTCAGGCAGAGGGGACCCACGACACAGCAGTCTGGCAGGGACTGTAGGACAAGAAGTGAGGAGTGAGACTTTGGCTGGCTGCCTGGCCGGGAGTGACCAATTGGCTTGGGAACCTGCCTAAAGGGACTGGGAGGGCAGCTGGCTCTCTGTCCTTGAAGGGATGATGGTCTTGTCCCTGAGGCAGTAAGCCCAGGGGGTGGGTACAGCTCAACCCCTGTCCTGAAGGCCAGCAAGCTTCCTGAGTTTATGAGAGTGGTTTTCCCTACTCCCCCAGCCCCACCCTTACCATTTCTGGCCATCCCTCTATTACGCCTTTTCTTTAGGTTTTTTAACTTTACCTCCTTTCCTTGAAGGCTCACAGGTGCTGAGGGGCTTGGTAGGTACCCAGCCCAAGGACAAACAGACACATGGGGGTTGTCAGCAACTGGGAGAGTACTTGAGCTGAGCCCCAGAGGAGAGGTGCCGGTTCTACCACTGCCTTATACTGACCCTGCCGGCCACATACAGTACCTGGGTTGGAGTACAAGTCAAATGCAAACTGAGATCCACCTCATGAGCTTGGGGAACTCTCTGGTCTTCCATTTTTACTTTGAGGTTCTAAAGCCTCACTAGCCACTAGCCATTCGTAGCTATTTAAATTTAAATTGATTAAAAATAATTCCAATAAAAAATTCAGTTTCTCAGCCTTACTAGCCACATTTCAAGTTGCTCCATAGTCAGTGTAGCCACCCAAACAGCACTGGACGTTTCTATCATCACGGAAAGTTCTCTTGGACAGTGCTCTCTTAAAGGATGACACAAACCTCTCCCTTGGGGACAGATCATGAGCTCCGTGGGGGGCAGGGATCACACCTGTCTTGTTTCCTGCCATGTCCTCAGCACAATAACTGTCACGTGGTACTCACTCAGTTTTGTCAACTGATTGGAACCCAGGCTTGACTCCAGAGAAAACGGTGGGGCCAGTGCATGGCCTGCAAGGCTATCAGGAGCAGGCCAGAGTGCGAGGTCCATTCATGAGTCTTGCCCCCAATTTGAGACCCAGAGTCTTCATCTATAAAGTGGGAATCATGGTCCCAGGACTGCTCAGGTCACAGAGATGTAGTGGGACTTCGGGTGTCTGTGAGTCCCTTGGGCACCCATATTCTGATCCTTCCCAGGGATTATAAAGGATCCAGCTGCTGTCTGTGGTGGTATTCCCATCTCCATTCCACTCCGAGGCCCTCCTGGGGCCCTGAGGGAAGGCCCTCTGCCATCTACTTTTTTTTTTTCCCTACTTTTATGGGCTCATCTGTACTCACGCCCCCATGCCCTGGGCTCTGCTCATCTCTGTGAATGCCCTGTGTATGTGCACACCTCTTCATTCCTTCCTTCACCCAACTCCTTTTCAAAGCTCTACTCAAACACCTCCTCTCCCACGACAACTCCTTCTGAACCCCCGTCATCAAGACTTTGTGTTCATCTGTGTTCTATGACTCATTTGAGTCTCTTTATATCTCTGTTTACCTATCTTTCTTTCCTACCAGCCTGTGAGCTCTGAGGACAGCAGCCAAATCTCTACCAGGACCATCTATATCTATATCTATATCTATATCTATCTATCTATCTATCTATCTATCTATCTATCTATCTATCTATCTATCTATATCTATCAAGCAATCTGAACAAATTAGGGGACTGCACTGAAGTTTCTAGTTCGTGTTAAATTTGTCATGGCAAATACCATTTCTCATTGAAGTATATAAAAATTTAGAGGCATTAAAAAATTTTTGAGCACCTACTATGTGTTAGGTACAGTTATAACCACTAGAGATGCAATAAATGAACAAGATAGGCATAGTTCCCGCTCCCTCAGAACTTAGGTGTGGTTCCTGCTTCCCCTCTAGAACTCTGTCTAGAAATAAAAAATAATTAAATAATCAATTATAATTTTGTGTTAAATTTTACTGAAGAGGAAATAGGAAATAAGAAAATAGGAAAGGAAAAGGAAATAGGAGGGGTAGCAAACCCATGACTAGTGGGGCGGGAAGGATTCTAGAGGTGACATGAAGTTTTGAGACCCAAAGGTGGGGTAGAAGTTAGCTAGATGGAGAGTAAGGTAAAGAACAGGTCAGGCAGGGGAAACATCATGGGCAAAGGCTCAGAGAAAGAAGGGAAGGTGTGCTTGGACGTGACAAAGGTCAAATTGAGCAAAGTGGGGTCATGAGAAGGTGAGAATAGAGAGAGAGGTAGGTGCATCATGAAGAGCTTCTTATGCTATACTCAAGGCTACTGACTGGAGTTGAGAAAAGCGGGCACCACTGAAGGGAAGGAGGACATGGTCAGATCTGAACTTGAGAAAAAAATCAGATAACAATACGGATGACAGATTGGAGGGGATGAGAAATGGCGATGGACTGGACCATGGTAGAGAGGACAGAAAGAAGTGGATGGAGTCTAGTGGAACTGACAGGTTTTAGTTGATGGGTAAAGGGAGTTGAGGAAGATGGAAGACTTGAAGTTGACTTCCAGGCTTCTGGTTTAGCTGATGAATGCTTGGTGGTGCCAAGCAGTGAGATGAGGAAGTGGGGAGGAGACTAGTTTTAGGGGTGGAGAGAGTGGCGGGAATTCAGCCTTGGTCATATTGAGTATGAGTGTCTCTTAGTCAACTGGGGCAGATATGTGAGTCGGGAGCTCAGGAGAAAGATCTTGGCTGGGGATAAATTTTCTTATATAATTGTCATGTCTCTAGGCACCATTTCTTCCTAAGGGCAAGTAGCTCTCATTTTATAATGGAAACCATCTGGAGACCATCTTGAGCTACGTCTCTGGCTACATACACTGTATTCATTTTTTGTTGTGTCCAGATGACTGGCTTGATTGCAAACTCCACAAAGGCATGTCTTTCCTGTCCTGTTGTGCTCCTCCTCTCCCTCAGTCCCCAGGTGGGTCCTGCACAGAAGAGGTCCTGACCTACGTCTGTCCCTGCCTAAGGCTGAGCCTCCTTAGGGCAGAGGCTGGGCCTGGGTCTTCTCCCTGCTGCAGTACCCAGAAGGGCTGTCACAGGCAACTCACCTCAGGGGAGTGTGAGTGACAGCCCTTCTCCTGCACCCCCGCAGCCCAAGCCTCAGAATGCAGTCACCATTGCTGTGTCCTCCCGAGCCTTGTTCCGCATGGATGAGGAGCAGCGGATCTACACAGAGCAGGGTGTGGAGGAGTACGTGCGCTACCAGCTAGAACATGAGAATGAGCCATTCAGCCCGGGGCCAGCCTTCCCCTTCGTGAAGGTGAGGGGCAGCCCCACTGCTAGCCACACGGTGCTTTTGTGGGGGTTAGACAAAAGCATTCTCATGGGTGTTTGAGTAAGGAAAAGGGATCTTCTGGACTGATGTCCCCTGGCAACTGCAGGGGACAGCCATTTGGGAAGGAGAGGCCGCCCCATCCTCTGCAGCCCCTCGCAGGTCACCAGCTTGGCGAGGGGAACTTGGGCTGAATCTCGGCCTCCACTCACCCTTTCTGCGAGGCAGCCCTGAACAATAATCAACCCGCACAATGGCAGAGATTAGGAAGAGATAGTTCATGCCCATTGACCTCACCCCAAGCCTGGCCCCTGACCTCCCTGCTCCTCCCCCACTGGATCCCAGTTCACCAGTCCTCCCAACCCTGGCTACTAACTCCAGGTGTAAAACTCTGGGGGTCTGAGCTGGAGGATCCCCTCTCCCATCCAGGCTCTGGAGGCTGTGAACAGGAGGCTACGGGAGCTGTACCCAGACAGTGAGGACGTCTTCGACATCGTCCTAGTAACCAACAACCACGCTCAAGTGGGTGTCCGTCTCATCAACAGCATCAACCACTACGGTGAGCATGAGGGGTTTGGCCATGGGACACCTGTAACAGACACTCAGGGATGGGGCCACACCTCTTCAGGGTAAGGGCATACCAGCTAGAACCCCAAACCCCGCGGTGTGCTGGTCAAGTGGCTCTTTAAAATACAAACAAACAAACAAAAACCCAAAAAACAAAAAAACCCTGATTGTAGCTTGTCATTTTCAGGGTGTAAACATTCCCACTATGGCTACTTTCAAGCTACCAACAATTGAATGATCTAATTGGCTCAAAAAATTCTTGAATATTTAACAGTTGGCTCTTGCAAGCTGGTACAAGCCAGCTCCAGCACACCACTCCACAGGTCCCACTCTCTATGTGATTGGGCAGGGCACTTGCTGCCCCTATGACTCAGTTTCTCTATCTGCAATGGAGTTAACAGGCTCATAAGGCTACTGGGAAAAGCAGGTGCAGTCGTCAGAGTGAAGGATTTTTGTGGCTTAATTCAACTTCTTTACTGAAAGTAATAGACCCTCCAGAGCTAGCATAGGCTGAAGAGAATAATCTCTTATTAGGTTACAGAGGTGTCTCTTAGAACCATAGGACAAGAAGTAACTGGGCGTACGAAAGCTTGCATCCAAGTACTGGAAATCTCTCCTGGGCTCTTTTTCTCTCTGGTCTATGTGAACCCTTATTTCTGCTTCTTCCAACAAGTCTGTTCCTTTTCTTCTTCTTCTTTTGTTTCCTGTCTCCTTCTCTCTCCAGACTATGTTTCTCTGCTTTTCTCAAACATGACCAAAATTTATAAGTTAACGAGTATTTGTTTTAAGCAACCAAGAGAGTCCAGTGGCATTTTTAAATCTGATTTCGAATTGCTGGGAGCAGGGGTGATATTCAAAATATCTAACCACCTCTGACACAGGCACCAAGTAGTCAAGACAGACAGCACCTGTAGTACTGGAGCAGGTCCTGAAGGACTCCTGCTGTGCAAGGCGCTACCCTCTCCCACTGTGGGTCGTCCTGCATGAGGGGCTGGAGAGCGATGGGCTAATTCGACAGGCTCAGAGCGGCAGCTATTCACCAACCAGCAAATATTTTACAACCTGTGTAGACATGGGTACTAGGTAACTATTGACCCAGGCTAGGAGAGGATCTGATTGGTCCACCTTGGGTCAGGTGTCTGTCCCTTTCCAATCAGTTATGTCCAGGAGGGCCACTCATGGCTGGGGACTCACCTTTTGTAGTACTTTTGTAGTACTGATAAGAAGATGTTGCTGTGAGCCAGGCAATCGTTGCAGAGATGTGATCATCCTGTTTCATGGATGAAGGATGGAGGGACTTAGAGAGGGGAATGCTGGCCTAAAGTCACTCAGAGAATCACTCTGCTACCCCACCACCACTCAGAACCAAGATGGCATCCATTGGACACAGGGGACCAGTCTAAGGCCCTAACAGTTAACTCAGACATCACCTGGGTATTCTCTACCTCCTCCCCAGACCTGTTCATCGAGAGGTTCTGCATGACAGGTGGGAATAGCCCCATCTGCTACCTCAAAGCCTATCACACCAACCTCTACTTGTCAGCTGATGCAGAAAAAGTTCAGGAAGCTATTAATGAAGGTGAGTCAAACTAGAGAGAAAGAACATGGGGGTCCTGGCAAAGAACGTTCCAAAGGTGGGAGGCTGGGTCCTAAAGCTCTGAGCAGGTGATAGAAGTTGCTGTGATAACTGGAAGGAGCATACCTTCCTTAATTCCTATGACCTATTCTGTAAACTCTGAGAACAAGGCCCCACCTATTCTACTCATTTCCCATCTATTCCACTCTCCTACCTCCTGGCCTCCCATGTTAAAGATGTTTCTACTCATCAGTATCACCCAGCCTTCGGTCTCCATGGAAATCCTCCTTATAGCCCAGAAAGCTACTCCCTTCTAGGAATCTTCCAGGTCAGCTCTGATTTCCTGTGTGATGATGGGCCACCTCTGCCCCTCTCTGGGCCACTGGGGAGGGAGATCAGTATCCAGTCCAGCCTGAGCAGTGAAGTGAGTAGGGTCTGGGAAATGGCCAGCATTCCAGCAGCTGGGCTGGCCAGTGCTGAGGTGAGGTTGGGAGACCTAGCCTCAAGTACTGACGAAGAAAATTTCCCTCCATGTGTCTCTTTCAAGGGGCAGTTTTGGGTGGTAGCCATAGCCTCTGACAGGGTGCGTGTTTTTATTGAATGTGGAAAAAAACAGGCCTACAGGGGAGGGAGGATGGCTCCACTGCCTGAGAGGGCTCCTCAGGCAGGCTTCTTTACCGACTAACAATATATTCACTTTTCTTCTTTCATGGTGTCTTCTGCCTAGAAGCCTGGCCTCTCTTTTCCCCTGATGCCTCACTCCTCTGCTCTGCTTGGGGCTCCAAGAGGCTTTCTTTAACCGTGAACCAGACATTTCCCTA
>NW_006429634.1:51508-110414 GCF_000325575.1 Pteropus alecto | reverse complement strand
ACACAGATGTCACACCCTCTGGTTGGGGCCTTGGCACTGGCCTGCATGCTTGCCTCTATATGTCTATTATTTGAGCCCAGGCTGGAGATTAGGGGGTGGTCAGGACGGAGGCCCTGCCCAGGGTGGGAGTGGTTCTGGTTCATCTTGGCTTCAGTGTTGGCAGAGCTGAGAGGGGCCTGGCCTGATGCCCAGGGCCTGGTATGACTTATAGCATCCTCAGGCTAGCGAAGTTGCTGTGGGGTTGGCACTGCTCATTCCCCACAAAGCTCTTCCTAAACCTAGCCATTGTGATCCCAGACACCTGAAGAGCAGAGCTTAAGTGGCCTTTGGAGAGATGAAGAGTAGTGAATGGACTAATCCAGCTGCCCAGGTCTCCAGCCTCTCAGCACTGGCTCTCTGTTGTCCAGTGCTAGTCTGGAGCCTGGGTTCCCAACAGGTATACTTGACCCCCTGGAGCAGCCCGGAATTGCAAATGTAATTAGTGCTACCTTCCATGGCCACCCACATTGCCTCAAGGAACCCTGAATGGCCAGGCCACCCTGACTAGGGCATACCTGGGTGCTATTGTGGCAATAGACTAAGGGTGCCCACACCCACCCCACCTCAGACTGCAGCCTGGGATCTCAGCCCCAGACAGCTGAAACACCCTTAATTTTACTCTGGCTCAGAGCAGATGAGGGGCTTGCCAGAATCAACAGCAAGAGAGTGAGGCCAAGCCAGATCAGGACTCCTTCCTGGCTTCCCCATAGCTCTACATTAGGAGCCTGTGAGGAAATCCTGGAAGGACAGCAATGGCCTGGGGGATCCCTTCTTCTAGCCAGGACTGACATTCGGCTGGTCCATACCAGCATGACCTCACTAGATATTAAAGAATCGACATTCTTCCATACTGATTGATAAATACTTCCTTCCCTGAGTCCTCTAAGCGCCCCCCTGTTCCCTGGGACTCCCCTAGACCTTCTCACAAGGCAGCGACTAAAGGGAACCTCTGGCTTAGGCCAGGGCCCTCAGAGCTCCATTTGGAGAAAAGCCACAATCCATTCTTATGGCCAGTTTTTAAATATTCTAAATATTAGCCCTCATTAGCCTTGCCTTGGGTCCTGCGTGAGGCAGGTGGGGACAAGGATAGCCTGAGATAGCCCACTCTTGGTCCCAGGCAACTGAGATGGGTGCCGGGGGGGCCCTTATTGCCAGGATAAAGGCAGACAACCCTCACCTCTCTCTGCCCAGGAATTGCAGCTGCCACCATCTTCAGCCCCAGCAGGGACGTGGCTGTATCCCAGAGTCAGCTGCGCGTGGCCTTTGATGGGGACGCCGTGCTTTTTTCAGATGAGTCGGAGCGCATCGTCAAGGCCCACGGGCTGGACAGGTTCTTCGAGCATGAGAAGGCCCATGAGAATAAACCTTTGGCCCAGGTGCTTCATGTACTCCCCAGAATCCCCGAGTGGAGCGTGGTGACTCCCCAGAACCTGCCCTTGACTAGAACCTCCAGCCCAGAACCAAACCCTGAGCTTGGCCCAGAATCCAGCCAGGTCCCTTCACCAAACCTCTAGCCCTCAACGCTCTCACCTGACTCCTGACTCCCCTCAGGGACCTTCTTTCCCTTCATTGAGCCCTACCCGCCTCACTGTAGTCCCATCTCCCTTTGAAGCCCCCATCCTCTCACTAAGCCCCTCTCTGAAGCCCCCTCCTCTCCTTCACAGCTCCTTTCTGGAGTTTCCGTCCCTTCTCCAGACTCCCCACCCCACTCTGAAAGCCTCACCCTCTCTCTCTCTCTGAAGCCACCATCCTCTCTCTGGAATCTCCGAGATGCTCCCACCCTTCTAAGTAGGCTCCCCTCCCCTTAAGAAGCTCCCGTTTCCCTCCCTGGAGGAAAGGAAAAGCTGGACTGGTGTCCCTCACTGGTGCAGCGAGATCCAGCTGGGTGCAGGGTCTGGAGCAGTCTCCCTGCTTTGAGTCACACCAGCCCTTCCCACCTCCTGCCATCCATTCCTTCGCCAGGGGCTCAGGGACCCTCATTCTCTATCAGACTGATCGGAGCCTGCTCAGAGCCTCCCCAAGAGCAGACTATGCCCTAGAGCCTGGGGGAAATTCCCTGGGGTTGGAGCTGTTGGGATCCTCCAGCCCTCCTGGTAGCTCCTATTTGTGCTTCTTACAAAAATCTGGGTGCTCAGTCATCCCAGAGCCCCGCCCTCTCCAAGAGCTCAACAGACTCCAGTTGTGGCCCCTGAATAGTCATTTCACTTGCATTCTTGTTAATCCCCTCTGAAATCCTTGGGAATCAGGGTAGGACAATTTTCCCCCTAAGCAGTAGGCAGGAGACCACTGCTTGCTCCAGTCACCCAGTAGGTAAGGGGTCTCCAAGACTGGAACCTCACCTTTCCCGATTTCCAGCTGCTATAGCAGTTTTCTTCTTCGTCATCCAGTTCTTTAGTTCTGCGTCCTCATTAACCTTCATTGTTCAGGCCACTGTAGAGAGTAAATCCTTTCCCTGACCCCAGAGAGCTGGAGCATGACTCCCTGAGCCAGTTACACATTGGTCTGTTTGTTCCAATTGTTTGCAGCTGGAATCCACTCTGCCTGGAAGTTCCCATGCCATAGTTATTAAATATTTTTAGTATCCTCCCTGCTGGTGAGCAGAGAAGACCACACTTACAGAGCTGCAGGACAGACACCCATGTATGCGGGGAGCACATGGATGGACGTACATAGTAACAAATGCCCTGGTATGGCTATTCTGACACAGACATCCCCAATCACAGCTGTATGGACACCCAGACTGACGTAGGTACCTACAGTTCTACTGATGTACACAGCGGCCCGAGCAGACATAGCAGAACTGAGGGATTTGGGGATCCTGAGAAGTTTTTCCACTGCAAACAGCAAGACACTAGCTCTTTAGGGAGGAGCCCAGCTGGAGAGTGGGCAAATGTCTGGGAGAGGGATGGGCTCATAGTGTTCCTTTGCCTCCTCATAGGGCCCCTTAAAGGGCTTTCTGGAGGCGCTGGGTAGGCTGCAGAAGAAGTTCTACTCCAAGGGCCTGCGCCTCGAGTGCCCAATCCGCACCTACTTGGTGACAGCACGCAGCGCAGCCAGTTCTGGGGCCCGGGCTCTCAAGACCCTGCGCAGCTGGGGCCTGGAGACCGACGAGGCCCTGTTCCTTGCAGGAGCGCCCAAGGGCCCCCTCCTTGAGAAGATCCGCCCACACATCTTCTTTGATGACCAGATGTTCCACGTGGCTGGAGCTCAGGAGATGGGCACAGTGGCCGCCCATGTGCCTTACGGTGTGGCACAGACACCCCGGCGGACTGCACCTACCAAGCAAACCCCAGCTGCACAGTAGCTGAGCCACCAGCTTCACTGACCGACAGTGCTCCAGGCTCAGCTCCCTGTCATACTTTGACACGTCAGCCTGTGGACCCTTCTAGTTCCTCTCTACTCTGCGCTGCTGCATGTCCGCCCTCATCCCTGTGAGTGAGGTGCTTGTAGGCAATTTTGCAGACTGGGCCAGCGTTCTCACCAACCTCTCCTTTTGGGCCAACACTGTGTCATGATCCTGGCTAGGAAAGTAAGACTGCAGAATGGTTGGATAGCAGGGGCAAGTTGATGGGACTGTGGGCAGGAGGGTCAGAGGAGCCAGGATGCCTTGGAAAGGGTTTGGGATGAAAACTAGCTCAGCGTAATGCAAAGAACACTGCTTTGAGACAGAGAGTGGATCTGGCCTCTAAGCTCTGTCCTGGCATTCACTGCATGGCTTTGAGTAAGTCCCTCCCCTTCACAGGCCTCAGTTTCCCCATCTTTTAGGTGGTTTTCAAACTTTCCTTTAGCTAAAGAAGCTTAGTTCTATAAGATTGCCCTCTTTGAAGGAAGCATCTGTGCCGGGGCTGCTGCTGGTCTATATGGCACCTTCATGCAGACTACACAAAGACATTGCTTCTAGAATGAATTATGAAAAGAAAGCCTTTCCTCTGGGCTGGCCCCAAGACTGCACTGGGGTACACAGCTCGCTTAGCAGGAGATAAGCAGGATTTCAGCCATGACAGACTCCTCAGTCCAGAGGTCTTTGTCAAATGGGCAAAATACACAATCGTCCACAGCAACCCTACCTTTAATTTTACAGGTTTAGAAACCTCTGGACAGGATGACCCACCTGTGATTCTCTAATCTGAGTCATCAGGGGTCAGCTACCCAGTCAGGGAGGGTCTGTGAAAGGAATGAGTTTAACCTGTACGCAAACTCTGGTCTGGCCAGCAGGGGGCACTGCAGGCTCTTCCTGGGGAGGAGCTTTAGTGGCAGCCTGCTCAGGGTCTCCTTTGCTTTTGCTTTTAGCCAAAGTTCGTTGTTCCTTTCTGCCAACTCCCTCGCCTCAACCCTCACTCCCTCAATTATTGTATCCTGCTGTGTTGCCAAGCAGCTCTGCCAGTGGGGAAAGAGGCAGAGTACCAGGATTTACTGTTGTGGGTCCAGGGAAAGAAAGCTCAGTGGCTGAAGTGGGAGGTTGTCCAGGCTGAGTCCGAGGGGGACGGCCTGCCTGGGTGACAGGGGAAATGTGAGGAGGTCTGGTCTGAGGCAGTGACCAGTTGGAGAGGAAGGAGCTGCAATGTGCATGAGAAGATTCTCCAGCTTTGGGATCGTGAATGGAGGTAACGAGCTCTCCATCACTGGGATGCTGTCCAAGGGACATCCCTGAGGTACACCCATGAATCCTCCACTCTTGCAGGAGCCCCTGCAGCCCCTTCGTCACCACCTCCAGGGTAGAACTCTCACTGCTTGATGAGTCAGCACCCTCTGCTGACCAGCCTGGCTCACTCCAGAGGGATGTGGAGCACAGATGGAGAGTCCCTCAGGAAGACCCAGAGGGGTGGGCAGACGTCTGTGTGTGTGTGTGGGGGGGCACTGACTGCCAGGGGGGAATCCTAGCTGTGAGTAAGCAATTTGTGAAGGAAGCCAAAGGTATCATCAGAGGGTGCAGGAAAGCTGGAACAATTGCGGGGTCAGGAAAAGGGGATGAAGGGCCTGACCTTTGTCTTTTGAGGACTCAGCCCAAGGTCTGAATGGGTATGGGTTCTGGCCAGTGTAGAGCAGGGCAGTAGTTGCAGAAAGATCATCCAGGAAGGAGAAAAAGTGAGAAGACAAAGGTGGTTCTCGAAATGAGCAATGGGTTGGGCCAGAACTGAAGTCCTGGGCTGGGGTTTCACTATCCCTGTTGGAAGCCACCTAGAGGCTTGTCCTGGCAAAGAAGGGCAAGGCTGTGCCGAGTGCCCAGGGCAGACTCCCAGCCCTGACTGCCTTATCAGAGGAAGGGCAGGTGATGAAGATATTTTTGCACAAGGTCATTTTTATCCACAGCCAGGATCTTTCTGGACAACAGAGGAAGTCTCAGGGCAGAAGGCCTGGTTTTAAACTCCAAGCCCTGCCAAAGATACTGTGAGATCTAAGAACAGCATCAAGGAAAGAAAGTGAGAAAGAGAGCTCAACCCAAGTTACATTTGATCTTGGTCAACTGCAAAAATGCCTTCTGCCTCCTGTCCTTCTGAGTCAGAATCACCCCCTTGGATGAGCCTCCAGGGCTCCCAGAGCCAGCTGGTAACCCTGGCATTAGGCTGTGTGGCCAGGGTGGACATGTGCACTGGGAAGGCAGCACCAGATGTCACCTAATTAAGATAAACCCCAGGGATTCTGGGAATCAAGAGGTCTTGCCTCTAGGGCCTAGTGATAAACACCACTGATTCTTTTAGGTGTCTCAGGAAGCAGGAAAATACGATGCCGGAAGCAGAAAGATAAGGTGCAATAAAAGCCTGAATTTCACTGGAGCCGCCATTAATAGACATATACAGCCCTGGGCAATGAGAGACAGTCAGGTTCAAATTCTATTATTGAAACCATAAATGAACATCTCGGGCCTGGAAAAAAAAGCATTC
Source organism: Pteropus alecto (assembly GCF_000325575.1). NCBI lineage: Eukaryota > Metazoa > Chordata > Mammalia > Chiroptera > Pteropodidae > Pteropus > Pteropus alecto. Next base: position 104,493 of record NW_006429634.1, on the reverse strand, counting down.
AGAGACTGGAATAAAAGGCCAGAAGTCCTGGGGGCAGGCTTAGGCAACAGCCAGACACACTTGATTGTTTTTAAGGGGTGATAGTTTAAGGAGGAGCATTCGCCAGGCAAATTAAAAAGCCAGGTGAGCATCCAAGCCCCAGGCCCAACCTGTTCTGCAGTGGAGGGTGGAGGGACCGCAGCTCCTGACACGCTGGACCCCTGTAGCCGAAAGAATCGCACCTCATCAAGTCCTGTAGAACACGTCCCGGGAAATGCTTGCCAACAAAGTTCCAGAACCAGTGGAAACTGCCGCTCAGCAGAAAAACAGAAGTCCTATTATTGTGTTCTGAGACTGCTAAGATCATTGCAAAACAGCCCCCTCCCCTTCCTGAGAGCCCAATCAGAATGGTGGGGATGAAGCAGAAAATGCCAGAAGAAATCAAAATCAGCAAGAAGTTCAAATCCAAGATGGATCTGGCATTTTAATGACATTCAACCGGTATGCAGTACAGCCAAATCGGTGCTTAAAATATCGAAATATCTCCGTAATGATTGGTAAATAGCTTTGGCCTGAGTCCCTCAGTGCCCCTGAATGGCCTCAGTTGCCCTGGCCCCTCCACTGTGACCACTCCATCTTCCCACGATCCAGTAAAAGGGCTTCTAGAAGTCTTCTAGGAGGCTGCATCAGCACGATGGCCAGTGTCCCCTCCATTTGGTGGTACCCGTGCTGATTTAGAGAGGTGAAGGAACTTTCCCAGTCGTATAGCTAGTAAGTGCTAGTAAGCTCATGTCTGGCTGATGCTGGGATCCAGGCTCTTTAACCATTTTGCCATATGGCCCATACAGGTGCATAGAGGTAGCACTAGGAGCTTCATAACAAAGGAATTCACCTGACAGTCATTTAACACATTGACCTACATGTTGACTGAGTACATTGTTGTTGTAGCTTTCTAAATAGCTAAGAAGAATTTGAATTACAGCCAAACATTTGCAGAGCTCCTGAAGTACCTCAAACACACTCGAGTTCTGTGGAACCCAGTTTGAAACTCTGAATTGGGCTAACACAGGGCTGGCAAATTGTGGGTCCTTGGGCCAAATCAAGCCCACTACCTGTTTTTGTAAAGAAACTTTCATGGGAACATAGCCGCGCCCATTTGTTTATGTTTGTCTATGGCTGCTTTCACACAGTGAACTGTTTCAACAGAGACCGTGGAGCTGAAAATATTCATCTGGCCTTTACAGAAAAAAGTTTGCTGATCCCTGGGCTAAAGCAAACATCTCCAGCCTGCTTTTCAGTGAGAGAGACTAACTCACATCCACTAAGCACTCGGAGGCAGAGGCCGGTCAGGGAGCAGCACATGGGGGCTGCGTGCTCATCTGTGGGCATCATTGGAGCTGCAGAGTCTCGCAGGTGCTAAGTACCTCGATGTTAAACACAACAGATCCTGTCACCTGAGGATTTAAGATTTCAAATTTTGACCACTTTCAAGTGACCCGTGTCCTGTTGTTATCTGAAATGTGATTGATGCACAGATTTGACTTGAGTGTGCCCTCCCAGGCTGATGGGTGAGGGGCAGGGAGCAGGACCCCTGTCTAGGGCTTAAGCCCAGTTGGCTGTCCAGCTTTTGCTTGGGGTGGTTTTGTTGCTCTTGACTTGTCTTTGCCCTCATGGGGTCTCTGGGACGTGTTAAGTGCCAGTAGATGGACTGGCCTCAGCTACATACGAGTTTTGGAAAAGGTGAAGTGCCCAGTATGGACATCAGTACTCAGATCTAACAAGTCATACACTCTCTGTGGAAACAAGAACAAACTTCACAAAGATGGTCACAGCAAGGGCTTAGCTGGCTCAGACGTTACAGATCAAGGGCGAGAGAAAATGCCAGTGAAAGTTCGAATGGCAGTTTTCTTGTGCTGTGAGGCTGTGGTCAAGAGTCACACATATCCTCATGATGGGATTGTGGGGCAGAAATCTGCAGATACAGGAATTTACCAAGGTTCCAGAATTCACTGCAAGAATGGCAAGTGTGGAAGCTGTCCTACCTACAGCCATGGTTGCTATCACTGTTCTGTCATGATACTCTTCTCCGCTAAGCTCAGACTCGGCCTCAGAATCCTTCTCAATCCAGCATTCCAGGCAGCCCCTATCAGTGGGTTGGGGTTGGCATGAAAGTTGCAAACGTATTTTGCCATCCTTGTTGGTGTTAGATGTTGTTTTCCGTGGGGGCATGCAAGGCCCTGAATATTCATTCTCTGGTGCTGTGGTGCAACTCTAAGGATGCCAGGGTCTCACCTCACTCGCACAGAACATAAAGAGGGAGAATTTCAGCCAGCGGCAGTTGGTGGCTTCCTTAGAAACGGTGCCAGATAAGCAGTTGCCTGGGCTTTCCCCGTTTTCAAGCTAAGTGCAAACAGCCCTTGTACCAGTAGGTGGCACTGCAGGCCAGCACTCGGCTGCTCCTTGTATTCCCTGTTAGCGGTTTTATTCACTGGTTACTTTTCTATCCTTCCATGGTACTTGGTGCTGTGCTGGACTCCCGCAAGTAGCTCAGCCAAAAAGTTCTTTAGGTGCTCTGAAAATGTTTGCTAAATGTACCTGTGTGACGAGCTGATTTCTCTTACCAACAACCACTGTGGGTTTGTGTATGGACACACTTATAATTATGTGCGGCAGGATACAAACTGTGCATGTATGCATGTTTGTGTGGGTGTGTGTAATGGGCCAGCTATCTCTGCTGACAGCTGTGTGTGTGTGTGTGTGTGTGTGTGTGTGTGTGTGTGTGTGTGTGTGTGTGCAGGATTATCTCTGTCGACTAAGTGTCCTGGGTCCCATGTACTGATGGCCAGCCCTGTTTCCTGGGACTAGTTCTGGCTATTCTTATCATCTCGCGGGCATTTGCGCATGTGCAGTGTGGGGGCCACTTAGGCCCCTTATCTTTCTCTGGTCAACAAGGTCTTGGCTCCTAATACTCCGCCTCCCACTCCTACTCCCTGCAGCCTTGAGAAGGAAGTAGTTGAATCTGTGCTGGGACATTCCTTCTGGCTGCACCTGCCTCACCATCTCCACCTGTTTCTTCCCTCCCCCTGACAGTCCCTGGGCCAGCATGTACAGCTGGGCAGATTGTGCACTGCACAAATTCATATGGAGCCAGTCACACTATGACATGAGTGGTGCCTCCTAGACACTTGCAAACCCTGCCAAATATACAGAGCTGCCCTGGTCATCTATGGCCGTGGATAGGAAAGCTTCCTTCTTCATGTCCCGCCCCCACCCCCAGCTCAGCCCGGCCTAGGCTGGGATTGCTTCCTCTGCTTGGGTGTTCTAGTCTGGCCCAGAAGTGACTTATCTTTGGCCTTGATCAGGAAGTATCTCCCTGATGGGCCACCCCTCAAAGGCCTTTGGGATTCAATTTATGAAAGTGAAATATGGCTGGCAACTTTTCAGTTACTCATCTGTAAGACAAAACAAAGCTCGGCAGACGGGTCACTGACTCCCACGCTGCTGGCCCGCGGTGCATATGCCTTCGTGGGCCGACTGTTAAGATGTGTCTGTCATGGACTAGGGTAAAGGCCTCAGGGCTAGACTTAGAGCTGCCACCAAGTAGAAAATCATGAGGTCACCACAGATTGGATGCCTGGGCCTGTTCCCAAACCCTGATGCCTCCAAGGTCCAGGCAGGAAACGAAAATGAGCAAAGAGGACCATTTCTTTAGTGAAATGGAAAACACATACTTTGTCATCTGACATGGTTGTTGCCATGTGGGAATATGGGCTGGTGTTGCCAGATATCCCACCCCATTTTTCAAGAGAACCTGGAATTCTGGACTTTTAAATATTGGCAACAATTTAGAATTTGGAAAACACTGTGCAGGCCAAATAAAATACATCTCGTAGGCTAAATCTGGCCCTTGAGTCTCCAGTTCACATCCTCTGGCCCAGGCCCAGTGAACTGGGTTTTTCAGAACCGCGTAGCTCAGTTATATTACACTCAGACTCACAGAGTTTTGGATTTTTAAGAGACCTTAAAGATAACCTAGTTCATCCTTGTGTGTTCTAAACTATGTATGTACAAACTTTATTAACTTAATAGCACATATGTCCTTAATTTCTAGTTTTCTACTTAAAAGTATCTCAGCACCCACAATTTAGAACAAGATTTAAAATGAAGCCTCTACACATAGTGTGCTTGTCAGAAGCCCTATTTTATACCATTTGCTTTACGATAGTTCCATTTCTATCTTTTGCAACATGGGCTGCCCCAGTCTTTCTTGTAAGCTAACTTCCGTGGGTTGTTTTTTGCGGATAATCTCCTAAGTGCCTCCTTAAACAGTTGGAGCATGTGCTTCTTCATCAATGAAACTTCCCTTGCCTGGGGATAAGTCTGCCCATACTTTTCCCAGCTTCCCCCATCCTTGGTCCACTATCGGCCTTGCCCATGCCTCAGCTCTGTCTGGGTCTGCAGCATATACCCATCACATGATAAAGGGTGCTATGTGCTTGTCGTTGTGGATTCCTTTTATATCTCATGCTTGTCTTATACCTTAATTTCACAATATGGGCCTCTGCTTCTTAAAAACTATTTAAATAAATAGAAGACTTCAAAAATAAACTTATATTATCTTGTTTTCCCCTTTCATAACTATATTCACAAAATGGCTTATAGTCCCCTTAAGAAATGCCCATAGGGGCACACGTAGTGAGCAGGCCCGGGATCGGTTCCATCCATGAGTACCATTATCTTTCTATAGACCCTCTCCCAGCCACATGAAGACCATCTCGAGGGGAGACTCTGTGATGGACAGCAGCCTGAGTCCATCAGAAGGTAAGCTTCCCCCAGCAGTGCTCTTGGCACGGACTCGGTGTTCCATCTGGAACTACCAGGGGTTGGAGGATGGATGGAGTGGGAGGAGAAAGAGGAGTTAAGAAAGGATGTGAGATGGAGGAGGAAGCGGGTGACTCAGACTCCAGCCTCAGCCCTCACATAATGCCTCCTGCCCCATAAGCCCCCTCCACAGTCTACCTAACCTAGGGTCAATACCTCTACACCAATCTGTCCACGAGCCTCATTTCTCCTGCCACTCCCTTCCCCTCCCTCTATTGAGGCCCTGTCAGGGAGCATCTCAAACACAACGTCCTCAACTCGGCTCCCTCGGAACTGTATATCATGAGGAACGGATCACTTCCTCCCTTGAACAATATTTAAGTCCATGTTTCTTTCTTCCATACCCCAAAGGAGTATCTCCAATTTCATTTTGGTGTCCCCTAGCCCTAAGTGGGTGTCAATAAATGTGCTTATAATCAAATGATTGAATTCAGGGCTGATAAGAGCAGGCCAGCTATTTGCAGCAAATGTCGTTTCAGAACTGTCATTCCGAGCGATATTGTAAAATATTTTAAGTATCTTTTCAAAAAAGATCACCAAAGGATCCCCTGTAGTTTATCTGGGTGGAAAACCGAAGGCATGGGAGTCTTAGTTATCTATTGCTATGTAACAAATTGCCCCTATAGTTAGCAGCTTAAAACAACAAACATTTATTATGTCACAGTCTCTGTGGGGTAGGAATCCAGGAGAAGTTGAGCTGAGTGGTTCTTGCTCAGAGTGTCTCATGAGGTTGTTGTCAAGCTGTCAGCTGGGGCTGCAGTCATCTGAAGACTTGAGTGGGGCTGGCAATCCATTTTCAAGATGGCACATTCACATGGCTGTTAGCAGGTAGCCTCAGTTCCTTGCCATGGGGTTGCCTGAGTGTCCTCATGACATAGCTGTTGGCTTCCCCCCTGAGTAATTCAAGAGAATTACTTACTTTAGAAACCTGACTTTTAGGACCCAGCCTTGGAAGTGACATTACATCACTTCTACCATGTTCTGTGGACCACACAGACCAACCGACCTGATAGAGTGTGGGAGGGGGCTACACAAGGGTGTGAACACCAGGAAGTGGAGCTAATCAGAGGCCATCTTGGAGGTTGGCTCCCACATATCATCGTACCCCCATCAGCCTGGTATAACTCATTTCATCTAAGATTATCTTAACCATTTGCCTACCTTCATTTAAGACTAGACTCAAATGTGCCTCCTTGAATCTTGAACCTGAAGTCCCCCATCTTCCCACCCAGTCACCAGGGATAAGGAGAAATGTGACCCCTCATACACTTCCTTCTTCATACCTCTCATCCAGCCGATTCCTTCAGGGACCCTGGGGACACCTACTTGGGAACGTCATGAAAACATTGTGTTCTGAGATGTCTTGGTCTTGCTGTGAAGTTTTTATGATGTCCTTGACTTAAACTCAAGTCTTCTGGCTCCAGAGTGTGTATCTTAAGTGCTATACTCTACTGATTCTCACATGTATATTTTTAAGATAAAACACACATAAGAAAATTCGAGCTTACATTAAGTTAGTTTGAGTTATATTTTCCTGAACCTCAGGGACAGTACAAATAATTTTCTGCCATTTGAGTTACTCCATCCCAGGGAACAGTTTGAGGAGTAGTCTTTAATAGGCACCTCTGCAAGAAGCAGAGCCATCTTTCCAGACACAAGAATACTGGTTCCCCTCATCCCACTGTGTTTAGATCTGAGTGGGGGAGGCATGAGTGAGACATTCTCATCTTCATCTTGCAAAGGCGAAAACCAAATCTTAGAGAGGGGAAGTAACTTGCCTGAGGATACACACTAGTAGATGCAGAAAGGAAATTTGATGCCAGGCTATTGTTCCAAATTCAATGCTATTGCCTCTGCAACACCATATTTTCACCTGACTTCATCTGAATCTTCATTATTTCATTCATCTGGCAAAATCCCCTTAGAAGGCCTGTCAAGTTCCGGGTGGTTTAAAGCTCATTTAGTGCATAGTGCAGTCACAGCCCAAGGGTGTGAACTTGTCACCTGCTTGCTGGGCTGGGTAACCTTGCAAAGCCCAAATCCTCTGCAGCTGCCAGGAGGGCACGTCACTCATGTTTGCCTTCAAGAGAACTGGTTGCAAGGAGCGTCATTAGCCAACTGCCTCCAGCTGCTGTACCTTTGGATCTGCAGATAACATGCTTTCCCAGGGCTGCTCCTTGTCGGTGACTGGGCACAGTAAGGACACAAAAGCCAGGCTATTTCTGCACTACATGGAGCTCCTGTAATGGATATGACTTTGGGCCTGACCAAGCCTTTCGTTCTCTGAGCTGCATTATCGTCTCAGGGTCTCCCTATCGGATCCTCCTTCTCCCTCTCTTTCACAGGGGTTAGATCTCCATCATGGTCAAAAGGCTCTTCCTGCTTACGCTAGCTTCCTCCCTTTGTCCTTACGGTAAATCTCTTACACCTCTGATTGGCCTTAGCATCTGTCTCCTAGAAGACCCTTTCTGCCATAGGGCCCTCACCTATTTGCCCCTCATGGTAGCTTGTGCCCGATGGTTTTACAATTCTCCATCATTACTAAGTGATGGAATAGAAATGTAGTTTCCCTGTTGACACCAGGGGACCTGTTGGAATCTAATTCTAGGATAGCCAGAGGTGAGGAGCAGTCCTTCCCAAGTCCAGAGCTCCCACTCAACCATGTCTTCCATCAGCCCTATTATCACTTTCCAGCCTCCATATCCTCCGCCTAAGAGGGGAAAAGGCCTCAGGGCCTTGGATTGAGGTCAGTGCCCCAAGTTGCAATCCAGTCTCTACTGCTGACTTCCCTTCTGTGGGCTTCAGTTTTCCCCATCTATACAGCTGGACTTTGGCTTGGCTAGCCTGGGTAGGGGTAGAGGGACCATGGCTATTTTGGGGGTTTAAGAAATGCCTTAGCAGCTGGCAAGGACTAAGCTACTTCCTCTGCCTGTTAAGACCGTACCAGAGGAGACAGGTGGAAAGCTCTACCTGGCAGCATCAGGGCAGGGGCAAGGCCTAAAGCTACGTACTGATTATGCTCAGATATCCAAAGGTTGTGGGGTGCTGTGCCTGGGCTCCTGAGAGTGGGCGTCAGCACCAGGAAGGACAGTTCCCTGAAGAGTCAGAGGGGTAAGCAGATAGTTGCAGTATGTTGAGGTCAGGCTGCCATAGAGGGACTCACGGGAGCACAAAGAGGCAGTATGAGTACCCGAGGGAGGCTAGACAGGTTTGCTAGAGAGGGACTTTTGTGATGGGCTTTGAAGGTTGAGTAGGAGTTTTCCAGATAGAGAAAGGGAAAGGTTTTCAAGGTGAACAGAATACAGACTCAGAAGCAAAAATCTATATTATGTGTTCTAAAATGTATGAGAAATGGCAGAACTAGGGGGGAGGTCAGGGCAGTAGAGCCCAGACCATGAAGATCTCCAACAAGGTCAAGATTCTACAGGCTTCCCTGTTATACGTAGGAAGTAGATGCTAGTCTTATCTCTATTTTACGGATGAACAAACTGAGTTCCCGAGAGATGGAGATGCGCTCCAACAGTAATTCAACAGGCAGTGCCAGGACCCAGTCAGGTCCGGGAACCAGAAGCCAAGTCATTCTCTTCTTATTGGGTGGGTAATGCCAAGACTAGGCTCTCTCCCACCCCCACCTCCCTCCCCATGGCCATCTGACTTCAGAGAGCATGGTGTCCTCATTCCCTCCCCTCCCTCCACCCCCCAGTGTCCTTGTCCTGCTGACGTCATGTACACATGGAAGAGAACTCTATGGAGATTCCAGAGAGACTGGAGTGTGGGAACCAGGACAGATGCTGTAGGCGCTGCCCATGGCTGAGAAGCCTCTGGAGCTTCTGGGCGCTGCCAAGGGGGCTCTGGAATGTGTCTGAGGCCTCTGGCTTCTTCCATTGCAGGCCATCCCCACCCCCAAGGCCTGGGAAAGCTATGAAAGCTCTGATCACCTAGCCTACCATTAGGGCCCTGGGAAGTCTCTGTGCGGCATCGTGCTGCCTGCACACAGGAGTGGGAGTGTATGAGCATGGAGACAGCTGAGCCGGGCCAGCCATAGATAGTGTATGACCCTCATGAACTCTGCAGCTGAGGGATGGAGAAGGGAACCAAACCAATACTGTCTACCGCCTTCGCTGGAGAAGCAGCTCAGGAGTGTGTGTGTGTGTGTGTGTGTGTGTTAGACAGACAGACACAGACAGATGGTCCCACCGCCGCTACTCCCACCCCCGCAGGCCCCAGAGGTGGTTCTGCACCTCCTGTTCCACAGATGTGGCTCTCAACAGCTGCACATTCCGTCAGTGACCAGCTGTGGCAGCAGCTGGGGAGGTGGAGAGTGAGCGCTGATGGGTCCCAAGGGAGCAGGGGAGGAGGGCAAAGGGAGGACAGGAAGGGCCTGGGAGAACAGGGGTCAAGGAGGGGCTGAGGCAAGGAGGCTCATATTGTTCTCAGGATTAAACAGCAAGCAAGAAAGTGGTGATGGGGAAGCTTGACATCTGGGCAGGAGGCCCTGTAGTTGTGGGCCTTGGCACAGAGAGCCTGGAGTGGATGGTAAGGGGAGTGGGGATATTCCAGGCAGGCCCAGAACAGGCTGGCTTGGTCTCAGCACATAAGTGGATGAACATAAGAGTACGAGAAAGAGTAAAGGTCTGCATTGGAAATATAAATTTGGGAGTCATTGGCTTATAGGAGGTAAAGCCATGGGAATAAATGAGCCTCCTAAGGAGAAAATGCACGGAGATGGTCTTAGCCAAATGCTAACATTACCAAGCTCTCATTTAAACACCAGGCACTATTCTACACATCTTAACTCGTTTAATTCTTACAACGAGCCTTCAGAGTGAGTGGCTTTGTTATTATCTCCTTTTACAGATGAGAAAACCAAGGCACAGAAACGTTTCTCTAATCCTGGCTCGCCTCCTGCCTCACTGTGAGGCTCTAGGGATGTTGCTGCCCCTCTTTGGATCTGTGTCCCCAGACACAAAGGGAGGGACGAGGCCTCGCAAGAGGAAAACTGAGTGGTGCCCAGGTGTTCCAGCCCTCTCTGCCTCAGCACCTCTGCCCAGGAGGTGCCGGGATTCTGCCTGCTGTGACTCTGCTGTTTTCCCAGGGGCCAGGCACCACCTCCTCCATGGGGAAGGAAGAGGCCTTCAGCACCCTGCCTCCCCAGCCCCGCTTCTTATCACTAGTTACTCAGCCAATATTTATCAAACACCTACTATGTGCCAGACACTGCTAGGCACAAAGGAAATGACAATAAGCAAACGCAATGTGGTTCCTGCCTTTATGTGTCAAAGACAGACATAAATGATTGCATAATAATAACTACAAACTACTGCCCAGAGCACCTCTGTGCTAACCCTCTTCTCTTCTGGGACCGCCCCAGGTACCTCCACCACCCAGCAGAGGTCCCTGTTTCAGCATATAGCCCACGTGCAACCCAAACATTTGGAGCCCAGGCCATGTCAGTTCAGTAATCTGAATACCAGCCCTGGGAGAAGACAGGGCTGACCTAATGTGGGAGTCAGGGATTGGGGAAATTCACTGGAGCTGAAAACTGCCCTTGAAAACTCTTTCTGCTCTCAGCCCCAGGTCAGGGCGAGTGGAGAAAGTGGGGCTGGTATAGGACCCCTCTCTGCCTCCCTCCCTTTGGCCTGGGTTCCTCAGGGCTCCCCTCTGCTTACTCCTAAGCTCCTCTCCATCAGCAAGCAAATCCCCCCTGAGGCCCTGCTGGCCTCTGGAGCTGCCTGTGTGCCCTCTCACACTGACCCACCCCTTCTCCAAGCCTGCTTCTCCCTCCTCCCTCAGACACTTCCCGACTCATGGATCTGCACCCCCTGCTTCTGCCTCCTCCACTCATGCCAAGGCCTCTGCGACCTTGTAATTGCACATCTTCCTCTTGGAGTCCCTGGACTGGTGACCAATTCCTTGTTCTTGGCCCTCTCTGGCCTTGGCCCCTTGTGCTCCATTCTTGCCCAAGTTTCCTTCTTCTCACAGTTTCTCTGGCTGTACCCCAGGCTTCTATGCTGGGTTCTCCTCCTACCTTGCTCTATACTAGCTCCTTGAAATAGCTCATGTACCCCATGGCCCATAATCTCTGCTCCTGCTTACTCATTGACATTTTATTCTAAATGTGAGAGGAAGCCTATGGATGGTTCTAAGCAGGAAGTGACATGATCTGACCGATATTTTAAAGGACCATGACCAACTACTTGAAACACTCTTCTGCCTCCTGAAACACTCTCTCTTGCTCTCCTCCACCTCCCTGGCTGTTCCTTCCCAGTCTCTTCTGACAGTTCTCTCTTTTCTGTTCATGTCTAAATCTTGGAGTTTCTCTAAACGAGTGATTTCTCCCCCAGGATATGTTTGGTATTATCTAGAGACATTCTGAATTGTCACAACTTAGGCAGGTACCACTGGCATTTAGTGGGTAGAGGCCAGGGATGCTGCTAAACATTCTACAATGCACAAAGCAGCTCCATGTGATAAAGAATTTTTCAGCCCAAAATGTCAATAATGCTGAGGTTAAGAAACCCTGAACTAGATTAGCACTGTCTAATGGGAGCTGCATATACAATTAAATTTTTTCTAGTACTCACATTAAAAGTACTAAAAAGAAAACCAGTAAATTTTAATAATATATTTCATTTAATCCAAGATGTATAAAATATTATCATTTCAACTGGTAATCAATATAAAAATATCAGCGCTTTTACTTTATATATATATATTTTTTTAATTCTCATTTAAAATTATTATACACACCAATTTAGACCAGCCACACTTCAGGAGCTTAGTAGCTATTGTATTGATGGCATAGCTTTAGGCTCAGTACTAGATAGTTTAGCTTAATGGTATTTGTTTTTTGTGAATTAAAAACTAATAGCAGATTTTTTAAATTGTGGTAAATGTATATAACAAGAAAATTATTATTTCAACCATATTTTTGTGTACAATTCAGTACTAGTAAGTATATTCACAGTGCATGCAATCATTACTACTGTCCATCTTCCCCAACTGAAATTCTGTACCCATTAGACAATAACTTCCCATTCGCCCCTCTACCTTTCAATGTGAGAACATCCAAACCTGTAGAGAATTTTTACAGGAGTTTATTGAGGCCAAATTGATGACAATTGCTGGAAAGCAACATTTCAAATGTTTCAGTACAGCTTAATGTTTAAGAGCTATTCTATATAAGGTAATAAAGCTTAATGGTTTGGCTCTGGAACCAAATTGCCTTGTTGAATTCCAGCCCTTTCATTTACTACCTGCCCATCTTAACTAGAGTTATTCCACTTCTCTGTCCCTTTGTTTCTCATTTGTAAAGTGGGGATGATAATAATATTACTACTTTATAGAGTTGTCAAGAATTAAAGGAGTTAATACTTACAAAAGAATTTCAGATGTTATAATGCTTACCAGATATTAACTAGTCAGACTCCTCTGTCTCCATCCACACTTTCTCGGTAATCCATCTATTCCCATGGCTTTAAGTCCATCCTATTATCTAGTGAGTTCCACATTTAAATACGCACTGCAGAACTCTTTTCTGAGCTCCAGACCACCTAACTGTGCACCCCATTTTGATGACATGGAGCATTTCATATGAACACACCCCACCACAGAGCCTTTGTCCGTCCCCTGCAAATTCGCTACACTGCCGGTCCTAGCTCTCAATCACACAGAGCAGATATCTGAGAGACATAGTTGATTTCTGCCTTTCTGGGGAATGCACAGTACATGGATTGTGCAACTTCTGTGTTGCTTGAGGTTTCCACTCCAATGGTATGTGCCCACAGAAGTTATGTGAGTGCTGAGGGCATTTGGAAGAAGAATCCATAGGTGTGTCTGGGGTGACCACTGGGGCCTCCTGGGGAAGCAGAGGCTGAAGGTAGTGACTGCTCATGCCAGCTGTGTGTCAGTGTGTTTGTGTACTTGGCCAAGTGGTTGTGTCTGTGGACATATGTAGAAGAGGGCACGGGAATATTCTTTCCCACAGCCATAATCAAGTGTCCTCAAGCAGGTCTTGCCGTGGGGTGAAAGTACAGTCATTCTCAGATGCCCAATTCCACTCTTCAAATAAAGGGGTGGTTTCTTCTGGGTCCTGGTGGGTGAGTCAAAGGGAAGGACTTCTCTGACCCACCACATCAAGCCCACCTTCCCATCTCCTCCTCTCTGCCCATGAAGTCTCCTTCCAGGATGCTCCCATCTGCTTCCTTCAGAGCCTTAGGGGTTCCTCTGAGGTACTGGCTCATGAGGATGGCAGGTGAATCTCAGAATCTTCTCTGAGTCCCCCTCCCTAAGGAGCCTCACACTGAGTAAACAGTTCGATCTGTTAGAGAAGCTGGAGGGTGCCTTCCTGACCCACTTTTGAGGCCAGTGCCACAGCTTCAGAATGAACCCTCCAGGCACTCGTGGGTTCCCATGATAGCTCCCCTCTGGTGAACTGAGAACTGATTCCCAGAGGCACCCCCTGCTCCACCATCACCCAGTCAAGTCTCCAGAGACCTTGGCCAGAGCCGGTCCTGCTCAGGCGGTGCAGCCACAACTTCAGCTGACCCTTTTGGGAATGACAGCCACTTCTCACAGTTCTGACTACTTCCTCCCCAACACACACACACGCATTCCATTTGCTTTGGACCCCTATAAGATAAACTGCTGGGGGATTCTTGTCGAGGATCAGGCCACAGCCATCCCCACCAACCTCACCAAACCGGACGTGTCTGCCGCCCCCAGAACCCCGGGAGGCAGAAGCTGGAGGGGTAGACCTTTGCAGAAGCTGGGGCAGCGCGGAGCGGCGCCTCTACAGACAGACAGCGCCCCGGGAGAACTAGGGACAGACTGGGACCCCTGGCTTCCCTGGAGGGGTGGGGGTGGCTACAAGGGCACCTGCCCAAGGCCACCCAGCACGAGGCGGCCGAGCTGGACCTCCCAGCCGTCGGTGGGGGCGGTGACCGCCCGGGGCCTTCCCACGCCTCGGCCGGCGCGTCACCGCGGGGGCGAGGGGGCGCCGGGCCGCCCGGGGCTGCGGCTCAGGAAAGGGCCCTGGGAAAGGGCGGTGGCGGCGCCCCCGGGGCGGGGCCGGGGCGGGGCCAGGGCGGGGCCGACTTCCTAGCTAGGAGGCAGCACAGCCCGGCGGAGACCTGGAAGCCTGCGCTCACCATGAAGCGGCCCAGGGAGCCGAGCGGCTCCGAGGGCGAGTCCGACGGACCCATCGACGTGGGCCGCGAGGGCGAGCTTAGGTACGGGCCGAGGTTGGGGACTGGGCGCGCCGACGGGCTCAGCGAGCGTGAGGACTCGTCCTCGATGCGGTCTCGGGAGATGCGGGTGTGGGCGACGGCCCTCAGGTGTGTGTGTTGGGGAGGGGGAGCTGGGCGTGTGCAGCGTGTGCCGTTACACGCACGGGTGCCTGGGGTCCTGTGCGCCCTTGGCCATTTAGGGCTCGGGATGGAGGTAGCGTTCAGCTCGCGGGTCTGATGTCCAGTTGTGATTTTCTGTTTAGGTGCCCTGATGAGACTATTGGCAAGGAATTTTTCCTGAAGCTCTTAGGAAAAACCCTTATAGACTGTTGGCACCACACCCCCTGTCTGGAATTCGCTGACTATGCAGAATAACCATACTTTCCCAATTTTACTCGAACTTGAGTGCACTTTTCATATAGTACACAGAGAGCTTCCAGGGGAAGAAAGTCTCCCCTGCCTTGAACAAACTGGACTTTGGAATTAAAGTTTCCGTATTGAAGAAAATAATAGCTGACTTGCCCGTGGTTAGTACAAGGGCCTAGACTCCAATTCCAGTGCTCTTTCTACTGCACCAATGTCTTTCCCTCTCAGGACATATTCCGATCTGCTTCAAACCTGTAGAACAAACCGCACATCTATAGTTTGCCTGCTTCCCGGTTCTGAGAACAACCTAATTCTTCAGGTTCCACATCTGTAATATGGATATAAATAATAGAACCGACCAAATGGGAATATTGGGAAAATCAAATGAGATAGCCTATGCCAAGGGCTTAGCACTGGGCCTAGCGCATAGCAAATGTTTAATTAATGTCAGATACTAAACACATGATACGCAGAGCCCTGAAAGAGCTGCAGGGGCTGACTGGCAGTATACAGGCCTGGGTCCCAGCTCCAGATCTGCTACCAACTCACCATGTGACCTTGGGCTATTGCTTTCCCTTTGTGAGCCTGTTTCCTCAGCAGTAAACTAAAGGAGGACTGGGAATGGGAAAGAGAGGGCTCCCTGAACTCTCCTGACGCATCCGAACTTGACTCCCTGGGATAGAATTGGAAGGGATATTCAGTTCATTCTTAGGGACATTTTTGAGGACATTTCATAATTTCAGTGATCTCCATTTTTCTGAGACCAGGGGATCCATCACAAATCCTAGGAAAATGCCACCAGCTTTTAATTATTTATAGCTTATAATAGGAGGTAAGGCAATAGGTATTCCCCTTGCATCCTATACATTAGGTTCGGGGGTATACAGTACAATTTCCTATGCAGCTTAGTAGCCTTTATAATTGTTTAGCAGAAACTGCACTTCAGAGAAGAAATTCTCTGAGTCTGTGCCTGCTAGGAGCAGAGGAAGGGCCTAACACCGCATTGTGGTCCTGGAGGAGGGTCTCAAATTCAATGTCATTGGGTCTTCATGACTCAGAGGCACGGAATTGATGCCAGAGAGCTAGGCTGATCAAAACTGGCTTTGGTCTTTCAATAATTTCCAGCCTGGCCAATGACCTACCAGGTCACACAAAGATCACAGACAGCATGGAAGATGGAAGGAGAGACAGACTGTGGGTTGTGAAGACACCCAAGCAGGGAGAGGTCACTTACAACAACTAGAGGTGACAGGGTGGACTTCTCGAAGGTGGCGACATTTGGGCTGTAGCCTGAAGGATTAGTGATCTGTTTTTGTTTTTTTTTTTTCATATATAGCATTTTGTCCTTTCAGCCAGAGCCCATTTTTAGAGACTGTCTCAATCCTTAGAGGAGCAGATCCCATCAGAGGAGAGAAAGCAGTTGGCCATCTGGCAGAGCTGACTTATAGACCTCTCTTTGTAGCACTCTCCAAAGGGCCCTCCCCTCCAGCAGACATCAATACTTCAATTCAGGGAGCCTGAACGATGCCTGCTGTGGCCCAGACCCTGGGCTGGGTGTGGGGGGCCCAGATGTATCCTGCTTCAGCCTCTGCCCTCAGGGAACTCTCAGAGAAGAAGAGCTTAATGTACAAAGACAGCCAGATAAACAGTGGCAAGGGCCACGGGACTAGGGCAGCCAGCCTCCTTGGGGTCAGAGGCAGGGCGCAAAGCCCCCACACTCAGATCCATGAGAGTAAAGAGCATAGTGTGTTCCATGTCACTGTGGGCATCTGCCCAGTGGTGATATCCTGCCCCATCCGTGGGAATTGCCCATAGAACTCCTATCTGAACCCAGCCCCCTGACATGCTGGGGCCCAACTGAGAATATAGCCTCTCTTCTTCCCCTCTGCAAACATTTAATGAGCAGCTTCCACATGTGAGGCACTGGGTCAGGATCTGTGGGTTGTTCCTATATGATTTAAGGCACATGGTGGCCTTTGAAGTCAGATGGACCTGAGTTTGACTCTTACCACCATTAACTTGGGCATTTTCGAACCTCAGTTTTCTTCCTTACAAAATGGAGAAGCTAATTCCTACCTCACAGGGTAAGCCTTCAATGAAATAATGAACCTAAACTGTATAGCTCCCTGCTTTGGCACAAGGTAACTTCCAATTAATGCTGTTCTCTAAGGGGTCACCATTCAGTTGGAGGGTACGTGTTCACGAGGCATCATAGTCTAATGAAAAGACTGGAAGCCTGAAAACTGGACTTACTGGGCATGATTCTTAACTCTTTGTGTCTCTGTTGCTACATTTATCAAATGATTGTTTTTCCTAAATGTGAAATGGCCCCCATAATACTTAATTCACAAGGCTATTATGCAATAAACGAGACAAGTTAATATGGATGTTCTGTCTAGAACAAAAAGTACTGGCTATGTGATATACAAGATGGGACGATGAATATTTGGGGTACGCTGGGAAGAACACTGGATTAAACGCCAGTAGACTTGGCTCTAGTTCTGGAATTTCCTCTAATTTGCTGTGTGGCCTGGAACAGATCCCTTTCCTTCTCTGAGTTTCTTCATTTTACTAGTGGTCTCAGTGATCTCTGAGATTCTTTCATTGGGGACTTTGGTTGATGTAAAATGAGTAGGATTATCTACAAGGGCTCCAAAGGGGCCTTCCCAAGGGGAAACTGAAGATAAGTGCTGAGGGTGGTCAGGACTGGTAGTCAGACCACCTAGAAAACTGACTCCACCTCAAGAGACCATCCCAGAATACTGGCTAGGGACCACTCGAGGCCAATGGAGCAGATCTTGGTGGTCAACATATCTTCTCTGGGTCCCTGAAAATCTGCCTTATTTTCAGACTCTTGGCCAAGATGTTCTCGTACCTCCTTCCAATATTAGGGCCAGATCACGGCCTGGAAGTGAGCTCAGGCTGAGCTCTTGGGAGCTTTAAGGATAAGGGGACTGACTGGAGGGCTATTCAGACAGACAGGAAATAGGAATTAAGAGGGAAAACAATGCTGGATTTGGAGCCAGAAGACATGGATTCCTATGTCGGCTTCTCTCCTTAGCAGCTGCATAAGCTGGGCAACCTGCCTTAGCTCCGCAAGCCTCAGCATCCTCATCTGTAAAATGGGGTTTTTGTTAGGCTCACAGGCGGGAAATGTACATAGCGATGCCAAGAAAATGGTGAAGTGAGGTTTGCCTGCGAGATAGGGAGTGGGGTGGGGGTGAGGGGATAATACTGCAAAGAATGAGGGACTAGGAAGCTGGAAAAAGGAATGGCAGAGCCTCCTGCCCTGAAAGGGGTGCATCAGCCTCCAACAGATGGTCCCTGAGGAAGGATCAGGCTGAAAGGCAGTGACGTGCACAGTGATAACCCAATACCCCTAGAGACGCTTTATCCAGCCTGGGGGGACAAAGGCTGGGTTTCTTAGTATACCTTGGCTCTTAGGGCTTGTCCCGAGTGAAGCTCTGTAAACAAGCTGCCCTACAGATCACAGGATCTGGCCATCTGATCCCTGGACCTAGCTTGCTGGTCCATCTCTCCCAGGAGCTTTCACTTACCAGCCCTTCTCGTCCAGATGTTTGGATGTAGATATCCTCTTCCAGATGTGGCTGGACAAAGCCAGGAGCTTAGCAGCAGAATCTGACAAATGTTCATCTGGTCTCTCCTGCAATCTTTTCTCTTTGAGCAGTTGATGAAAATGATCCAAACTCTGATACCAAACGGGTAGTCATGGGGGCTAGGACCCTCCTGTCCCCATCCCACAAAGGCATAGGACATAGATTTTATGATGCCACCTCTCTGTTCCCAGTAATGCCAAAGATGAGGGCAGGAAGAGGGAGCTCAACCATAAGCTCTGCCACATTCCAAGCACTTGCTGAGTGCAGGGGCTACAACACCAAAATGAGACAGACATGGTTCATGGCCTCATGGAGCTTACAGACTTGTTGGAGAGAGATAGTCATTAATCAAATAATCGTGTAACTATAAAACAACAAATGTGTATAACTGATGTGAATGCAGGATGCTGGGAGAGTATAGAGTAAGGGATACCTAATGGAAAGGGGGATGTCAGAAAAAGCTCCCCCAGGAAGGTGACATTTGAGTTGAGACCTGAAAGATGGTATAAGTTATTAGGCAAAGGAGCTGGGGCTTGGAGGTGGGAAGATGGGATGGACCAGAGAATTCTAGGCTAGGGGAACAGTATGTGCAACCACAGGAACAAGTTAGCACAGTCATAGGCTGGAGCACATAGCGTAAAAGGGAGTTGAGTCTGGGAGGTGACAGGGGCCAGCTGGACCAGCTGAAAGATAGTGGCCTTGATCCTAAAATCATTGGGAAGCCCCTAAAGAGTTTTAAGAGAGTGATGAGATCAGATTTGCATTTAAATGATCACTCTCCCTGCTTGTAGAGAATGACAGGGGGGCACAGAGGAACCCAAACAATAGACTCTTGCAGTTGTCCAGAAGAAAGGTGATAGAGGCTTGGTCCTGAGAGCAGCAGTGGAGATGACGACAGATGTGGGATGTATTTTAGACATGGAACAAGTAGATTTGACAGGGTGGGGTGAAGACTGAATCAGAATCAGAAATGGTGGCCAGGTGTCCATCTTGCAGAACTGGGAGCTGGGTTGGCGTTCCTGAGATGGGAACCCAGGGGGAAGAGGAGAAGCTTGAGGTGGAGGCAAGCTCATGGGCTCCTAAGATGTGTGGCATTTTCCATTTGAAATGGCAGTGGAGTCCCTTTGTCTAAGGTTATCTGTTGATATGGTGCCTCCCCATGGGAGCTGCTCATCTGGAAGGTGGGGCCTAGCTGACCTATCCAGTCCAACCTGGGCCTGAATGGGACCTCCCCGGTGTTGGCCAAATGAATGATCCTCGGTGCAACCTATCGAATTCCCTCCATTCCGAAAGGGCCTCTGAAGCAGGAAACCTTTAAGAGGGCGAGCAGTTGGGCCGGGGAGGATTTGGGTCAGTCTGGGCAGGAAAAGCCCTCGAGAGCTGAGCCTCTTCCCTGTGATGGGAGCTTCTGGGCTGCGAGCAAACATCCATCCTTTAGCCAGGCTTGCGAAGGGAAGGCCGTAGTGAGGCGGGATGGGGCCTTCTGGGGGAAGCCAGGGCAGTGTCCCGAGAGTCAGAGAGGGGCCTGTGACCCAGATGCCGCTCCCCCTTACCCCCAGCCGTGCTGCGTGGGAGGCGGCGGCAGCTGCAGCCCCAGCGGAGGGCGGGCGGCCGGCGCGCCGGGCCCGTGGGAAGCGGCGGCATCTGCTCTTTCCACGCTCGTTCCCAGCGGCTCCCTCTGAAACCCAACCCGCCGGCCCAGCCCCGCCGCCGCTGGCCCGTGCCCTCGCCCGCCCCGCCTGGGGATCGTTTTGCAGGAGCCAGAGTAGCCGGCTGCGGTTCCCAACACCCGCCCTCTGGCCGCAGTGAAGAGGAGAGTGGGGCAGGGGCAAGAGCCAAGGCCACCCACCCCCACCCCAGGGGCCCCAGCCGCCCCTGGGGCAGGAAACCAAGTGCAAGGGAGGACTTGGCTCAGGGAGAAATGGGCTCCTGGGAGAAGGGGAGAGAATGTCCCCTCCCACGCCTGCCCTGCACCTCCTCCCTGCTTGGGAGACCACAGCCGCCCAGGAGAGGGCTGTGCCCGCCTACGAGGTCACCCCGGGCCAGGGAGATGATCCCCCATCTCTGAAGAATTTGCTTTTCTCTTCCTCTCCAGCCAGATGGCCAGGCCGCTGTCTACCCCCAGCCCTTCACAGATGCAAGCCAGGAAGAAACGCAGAGGGGTGAGTGTCTCAGCAGAGTTGCCCAACAGAGGTTTACCCTGGGGCCCCAAGGGCCTGGCCTGGAGAACCCTGGTCAGAAACATCACCTCACGCTAGACTGCCTGGGTTCAAGTCCTGGCTCTGCCAGTAGCTAGTGGGGGTGACTCTGAGCAAGACACTTAACCTCTCTGTGCCTCATTTCTTCAACTGTGTAACTGAAATAATGATAGTATGTACCTCAAAATGTTGTTTTGAAGATTAAGTGAATTAATGTAATACACTTAGAACAATACCTAACACATAGTTAGCCATTATTATTTATTCCAGCCTTTCTCCTCTTCTAACAGAGCCCAGAACTTTCATTTTCTATGTGCAGAGGGGTGAGGGAGGGGGACAGAAAAAGGAAGAGCCCCTGCTTGTTGTTTGCTATCTCATCCCAGCCCCGCTTTCCCCCCAAGATGCAGCTGTGCTTCTGCGCTGGGAGCTCAGAGACCTGGGATCTGACGGAGACAAGCCCTGCCACTCACTAACCATAAAACCTTAGGCAAACCACTTCTGTCCAGCCCTCGTTTTCTTTACTGATGAAATGGGGGTCATGATTTCTGCACTGCTAGCAGCATTCTGCTACCAGTACTGTGAGGTGAGAACGAGATGATATGAATGAAAGGCCTTGGCAGCTGGAGAGGGCAATGCCTTTGACTCCTCAGGCCTCATGACCCAGCACCTGAAGGAGTACCAATGGCCCAGTGGGGGCCTCCGGGGCCTGCTCCAGTGCTATGGCAGGTGTCCCTGTTCTGATTGGTTGGTGCCCTGCTGTACCAATAGTTAAACATTTTGAAGATTCTCCCCGCTACAGACCCAGACAAGAGATCCGAATTCTTCTCCCAGTTTTGCACATTCTTGCTGTGTGACCTTAAACAAATCACTGCCCCTCTCTGAGCCTCGGTTTCCTCCTCCATAAAGTAAGAATAGATTTATCTTCCTCACAAAAATATTGTGAAAGAAGTATGAGTCAATGTCCATCAAGGCACGCTGGAAATTCATGAAGTGCCTTTGTGTAACTTCTCGTCATCGTTTTTTAGATCATAGAGAAACGGCGCCGAGACCGCATCAACAGCAGCCTTTCTGAATTGCGGCGCTTGGTCCCCACTGCCTTTGAGAAGCAGGTATGTGACGTTGCTGATTGTGCTAGAGGAAAGGCTGTTTGGCTGGCAGATAAGGCTCATGTCTCATGGCCTCTCTTATTGACTGGTAGCAGCTGCCCAAAGTGCCATGATGGCATTTACTGTTATCTGTCAGCAGCCCCCTAGGGATAAGGAGAATGGAAATTTATACTTCCTGAGGTGTCTCAGGTGTTATGGCTTTATGACCATCATCCCGTTGAATTGAACCCTCAAAATGACCCTGAAGGATAGAGATGATTATGCCCATTGCACAGGTAAGGAAACTGAAGCACGGAGAGGTGAAGTAACTTATGCTGGGTCACACAACTAATAAATAAAGCGCCTTATTCCTCTGCACAGCTCACATTTTCAGAGCTATTTGAAAGTGGAGCAGGCTGCTCAGGGAGTGAGCACTCTGCCATTGATCATGTTGGAGCAGAGGGACAACAGCGAGAAGTCAGACAGTCGAATCAATCAGACAGCCTCGAGGATTCTCACCCTCTGTTCCAAGGCATGGTCATAAGTCATGTGACTTCCCTTCTGCTGGTGAAAACGAGTCAGTCAGTCCACAGACTCACTAAAGCCTTCATAAGACCAGCCATGAATTAGACTTGCTTCCTGTCCTCAAGGGCCTCATGTGGAGTCTGACCCTCAGGTTTCACCTGGGAGACCGGGTGATGCTGGAGGCTTAGAAAGCATTTCCCAAGAGAATAGAGGAAGGGGAAGTGTTTTGGGGGTGAGATGAGCTAGACTTGGAGAGTGGTGAATGTGAAGCTGGATCCTCAGTAGAGCTGGTCTAAGAGGCGGGTGGGTATGCAGGAGTGGCATTCTGATGATGGTGAATGAAGCCACAGAGATAACAAGACCCTCTGGGGAGTGTGCAGAGCGTGAAAGTGAGCCAACACCCACTGGGGACACCATCGTTTTAAGGGACAAGCAGAATAAGAGGCAAGGTGAAAGGAGAACCGAGAAAAAGTGGTGTCATGGAAGTCAAGGGAGCAGGGGTTTCAGGAAAGATGGTCAGCAGTGCAGTGGACAAGTGGACTAACACGAGACCTGAAGAGAATTTATTGGATTCGGAGACCTTGGCCGAAGCAGAAGCCCAGTTGCAGACAGTAGTGGGGCTGGAGGAAGATGAGAAAATTGAGACAGTGAGTGCTAATGGCACTGTGCAGGGGAGGTGAGTGACACAGTTCAGCTGGGGGACTTCACCCTTCTGTCTCCCGTACACACAGGGCTCCTCCAAGCTGGAGAAAGCTGAGGTCCTGCAGATGACGGTAGATCACTTGAAAATGCTCCACGCCACTGGTGGGACAGGTACTGATGCTCTGTTCTCCTGGGAATCATTCATGCAGCCAGCATTTCAGGGCTCGGCCCTGGGGATACACTGGTGAGCAAAGTAGAAGTGGTCCCTGCCCTCATGGAGCTCACAGTCTGTAGAGAGACTGAAGCAAATGCAGGTGGAACATTTGTAAAGTTCGTCTGTCTTCTTTTTTCAGCATCCTCTTCTCCACCCTCAGTGTCTCCATTTGTTCCAACCCTTTCCTCAACTCTACTCCTTCCAGCCTAGACCTCGGAGGAGGTTTTCTCCAACAGACTATTACTACTGACCTTACCCGCCAGGACCTCGTTAAGCATTAGCCTGAATGAGCTCATTCTCACTGGGATCCTGGTGGAACGAGCCTGCCTGAGGTTTTTAGGCACAGATGGTTCACTGGCATGCCTATCCACTGGTCTAGCCTTCTGGGCTATAGTGTCATTGGCAGTACTGGGCTGATATGTCATGCCCACAGCCGAAGATCGGTAGTGGGATTGTAGTAAAATACAAATGTAACTCCTTCTGTTATTTGGAGCTAGTCTATTACGATAGACTCATGCAACTGTGGCTTGAACTCTGAACAAATAGAAATTTTGTCTACATGCAGCCTCTCTGTATTTTGGCAATTTTGCAGTAGGGAAAACCTTGAAAGCTCCAGAGACTCGGCCACAAAAACCTAAGTCTTAAAACCTTAACCTGCTCCCTTTGGAGAGGACAGTCACATTTTATGTGGCCCAACCTGGTGTTCCTCAGTGTGCAGCACTGTCATCTGTGAGCGGGCAGAGTTGTGGGTCACACCCCAGAGATTCTGAGGCAGTGGGTGTGGATTGGAGATTAGGAATTTGCAAGATTAGCAAACTCCCCTGATGACTCTGATGCAGGTGGTCGCTCTGAGAACTTCTGCCAGAGGAACGCACGGTCAATGGTGCAAACTTCTGTCTCTAAACAAACAGTGGGGGAGATATTTCAAACTACATTTGCGGTCATCCAATTAAAAGGAAAGTCGTGACAAATATCTGGGCAGCATTTGTACTTTCAAAATGCTTTGACTAATGTTATCGCATTTGGTTTTCTCAAGAACCTCGTGAACGGGGCTGCTGTCTTCCCTATCTTCTGGCTAAGGGTTAATGAGAAAACACAATTGTGGTTGAGAGCACTGGCTTTGGCCTTGAATCCTGACTCTACTACTAATTGTCTTTATGACCGTGGAGAAACTCTGTGATCAAGATGTCATTTAAGTAGACCGTTGCCGGATGTGCAAGGGCTGTGCACAAATGATTTAACTTCTCTATGCCTCAGTTTCCTCATCTCTAAAATAGGAATAATGAAAGGATTTTATGAAAATTAATACCATACAATGAATACAATTAAGACAATATTGTTTTCATAGAATTGTCTCAATAAAATTAAGACAATACAAATTAAGTGCTTAGTAAGAAGTCAACAAATGTTAGTTCAAAAAGAACGGTGAGCACAGAATGTGAAGGGTTTTACTTGAAGTCAGCACAGCTTTGTTTACTACAGAGCCAATATACTTGCTGCCAAGGAGGCCTGACTCCAAACGTCATCTCCTGTCCAGCTGTCCCTCTGTGGAGGCCTCAGCCATGAACCAGATGTTTGCTGCCATAGTCATGAGGCCAGTGCTCACCCAGGCTGTTCTGTCTCTGCCCAGAAGGTGGTCGAGAGAAGGGCAGGTATAAGGAGGCAGTGAGAATGATCAGGTGGGTAGTCCACCTGATCATTCCTCACTGACATCAGCCAAAGAGAGGGTCCCCAGCCCGATGGCAGCAGCTGAGGACCAAAGAGGGGTCCTGCTTTCCAGACTGCCCTTTGGGCTGGAGGACAAACTGTAATTCCTATAGGGGCCAAGCCAGTAATATAAATGATAGCTAATTTTTAATTTTCTGAGCATTTCTGTGTGCTATTTTATTTCACCTTCACGATTCTCTGTAGCAGGTACTGTTATATGTCCATTTTATAGCTAAAGAAATTGAAGCAAAGAGAGATTAAGAGACTTGTCCACCATCAGGCAGCTAGTGAAATGGCAGAACTGGGATTTGGACCCAGCTCTGCTGGCCTCCAAGGACCTCAGGCTTCACTGCTCCACTATGCTGCCTTCTCCAAGGGGATCCCTCCAAGGGGACCGTGTCAGCAGGCAGGATTGTTCTCCACCTCCATGTGCACAGCCCTTGCACATCCGGCAACTGTCTACTTAAATGACATCTCGATCACAGAGTTTCTTCTTTGTATTAGTCATGAATTGTGCTGAAAACAATACTTTACATTTCATAATGCTTCGTGATTTAGTGAACTCGTTTGATCCTCATAACCCACCCCCTCTACCCCAGTAGGATGATGATTCTCACTTTACAAGTGGGGAGACTGGGACTCAGGGAGGTGAGGGGACATGCCCAAGGGCACACAGGGAGTGAATGGGGGAGGCAGGTCCAGAACTCAGAGAGACTGCTTCCAGGCTCGGTAGGTGTGCCCTGCCGGGCATGCCCTCATCATGCCTCTCTTTGCAGGATTCTTCGATGCCCGAGCCCTGGCAGTTGACTTCCGGAGCATCGGTTTCCGGGAGTGCCTCACTGAAGTCATCAGGTACCTGGGAGTCCTGGAAGGGCCCAGCAGCCGTGCGGACCCCGTCCGGATTCGCCTTCTTTCCCACCTCAACAGCTATGCAGCCGAGATGGAGCCTTCACCCACGCCCACTGGGCACTTGGCCTTTCCTGCCTGGCCCTGGTCCTTCTTCCATAGCTGTCCAGGGCTGTCAGTCCCAAGCAGCCAGCTCGCCATCCTAGGAAGAGTGCCCGGCCCCGTCCTCCCCAGCGCCTCCTCGCTTACGTACCCCATCCCAGCCCTCCGAGCCACTCCTGTGCGCAGAGCCGCTGGCACTGTCCTGCCAGCCCGGAGGAATTTGCTGCCCAGTCGAGGGGTGCCTTCTACCCGGAGGGCCCGCCCTCTGGAGAGGCCAGCTGTCCCCCTGCCCATGGCCTCCAGCAGCAGGGCTGCCAGGAGCAGCCACATGGCACCCCTCCTGCGGTCTTCTTCCTCCACACCCCCTGGAGTTACAGGGTCCCCTGCTTATGCAACTGTTCCTGCCCCCAGGCCCTCTTCCCCGGGGCCAGCTGGGAGGCCCACAGGAGCTGTGCTCTGCCACTCCTGGGTCTCCGAAATCACAGAAGTCGGGGCGTTCTGAGCTGGCTTTCCCACCCCCAGGAGTGAGGAGAGTTCCTTTTGCTGGAGCTCTTAAAGTGGCGCTGCCTTTTCTGTCCTGCCTCCTGGACTGGCTCATGCATGAAGGTGTCTTCTCCTGACAGAGGCCCCCTCCTCCTTTGGCCCATCTCCCCTCCTCACTGCTCATCCAAGCTTGTCCACCCAGATCTCCTGGTGCTGTTTTGATCTCAGAAGCTGGTCTAGCTTCTTCCCTGGACAGATGAGTCCCAGGAGACCCCAAAGCGCCGTGCCCAGACCCCTTTCCTACTCTAGTATGCATGGGGCAGCTGGCATGAATCTCAGCTCTGGGAACAAAGATCTGACCTAAAAGGTACAGTAGCCTGAGGCTAGCTGCTTCCTTAGAGAGATCAAACCCCAACCAGGAACAATGACTGACTAGGTGCAGCCTTCCAAGGCCCAAGGGAACAGAACATGGAGTCTGCCTCACTTCCTGAGACAGTAATAGAGCAGGGGCCACAGAGAGGTCTCCTGAGAACCCTGTCTGCCCCTGCCCACCTGTCTTCGGCCCACCACATCGCAGTGAACCACAGGATGGCCCTGTGTCTACCACGGCCAGAGCCTGGGGGTTGGAGGCCCAGCTGGGCCTGCTCCTGCCCTCTTTCCAGCTTCAGACACCCACCCTCCAGCTGACCAACAGTTCCCTGCACACAGCTGGGAGGTTTCCTGGCAGCAGTTAGGCTCCATGACAGGATATCCTTACCCCCAGGCCTGGGACAGCGCTCACAGACAGAAGCCAGGATCCAGCAGAAAGCCCAGTTCTTTGCCTCTCGCACCATCACCATCCTCTAGGCATGTGGTCCCTATTGGTTGCACAGTGTGGAGAGCTATATTCCCACGTGATGGCGCCCAGAGAGGAATCCTCTTGGGATTCAGCACCAGACACTTGTACTGCCTGGTTTGCATCCGGCTCATGGAGCCCAGACTGCTAGGACAGCCAAGGGCTGTCAGGCTGGACAAAAATAACTGCAAGGAGGGGCAAGAGGAAGGACTGTCAGGCGGCTTGGCCCTGCAAGGTCACATAGTGGGTCGAGGGCCTGAGATCCTGTTCACCCAAGATTCCATGCAGCTGGCTTTGCTCAGAGGCCATTTCATTACCCATCTCCAACTCAGGCCACTTTTCCTCTAACAGAGGGAACAAATATCCCAGCTGCCATTCCGGGTGGAAGATCAGAGGCCGAACAAGATTGGAGCAGACCAAGGACTGACATTCAGCGGGACCGGTGTTGCCAGACCCGCTGTAAAATGTAGAAACACTCCTGTGCTCATTGGCAAATACCTGCTTCCCCTGAGTGCCCCCTTCCACCAAGCGGCTTTGCCCCCAGGACCTCATTATGCCTGGCCGACCTAAGGCCATGGAGTCCTCCAGCTGGCAGTTCGTTCTCTGGTGCTTATTCCGCACTCGTTATGAAATATTTTTTGAAGGTCACTCCTGGGAAGATTCTCCCATCTCCACCCTTTGGTGGAACTACCTTCCCTAGAAGCTGAATTGAGGAGACTCCATGGGCTCAAAAGTAGAGTTTGTAAAAACCCTGGGGAAAAAGGGCCCTTTCAGAGAAGTGGGTCAAAGGGCAAAGATCATTTAAATGACCCAGAAAGCTCTTTTGAAAAGGCACATTCCTCAGGAGGCATAAAGAGCTAAGTAAGTCTTTCACTTCGCAGTGTTAGTTCCATCAGATTGCTGCCCTCCTGGGCCCATCCGTGTTGTGCAGCAGTGAGGAGAGAGGGAGTCACTGGCCTGGGGTGCTCCCTCCCCCTCTTCCTCTTCTCCCTCCCTATCTCAGGTGGTGGCTCACTGCTCCCAAGGTTATCAGGTCAGTGCTGCAGTCCTGGCAACTTCCTAACTTGAGAATCCAGCACTTACGCTCTGGTGCTGTGGGAAGCCTGGTTCCATGTTTCCAGCACCCAATTCCGAAAGAATCTGTTCACATCATTGAATGAGGTGGGATAGCCCAGAACTTTCAGCATCTTAGTTGATCTCAAGTTTATTCTCCTGAGAGATTGTGGGGGGAAAGGTGACTGGACGTGTTTGTTTCCATGGTTGAGGATTTGTATCTTTTGTTTATATTTCCGAGCCTCACTGATACCTTCGACTCCTACCCCATTGCTGGGGTTGTTGCAGACATCAAATAAAGTTTAGTTCTTCTGGAAACTTCTGAGTGATTCTACTTCTTAAATATCTGGAGTCCGTCCACTTCTCCCTGGACCCACAGCCATGCCCCTGGTCTGGCCACAGTCACCTAACCCCCAGATCACTGCCCGCTATAGGTCGCCTTCCTCCTCTCTTGCTTTGTCAATCAGTTCTCAACAGCAACCAGCGAGAGCTTTAAACATGCAAAGTGTATCATATCAACTCTGGTTTAAAACCTTTACTCTTTTACCCTATTATTCCAAAGATGAAATCCAAGCTTTTCCTCTTCTGGTTTCAACCTCGCTTCCAGCCTCATTTCTTGCCAATCCCAAACTTGCTCCCTGTGCTTCCGCCACCCTGGTCCACCTTCATTCATTTCCTCAACATTCCAACTATGTTGCCACCTCCCAGACTTTGCATATGCTCCTCCCTTGCCCAGAATGCTCTTCCCCTACCCATTACATGCCCTCTTCATACCCTCAGGCCTTGGCTTAAAGGTCGCCTCCTCAGAGAGGCCTTCCCTGACTACTATGCTTCAAGAGTTAACTTGTCTCGAAGTCCCCTATTCCTTCCCTTCATAAGGAACTTGCCATTGCACATCCACTTATGTGTGTACTTGTTAGTTAACCATCTCTCTCACCAGTATGTAAGCTCTGTGAGGCCGGGACCATGGCTGGTTTGCTCTCTACCCTATATCCGGAGTCAAGCAGTGCGCCTGGCTCAAAGTCGGTGTTCAATAAACATTTGTTGAATAAATGAACTGGAGAGGCAAGGAATCTTCCAGACTCAGGCTGCTGGATCATCGCACAGGCCCCTGTAGCTGTGAACCTTTGACTAACTGTGAGGGGAGGCTGGAGAGTGAAGTGAGAGCCAGGGCCAGGGGACTGGAAGTTCCGACCAATGGTGAGGAGGCGCTGGCCAAGGAAAAGTGTGAATGTGCTGGCCCTGGAACGCACGTGACAGCCGAGAACAGGCAGGCGTCCCTGCCAGCAGGTATTGTTCTCTACTCTTGGCCTGGTTCTCTCCGATGGATTTGGCTTGCAACAAATCCAACAAACATTCACGGAGATCTGCTCTGAGCCAGGCGAGGCATGGCCGAGCCAGAGGTGACAAGGGCACTGTCACCCTGAGGTAGTGTACCCTTTAAGTGACAGTTTGGTGAGGTGAGAGTGGAGAAGTGGTCTGTTGAGAAGGCTGAGGGGACACAGAGCGGGTATCTGACACAGGGTGGTCACGGGGGAGGGAGTGCTGGGAGGAAGGCTTCCTGGAGGAAGATGAAGGGAGGCATTCTAACAGCAGAAGGAACTGTATATGCAAAGACCTGGAGACTGAGTTCTGGAAGCCGGCTCTAAATTGAGCATAGAGCCTCCACCGCAGAGAAAAAGGTAGGCTAGTCTGGGCACCGAAGCCAGACTTCCTGGGTTTAGGCTCCATCTCTGTCACTTATCAGGGTTGTGGCCTTGGGCAAATTACTTAACTCCCTGAATCTCAACTTTTTCATCTTTAAAATGGGAATGATGCAGCAATGGCTACTGTTAACTGAGCGTTAACTATGTACCAGACATCGTACTAAAAGTTTTTCTTGGAATGTCTCCATTTTACAGATGAGGAAACTGAGCCAAGGCACCGTCTCCTCAGCTTAGGTGAGAAGTGAATGGGGTAACACACATAAAGCCCGGTACCATACCTGTATCATATGAAACGCTCAGTCAATCATAACTATTCATGTCGTTAATGGAATGAGGCTGGATCCAAACTGTGAAAGTCGTCAGTGCCATGCAGAGTCGGGCTTCAGTCTGTAGATGATGGAATCCATGGAAGGTTTTTGCCAGGCAAATGCCAAGGTCAGACCTTTTTTAGGAAGCACCCGCTTGGAGTGGTGCGCACGGCTGACTGGGAGGAGGAGTATTCAGACTTAAGTCCACTTCTTTGTTGGAAACACCTAGATACTTTTAAAAAAGATCAGTGCCCAGGCCCCAGAGATAATGATTTAACATATGCGGTGGGGCTTGGGCACCCCGTAAGGAGGTGTAAGAAAAAGAGTCAGGATTTCTTTCCTAATTAAGGTCGATTTCCATGCAGTAGGTGAATTGAACTTCAGCTTGTGAGGATGAAAAGGGCTGACGCTTTCAGAGAAGTGAAGTAGAACTTAATTTCCACAAGAGCATCTCTGTCCCCCAGCCCCAGCACTCCCTATTCCCCTTCCACAAAATTTTTCTTATTTTGTTTATTGTTGATCTCCCTCCCTAGAAGCTGCAGAAGGCAGGGATGTCTCTGTGTGGGTGTGGTTGTTCCACTCCCCATACTTACAACAGTGGCATTAGACGACAGCAGTCAATAAATATTGTTCGAGGTAATAACAATAGCTCAAATTTATTCAGTATTTACTAAGTGCCAGATGCTGTTCCAAACACTTTTCATGTATCACCTCATTTCACTTTTTCAATAGTTTTATGAGGTGAATCCTAACATCCCCATAGACAGATGAGAAAACAGGTGTAGGACTCTCATGCTAGTGAGTATGTGATGGAGCCAGAATTTTAATCCAAGTGGTCTGACTTCAGAGACTGAATTCTTAGCCACTTTGCTATGGTGCTCTCAAATGAGTGAATGAATGAATGAATGAATGAATGAAAAGGAATGAAAGAAGAGTAATTGTTTATTGTACTCATACAAGAAATGATGGATTTTAGGGTTAAAATTCCAGATTTTCTATGTATTGAAATACATGATTTGGATAAGTTTCTGAGCGTCTCTAAATCTCAAGGTCCTTATGGGCAGAATAGGAAAAACCCACCTTTTTATCTACCAAATGTTAGCATTATCATATTGTCCCCATTCTTGATCCATTACTGTCCTCTAGTGGTCAGTTAAAATAATGACTTCGTAATGGTTATGCTAAATCCAAAATCCCTAAATAGTGTAGCCCCAAAGCCAGCAGTTTCTTCAGATAAAACAGACTGTGGTTCTCGGTTCCTTTAGTCTCCTGGACCCTATTAGTCTTCAGGGACTAAGGGAAGATCAGGCTTCCTCAAAGGGAAACAGGAAGGACTAGCCCCAGGTGGGTCCCTGCAGGGCAGAATGGCTCCAAAGAAATGATCCTCATGAAAAATAAGTTAGCCCAATTCCCCACCTGAACAAACACACAAAAAGGATAATACACTTGATAGATGACACAGTTGAGTTTCCCAGCTCTTAAAACAACATATTCTCCCTATGTGGTAGTTAATTTTATGTGTCTACTTGACTGGGCTATGGGGTGCTCAGATATTTGATTAGACATTATTCTGGGTGTATCTACGAGATTATTTCTGGATAAGATTAACAGTTAAATTGGTTGACTGAGTAAGCAGATTGCACTCCATAAGATGGGTGGGCCTCATTCAATCAGCGGAAGACCTGAACAGAACCAAAGGCTGAGTGAGAGGGAACTTGGCCTGCCTGACGCATTGGGCTGGAACATTAGTCTTTTCTGACCTTCTTACTCAGATTAAAACATCTGATCTTTCTGGGTCTTGAGCTTGCTGGCTTTTGGACTGAAAGTTACACCATCAGTTCTTCTGGTTTGCAGGCCTTCAGACTCAGAGTGGAACTACACATCGGCTTTCCTGGGTCTTTAGTTTGCAACTGCAGATTTTGGGACTTCTCAGCTTCCATAATTACGTGAGCCAGTTTCTTGTAATAAGTCATCCTCTCTCTCCTCTGTCTGTCTCTCTCTGCACACACACACACACACACATACATCCTATTCGTTCTGTTTCTCTGGAGAACCCTGACTAATATACCCTATTTTATACAAACTGTTTTAGGGGATGGAAAAAAGGGAAAGCTACCTAACTCATTTTCTAGTACTAGTATAACCTTAACATAAAGCCCAGGCAAGGCCCATTAAAGGTGAGAACACTGTAGAACGAGCTTAGTTATGATTATAGATACAAATATTCTAAATAATAAAGCAAAAAACAAATACATTTTATATAAAAATATAGAAATGTTTAGTAGATTTTAACCAAAAATGCAAGAGTGTTTTAACACCAGGAAAGTAATTCCTGTATTCTGAAACTTAATACATTAAAAGATTAAAAGCACGTGATCACTTTAATAAATGCATTAAAATCACTCGATGAAATTGAACACTCATTATTTTCCCTTAATCTTGGCAAATTAAGATTAGTTGGGTAATGCATCAACCTGATAAGGATATTTACCAAATACCTAGACATCATACTTAAGGATGAAACTCTATCATTCCTGCAAAAATCCAAAACAAGAGAAGAATATTCTCTATTCACAATTTTACTGGCATTTCTAGCTAATGTAATAAAATAATAGAAAAAAATGAGAGATTTAAGAAATAGAAAGGACTACTTCTAAGGGACATGTGCATCCATATTTTCATTTCAGCATTATTTACAATAGCCAAGATATGAAGGCAATCTGGGTATCCATCAGTGGATGAATGGATAAAGAAGAGGTGGTACATATATCCAATGGCATATTACTCAGCCATAAAAAAGAATGAACTCTTGTCATTTGCAACAACATGGATGGACCTAGAGTGCATTATGCTGAGTGAAGTAAGACAAAGAAAGACAAATGTCATATGATTTCACTTATATATGCTATCTAGAAAGCAGGATAAACAGACAAACATCAGAAACAAGCTCATAGATACAGAAAGCATTTTGATGGTTTCTGGATTAGGGGTTGGGGAGATGAGTGAAGGAAGATGGGGATAAGAGGTACAAATTGGTAGTTACAGAATAGTCATAGGAATGTAGAGTATGGCATGGGGAATGTAGTCGGTAGTATTGTAACAACTGTTCGGTGTCGGATGCTGGATTTATCGGGATGCTCACTTTGTAAATGTCTAATCACTGTGTTGTATAACTGAAACTATATAATATTGTATGTCAACTATAAATGAAAAATATAAAAATTACTTTAAAAAGAAAGAAAGAGTTAACACCATCCTTAACATATGTGAGTTATTTTTTTATCTAGAATGTAAAGAAATCTAGATGCAAAGTATTAAAACTAATATGAATATTTAGCAGAATTGCTGGGTACTAAATCATCCTACATAAATGAATAGCATTCTTATTGAATGCTTATTAGAGTAGCAACAAAAAAACAAGAAAATATAATCAAAAGATACCATTTCCAATAGCAACAAAAATTATGACACCTAAGAATATACATAACAAAAAACTGCTAGATCTTTCCTCAAAAAACTATAAAACTTTTTTATGTAAAAGAATACAAAACTAAACACTCTTATATGATTTAGCAATTGTGCTCCTTGGTATTTATCCAAATGAACTGAAAATTTATAATCATTCAAAAACCTGCACACAAATGTTTATAGAAGCTTTATTTATTTTCGCCAAAACTTGGAAACAATCAAGATGTCCTTCAGTTGGTGAATGGAAAACTGGTATATCCAGACAATGGAATATTATTTAGCTCTAAAAAGAAACAAGCTATCAAGCCATGAAAAGACATAGAGAAAACTTAAATGCATATTACTAAGGGAAAGAAGTAAATTTGAAAAGGCTACATACAGTATGATTCTAACTATATGATGTTCTAGAAAAGATAAAACCAGGAAGACAGTAAAAAAGTCAGTGGTTGCTCGGGGTTTGGGGTGGAGAGGATAGGGGTAGGCAGAACACAAAGAATTTTTATGGCAGTGAAACTATTCTGTGATATCATAATGATGGATACATGTTAATGTACATTTGCCAAAACCCATAAAATGTACATCAAGAGTGAACTCCAATGTAAACTATGGATTTGGACGACAATGATGTGTCAATGTAAGTCCATCAATTTTAACAGTTCTACATTCTGGTGCAGGATATGCAGATGCGTGGATGTTGATAGCGGATGAAGCTGTTCATGTAAGGAGGCTAGGGATATATGAGAAGTCTCCATGCTTTCCACTCAACTTTGCAATAAACCTGAAACTGCTCTAAAAAATAAAGTCTATTTTAAAAAGTAAAGGAAGACCTATATAAATGAAAATATGTCATTTGTTCATGAATGGGAATACTCAATATAATAATGATTCCAGGGAAACTGCACATAAATCTGTGATTTCAAAGCTATTCCAATAAAAAACCTAACAGGGTTTTTCATGGAACTAGACAAACTGATTTCAAATCCATATGGAAATATAAAGGTCCAAGAATAGCCAGGAAAATAGCAAAAAGGAAAAGAAGGCAGGAAGAAAGGAAGGAAGGAAGGAAGGATGGAAGGACAGCAGGAAGGAAGGAAAAAAAGAAAGAAAGAAGGGAAAAAAACCGAAAGAAAAAATAACTGGAAATAAAGGAAATACTAATGTGAATTAAAACTACACAACCATTGGTAGGTAAAAATCAAAGTCTGATAATAACAACCGTTGATGGTGAGGATTTGTGGAAACTCATAAGCTGCAAATGAGAGTGTAATTGATAACACCACGCAGAGAGAAATTTGACATTTTGAAAAGTTGTATTCCCTACAACTCAGCAATTACTCTAGAGAAAGTCTCCCAGATGTGTGCCCCGGGAGACATTGTCAAGGCTGTTCGAGGCAGCACTGCTAGTAGAAAAAAGGGCATCATCTGCAATGTGCCTACCAGTAGAAAAATTAACTACAGCATGTTCCTCCAAAAAAAGACAACTGAACAGTTAAAAGAAATGAACCAGATCTACATGTATCAATATAATGCTAAGTGAATCAACGAGGTGTGGAAATACAGCTACAGTATGAGAAAACTTAGGAAAATATTTTAAAATCACATTCTGTTTTTTTTAAATTATTATTAAGATAACAATCACACAACAAAATTCACCATTTTAACCATTTTAAAGTATATACTCAGTGGTTTTTATTATGTTTTCAGAGTTATGCAACCATCATTACCATCTAATTTACAGCATTTTTCTCACCCCCAAAAGCAGCCACATATCTACTACAAGTCAATGGTCATTCCTCAACATTCAGCCCCTGGCAACCACTAATCTCTTTTCTGTCTTTACAGATTTGCCTAATCTGCATATATGAAATCATACATTATGTTGCCTTTTGTGTCTGCCTTCTTTCACTTATGTTTTCAAGGCTGGTCCATGTTAGCATGGAGTACACTGAATTTCTTTTTATTGCTTAATAATAGTCTATTATATGGATATACCACATTTCATTCGCTTGCTTAATAATAGTCTATTATATGGATATACCACACTTCATTCACTCATCAGTTGATGGACATTTTGGGTTGTTTCCACTTTTTGGTTGTTATAAATAAGCAGTTGATGGACATTTGGATTGTTTCCACTTTTTGGTTGTTATAAATAAAGAGGCTGTTATCAACACACATTCTGTTTTGTGCCCAGAAGTATATTAGGAGGAACTATCAGATTAATAATAACAACTGCTCCTGGGAATGAAAGGGAGGGAGAGGAATTGGATTGGAGAGAGGAACAAAGGGACTTTCAGCTTTATCTGAGATGTTCTATTTATTTTACGTAAAAAAAAAGTATGTCTGGAGCAAAAATATTAACCGTTGATTACACTGGGTGATGAGCACAGGGTGTTTGTTACATTATTCTCTGGGCTTTTCTAAATAATTTTTAAAAATTTTAATTAAAACATATATTCTGGACCTAAACCTTCCTATAGCAAAGATCTGGCATCAGGGGCCCACGATATCTGAAGAAAGCAAACATCGAGGTGTGGGGAAAGGCCAGAAGGAGGAGGCCAAGCCCAGGGCCTGGGAGGAACAGCTGGGGGCCCTCAGAAATTTGGAGCAGAAGCCCCTGACCTTGCCTGCCTGTCTCTCCAAAGAGCCCCCAGGAAGAGGGCCCAGATCTGGTTTCTATGACCCCTGGTAGCAGAGCCAGAACCAGGTTGAGGGAGAGAAACTGAGACCCCATCTCTCCTTCCTTCTTGGCCATGCTTCTGGAAGGAGTCATCCACTCCCCCTCCTCACCTCCATTGTCCTCACTTCCCAGTTTCCTCAACTCTCTGCTCAGGACCAGCTACATAATTTGTGAGGCCTGATGCAACATGAAAATGTGGGCCTCTTGTTCAAGGGCTGGTGCCAAGGTGATTCCTAATTCCACAGGAGGAGCCACAAGCTGGAGGAGCCTCTGGGTCCGGTCACTGGGTTCATTCATTTCCTCATACATGCATTCATTCATTCATTCATTCAAATGAATATCTGGCACTGTGGTAGGTGCCATGCATACAATGGTAAGACACAGTCCAGCTTCAAGAAGGTTACGTTCTAGTGAGGACCACAGATTTAATACCAGACACAAAATAGATCATCACAAAGTGCAGGAAGGGCAAGTAGACAGGCCTGTGAGATAATAACACCAAGGATTCTGACCACGATATACCCAGCCCACACCCCAGGAGAGAATAAAGCTGGAGCGGAGATCTGAAAAATGAGTGGACATTATCTTAGCAAAAGATGGGGGAGTAGTGGAGGGGGTGAGGCTGGGAAGATGAGCAGGTGGCATTTTCAAGGCCTTGCAAGCCAGTATAGCTAGAGCCAGAGAGAGAGGGACAGCTCATGTGAGGCTGAAGTGGGGCCTGGATCATTTGAGTCTCCCCTTCATGGGACTCTGCTTATACTGATATTTCCTTAAAAATTTCCCTTAAATTGGCTTCCTTTATGCCCATATCCTAAGCAAGAATATTCATGAAATCAAAAGATCGACATATCATTCATATTTTTTCTAATACAGCTAATACATTAAAAAAATGCTCTTCCATGTTCCACCTCAAATCAGCCCCCTTTACTACCTCAGTTTGGAAAAGATGTAAAGAGTCATAAGAAGCCTGTAACAGGATTTCAGCCGGTGAGGCTGGTGATATGGTCTCATTCACATTTTTGAAAAATTATTCATGCAGGGTGGATGGCAGGGGTGTCGGAAGGAGTGGATGAGGAGGAGCCATGGGGATCTTCAGGGGAGGGGAGCTTGGCCTTCCCACCGAGACCCCTATAAGCCCCACCCTCCACCCAAAACAAAATCTTTCTTTTATCTCCCTTTGCTGATTCTAGGCCTTTTCAGATAAGTGGATTCTTCTGCGATCCTCCCATCTCAGTATCAGTCCCAGGACTTCAGAAATTCCAGACAGTGTGTCCAGTGTACCTATGAGAGCCCAGCTCCATGGGCCTGTCAAACTGGCCACATTTAGGACTTTCGGGTCATGTCCAATCAAGTCCAGTGTACCTATGAGAGCCCAGCTCCATGGGCCTGTCAAACTGGCCACATTTAGGACTTTCGGGTCATGTCCAATCCAACAAGGCTCCCACAGTTGATCACTCTGTGCACATTCAGGAACTAAGTGGGTTACGTGGTTTTTGTCATCTGAATGACCTGTAAACCTACATGGTCCCAATTCTGCACTCTTTACCACTGGACTGCACAGCTTCATTAACCCTCACGACCCACCCTCCACAGCCTCCACACTCCGAAACCTTGGACCTTCGAAAAGACTTGACTCCCTCTGACATTGCTTCAGAGAGGGTCTGTCCATCCCCCACCAGAAGTGGCTTTTCCTCATTGCTACTGCTAAACCAACACTCCTCCTCTCACCTGCAAAACAAAACCTCTCGACTTTTAAGACCCTTGTAAAACTGCCCTCTACGCCTCCAGTTCATGAGCTATATGATGAAGGAGTTGGGGAAGGAGGATGCTCCAAGTGCCACCCTGTGCTAAATACCAGGAATACAATGGCGACACAACCTAACAACCCCACGTGGTGGGGAAGGAGGCATTTCCAGCAAATCCACACATCCGCTGAAGGAAGGGAAGGGAGGCTTTCTAGAGCAGATTTCTGAGCTGAAGATTTCCAAAAGGTTGGAGCTATCCCTAAAGGTGGAGGAAGAGGATAGCAGAGGCAAGGCTTTAGGAAGTCTCTGTAGCATATTTAAAGTTTATTCCGAAGGCAAAGAAGAGTTGCTGAAAGGATTAAGTAGGAATGTGGCAGGACCAGATTCGGACTTTGCAAAGATAATTCTGGCTATTGTGCTGAGAACAGAAGGGAGTGGGGAGGAGATCCAGGCTGAGTGACCACTTAGAGTGGGAGAGTTGGGGTAGGTCTGGACATACTACTGGGTGGGATCAGGATTTTTGACTTGGTGATTGGCTGGATGTGGTTAGGAAAATAGATGAAAAGAAAAATGGGACGATGCCCATGTTTTTCTGTTTTGGGCAACTGGGCGAGTGGGAAGGATGGTTGAGCACCTGCTCTGTGCTAAGAACTGAAGACGCAAGCATGAGAAAGACCTACTGTGCCCCTGCCCTCATGGAACTCACACTCAAAAATGAGTACATTCTAGATTTTCATGTGTTCTGTGAAGATAATAAGCGAGTGCCATGACAGGGAATCACAGAGACAACTAACTACCAGGGAAGGTGGCCTCTCAGGGGAGGAGAATTTACTTGAGCTGAGACCTGGAGAATAAGAACAGCGCCGTCCAGGGAATGTGGGTCCCAGGAGAGGTCCCAGCTAGTGTGAAGGTCCCAGAGGGTGAAAGGGCCAGTGCTGCGGGAGTGTTTGCAGTAAGCCAGGGAGGAGCACTTCCAGAAGAGCCTGGAGATGTTGACTCTTTGTCTAACCTAGGGGAGGGGCAATGAGGAGATCTCATTCCTTTGTCACAACCTAATCCCTCTACCAGAGCTCCAGATTCCACCCTTTCTCATTCCTTGGGGACTTTGTCTTATGAGTCTTTACTCCATCTGGGACCTTCTACCTCTTCTATTGGCTCATCTCCTTCAGCAAGGAACACCCGTAGTCGCCGCCATCTTAAAAACGCTCCCTGGGTGGATTTATGGTTTGAAATCCCATCCATCTGGCACCACTGTCACTGTTCCCACCTCGCTGTCTGGATACTCCCCAGTCTTCCTCACTGGCCCTTCAATGTGGGTATTTCCCCGAGTTTCAGTGCTCTCCCTTCTCCCTCCACTGATTTCTTCCATCATGCTTATGCTAATGACTCATGAACCTATATGGTCATTTGTTCATTCAACCAAAATTTATGGAATACCTACTCTATGCCAGATGTTGTGCCAGGTGGGGATATGATGGTGAACAGGACAGACATTGTCCCTTGACTTGGTGCAATTTGGAGTCTAGTACGATGAACAAACTACAATTGGCAGACAATGATATGGGCTGTGAAGGAAATTGGCAGTGGTGGTGATGCTGCCGTAGATAGGATAGTCATGAAAGGCTTTTGTGGGGAGGTAGTATTTAAGGGTATACCTAAAGAATACTAATGAGCCAGGCAAAGGGGAACTGGGGAATAGCTTTCCAAGCAGAGGGGAGAGAGCAAGTGCAAAGGCCCTGAAATGGGCAGGGCAAGGAACAGAAAGAAGGGCAGTGTGGCTGGAGCCGCATAGACAAGGCATGAAGGAGGACGGGATTGCAGAGAAAGGCATCAATTAGTGCAGGGCCTTGAAAGCCATCGTAAAGAGTCTGGACGATATTTTAAGACCAATGAGGTATCCTGGAGGGTTTTACATAGGGGAAAGGATTGTTTAAAGTCTACTCCTACTGTTTTTCAAGTGCCTACAGCTCAAAAGAACCAATTATGCCAAAGTGGCATATTCTGTTACCCTTCACATTCAATCACCAACTCCTTCTGACTCTACTTCTTAAATTTCTAAGACGCATCTTTTTTTTTTTGTCTGTCTGTCTTTGCTGCCACTGTCCTCATTTGGGCTCTATTAAATTGCCTCTTAATGAGTACCCTATTCTCAACCTATCAATAACCAATGTTGTAGTTGTATGGGCTCTTGCGGTTCATATTGTGTTTGCAAGATGCCCTTTAGCAATAACCATCAGGAAACTTTGAAAAAGTAAAGGTTTATTACTTACAAGACCTGGGAATTACACGGCACACCTGGGAACACACAGTGAGTTGAGCGGGGCATGAGCTTGCAAGGGCCTGCGGTTCTGCTTGTATGGGGTTGAGGGTAGAGGCCTAGGGTTTCACAGGCTCGTTCTTCTTTTAAAAATTATTTTTAAAAGTTTTTTTTCAATTACATTTGACATACAATATTATATTAGTTTCAGGTGTACAACATAGTTGTTAAACGTTTATATAACTTATGAAATGATCACCCTGATTAGTCTAGTAGTATCCGACACTATACATAGTTATTACAATGTTATTGACTACATTCCCCATACTGTGCTTTGAGCTTAAACCAGGTACCTGCATTACAAAAAAGAAAATGTGCTTTGCATCCCTGTGACTTTTTATAACTAGCAATTTGTATTTCTTAATTCCTTCACTTTTTTTATCCATCCCTCTAACCCCTCTCCCATCTGGCAATAATCAAAATGTTCTCTGTATCTATGAGTTGATTTCTGTTTTGCCTGTTTGTTTATTTTGCTTTTTAGATTCCACATATAAGTGAAATCATATGGTAATTGCCTTTCTCTGTCTGACTTATTTCACTTAACATAATACCCTCTAGGTCTATCCATGTTGTTGCAAATGGCAAGATTTCATTCTTTTTTATGGCCAAGTAATATTCCATTGTATGCATGTACCATATCTTCTTTATCTTGGCTATTGTAAATAATGCTGCAGTGAAGAACGTAGGGGTGCATATATCTTTTCCATGTTAGTGTTTTAGATTTCTACGGATAAATATCCAAGAGTGGGATTACTAGGTCATATGGTAGCTCTATTTTGAACTTTTTGAGGAAGTTCCGTACTGTTTTCCATAGCGGCTACACCAATTTGTAAAACAATCAACAGTGTACAAAGGTTTCTTTCTCTCCACAACATCATCAACACGTTGTTTTTTGATGTATTGAGGATAGCCATTCCAACAGGTGTGAGGTGATATCTCATTGTGGTTTTAATTTGCATTTCCCTGACGACTAGTGATGTCGAGTGTCTTTTCACATGTCTATTGGCCACCTGTATGTCCTCTTTAGAGAAATGTCTATTGAAGTCCTCTGCTCATTTTTAATCGGATCTTTTGTCTTTTGGGCATTAATTGAACATGGGCTCACTCTTAATTGGGGAATTTAAAATGTAAGAGTGGGAATTTAAAGAGAAAAAACAAGTGGTGCAGATGTTCAATTAAAGAAACCCACCAAGATCTCTAAAACAAAAGAGACTCAGCTGGGGAAGGCAGCCTGGTTCTTTAGTCATGTGTGTGGCAACGTGTTGATTTGAGACAGCCATCTTCGAAGTGGAAGCCTGGGCAATCAAAGCTTAAACCAGGTACCTGCATTACAAAAAAGAAAAAAGAAAATAACTGTCAGGATTTACACTGTGTACCCTCTTTCCCATTCTTATTAGTTGAAATGTGTCCCCTCCCCACCAAAAAGCTCACTCTATTGGTGTTGAAGTTCTAGCCCCCAGTTTTTCAGGATGTGACCTTGTTTAGGAAATGGGTCATTGCAGATGGAATTAGTTAAGATGAGGTCATGATGGAGTAGGGTAGTCCCCTAATCCAATATAATTAGTGTCCT
The DNA here is from genome assembly GCF_000325575.1 of Pteropus alecto. Classification (NCBI taxonomy): domain Eukaryota; kingdom Metazoa; phylum Chordata; class Mammalia; order Chiroptera; family Pteropodidae; genus Pteropus; species Pteropus alecto. The sequence continues at coordinate 62,939 of NW_006429634.1, read as the reverse complement.
TATATGAAGAGGGAAGATGACGTGAAGACAGAAATACAGGGAAAACGCTATGCGAAGAGGGAAGATTTGAGTGATGCATCCTCAAGTCAAGGAACACGGAAGACCACCGGCAAGCCACCAGAAGCTAGGAAGAGGCAAAGATGGATTCTCCTGCAGGTTTCAGAGGGAGCACGGCTGCTGGCAACTTGATTTCAGACTACTAGCCTCCAAAACTGTGACAATAAATTTCTGGGTTTTTAAGCCACCCAGTTTGTGGTACTTTATTATAGCAGCCCCAGGAAACTAATACACTCATTATTTCAAACTCCAGACCAGCCACCTGAGAGAAACTTCAACGGCTCTACCACCCAGGGAATAAAGTCTAACGTCTCTAGGTATATGGCATGAAAGACACTTTAAGATCTGATCCTCTATCCGCACCCCCAATTTTATTTCCTACCATTCCGCAAAATTACCAACATTAAACCACTTTTAATTCTCTTAACAGATTTCCTCTTCTGGGTTATTTGCATGGAATGTCTTCTACTAAGGGTTCCATCTGCTTGGTAAATGTCTGCTCTTTCAAAGCCAAGATCAGTCAACTCACAGATAAAGACAGGGAAATGGTTAATAACATAAACATCCTGTCAACACAATAGACACCATTTTTTACCTATAAAATTGAAGAAAATGTTTAAAATCGATGATATTCAGAAGCCGGCAAAGATGAAGAAAACCGGGCCTTTTCATGCATGTCTCCTGGGAGACAACGAACTTTTGGAAAATTCCCAGTGGTGCCTCTTAAAATTTAAAATACATGTACTCATTGACCCACTGTCGAAAATTTATCCAGCTCAAATGAAAGCCCTGGTAATTAGGGTTAAGATGTTTGTGCAATATTTTGTTCTGGCCCCCAACCTGGAAACAATATGAGTGTCTGTGAGTAGAGAATCGTTGAGTGAATTATGGTTCACCCTATTAACAAGAGCAGGAACAAGTTGGGTTGACCTGAGTGCAAGCCAGGTCACACGTTATACAATGCTAAGCATATGTACTCCGGTATGATCACAGTGATTCCATGGGGAGGGAAGAAATTTGCCTTTATCTTTAGTCTTTTCCTTAGAGTTGGCTTATTTCAATAAGCAAACATTGCTTTTTAGTTCGAAAGAAAAAGTAAGTTATACCAGAAAAAAACAGAAAGGCTCAGATGTTCCCTTTTGGAGAGCCATTTTCTGGAGTTTTCAGTTAGTTAATTATTTCTCTCTTGCACTTACAGTGTGTCTTCTCCCAGGCATTTACCATGCTGTGATGGAACTTACTTGTTTGCATGTTTTCCTCTCATGCTATTCATCTCTTCTCCCCATATCTAGCACATCATAGCTGTCAGATAACTATTGGATGGATGGATGGATGGATGGATGGATGGATGGATGGATGGATAGATGGATGGATGGGCAAGTTACTTCTCTCATTTACTATCTGCCTAACATGTTATCTGCACCTCATTCAGATATCAGAGTTCATTAATTTTTGGATTCTTTTGTCTCTTATGCCTGTGTCATTTCCTTCACTAGACTGTGAGCTGGTTGGGGGCGGGTCTGTATCTGATCCATGGCAGCTCCTCTGGCAGAGCCAAGGCTTTTACACACATGGTTTTATTGAGTGCTCACAATTCTTTGAGGCAGACACTTTTTTTATATATATACCAGCTTCGTTGAGTTATAATTCACAAACCATACAATTCACTCATTTAAAGTGTGCAATTCAATGGTTTTTAGTATATGCACAGAGCTGTACAACCATCATCACAATCAATTTAAAACACTGTTATCACCTCAAAATAAAATACTCTATTAGCTGTTACTCACCCATTTCCTCCCAGTCTCCTCCCACTCCAAGCCCTAAGAATCACTAGTTTACTTTCCATCTTTACGGATTTGCCTCTTTTGAATATTTCATGTAAATGGAATCCTACAATATGCAGTCTTTTGTGACTGGCTTCTTTCACTTAGCATGATGTTTTCAAGGTTTATTGTAGCACATACCAATACTTTTTGTAAAACTGCTGAATAATATTGCATTGTATGGACATCACAATTACCTGGGGCCAGCACAGGGCAGAGTAGGCAGTCCACTGGGCACAATAGAATGGAATTTTTCAAACTTTATTAGGGATCTTGATAAAATGCAGATTCTACTTCAGTAGGCAAGGGGTGGGCCTGAGGTGCTGCATTGCTAAGATGCTCTCAGATGATATTGGGAGATGCAGAGAATTTCTACCAGAAATTTGGGAATTTGGGTCTCTTTCTCATAAAAGGCATCTACATGGCTTTAACCCTGTAGGCCACTAAGGTGACTGCCTTCTGGGTGGGTGAGTTCTTTCCAGACATCAGATTTCAAATGAGAAGTTAGCGTGGTGAGTGTGAATTAGAACAAGAGTAGCTAGCTACTTTGAGGAATGATTTCGTCCAGCTCTGAGTGGAGCCTGCTGAATCCTCCCTCTTTTCGCTGGGCCTCTTTCTGTGTCAGAGCCCAACCATGGGTCAGGAAGCCAAATTGCCACCCTGGGCAGCATTGGGCAGCACGCACATCTCCATCCCTCTAAGGTGCCCCTCTCCCTGCTTATGGCCATCAGACTTTTATGACAGCTTTCTCTTCCCAAGTGCTCAGAAACTGAGTGGCTGAACATGCTTCTTGTTAACATGAAATGAATCAGTGGGCGTGAACTGCTTTAACTGCAAGGGCTATTTGCAAGAGGCAGGATTGTTAAATTTGTGGCATATGGTCTGTGTGTTAGTTTGGGTTCTCCGAGAAGCAGATAACAAGAGGGGATTAAGTGTGTCTGAGCCTATTGGGAAAATGCATGTGAAGGATAAAGGGTGTGAGACTAGAAGAAGGCAGGGAGAGCCTTTAGATCATGATGTAGGTCTGCTCCCTATGCTAGAAGAATGGGAAGGAAGGATTAGGCAGAAAGAGCTTCAGACTACAGAGAAGTTTTGAGAAAACGTTGGCCAGGTAGATGGCAAGTCTTACTGGGATAGCCATAAAAGAGTTCCATGCCAAGCAGGAATAGGCCAGCACTCGGACCTCCACCATGCTTGTCATTAGCTGGAGCAGCCTGGGGAAGTACTGCCCTTGGGTAAACAAGATGGCGGAGACAAAGGGGCAACAGCTGTCAATCAAGCATACTCCCACAGCAGGTCCCCTTGAAGGAGTTAGGAGCAGCATGCTTCCGTGGCTTTCGATTTTCTACCAGCTACCAGTTGTAAGGCCTTAAAGTCACTCAACCTCCCAAGCCTCATTTTCCTCATTTGCAAAGTGATGATAGCACTGACTTTCATGACTTTTGTGAGGATTGAATGAAATGAAGTGTGTAAGCCTCAATAAACATTAGTTAAAATTATTTTTAGTATTATTTTAGACAACGTGAGAGTTAGAGCAAGAAAAAACTTAAATCTCAACCCACTTGCCAGTTTTGTGATCTTGGCCAGTTACTCTACAGGGCTTAGAATAGCACCTCGCATGTAGGAAACACTTTGCAGAATTAGCTGTTAACATTATTATTTCCAAATGCTAGTATTGGATCAATTGCTCTGAAAAATGCCAGTCTAGAATGGCATTCAAAGACTTCTGCAATATCTCAACTCTGCTTTGCAGTTTCCTTCCTCACTACATCATGCGTGCGCGCGCGCGTGCGCACACACACACACACACACACACACACACACACACTGCCCTAAGTTCTAGCCTCACTGGGCTGCTCACAGCAACCTTGAAAATATCATGTTGTAATAATACAGTATTATGTTATCCACTATCTGTCCAATGCTTATTGTATGCCTGGCACTGTGCAAAGGCTTACGTATATCATCTCATATTATTTCTATTCTACCAATGAGGAAACTGAGGCCCAGGAGTGTAAAATGACTTAACCCAAGCTAATAATGGCTTGTCTATCTCTGGACTTCTGTTTGTAGAACGTTTTCCCAGCCTCCTTCCATTTCTACCTTCCAAAACACTATTTTCTTTTAAAGGTCCAGCTCCATTGCCACTTCCTTCAGGAAGCCTTCCTTGATCCGTACCCTTGGTACAGATAATTGCTACTGTAGTGCCTGGGGCTCCTATCTCTGGCACCTATCTCTGTAGGCACTGTGTTGTAATAATTGATCTGGAAGTCGCTTGTTCCCACCAAATTGTGACCAGTTTCAGGGAAGGGATAATGTCTTGTCCATCCTATAGCCAGCATTCAGCCTGGGGCCGTGAACTGGAAGACACAATTATGAATCTTCTCATTTATGCCCTTGACCTCCACAGATTATGGTTTTTTTAGGTCAGGTCCAGCTTTTAATACCATGGTCTTTGGTCATGTCACACACTTGTTTAGTACTGGTTTGAGGTACTAAATGATGTCTGACACATAGTAGGTACTCATCACAGTAGCTGGTTTATTCTTTGCATTTTCTGACTAACTATAAAGGCCAGTGAGGGGCCAGGCAGATTCACAGCTCTCAATGTTGGAAGGACAGGAAGGGAAGAATGCCTTCTCTCTAGTGGGCAGGTACTGGCCCCTCTTCCATAAAGGGCTTACTGAGCCCATCATACAGATGGGGGAGGCCCAGGTGACTCCTACAAGTCCTAACTCTTACAGCTATCCAAAGTTTGCAGCCTGTCTTGATGCCTCAACCAAACCTCTAAGATCTCAAAGACTCTGTCTGTGGACAAAGAAGGGTCTTCCTTCCTGAGGGGCAGGACAATTTTTGCTTATAGGAAATTGAGCTTTTGTAGGTAGAATTGGCCTCCTGCTGAGAGGATGGGGCTGGGTTTCCCCTGTTTGTACCTTCAAAAAGTCTCTAGATTCAAAGTGCTTTTCACAAATTTTACACACACACATACACATTCGCTTGTTTCTTATCTCTTTCCTCAGTAAGGGCAGGTTGTTTTGTGAATGTTTAGCTCACAGTTCTGTCTCTTGTGCTACCTAAAGCAGGGAGAGCCTGGCTCTTTAGGAATATCACATTGTGTTGAATGACTAATGAATCCAAAACGCAAAGCTTTTACATTTCTGCTATACTGCAAAATCCTCAGCTGCAGACCTACACCTGCAACTGTCTCCTCCCTTTGAAGGTTTGTCTTCTTCTTCCCAACTCTGGACACAGTCTTTCTCTTGACACATTATATCATCTATCAAGTACAGACCCACAGAGAGTAGGTTCCATCCCCCAGTGAATCAAAAAATTGCCCTCTTTCCATCCCCAGCCAAGGCAGATTTGTGCTGCTGTGCTCAGGCCTCCTTCCAGATCACTGGCCTAGCAATTTGTCCTTCTTCTCACCCTGCTTTAAGCCATGATCAAACTTGTTTGGATTTTGCAGACCTGGAGTCCAGGTGGCTCCTTTGGTGGCTTTGCATACTTTTCCCTTCTAAGATTAAGTAATAACCTTGTGTTTGGATGTGAGGAATCTAATTTTTTTGATTTCCTAAAAATGCGAGAACCAGTTTGACTCCTACTCTCTCGATTCCCACATCCGATCAATCACAAATTATACGAAATTAAAAAAAATTTAAGCCACCTTCTCCAACTTAGTGGCCATCACCATGCAGGTCTCCTGGCATCCACTGTCTAATTCTTTTTCATTCTGCAAACAGAGAGGTTTTTTTTTTAAAATGTAATTTGAGCCAAGGCACTTCCCTCTTAAAATCCTTCAGCTCTGCCCTTTGATCTCAGGATAAAGTCCAAACTGTTTCAAGTCTCCAGAAGCAGACTGTCTTTTCCTCCCACAGCCCCACAGTTTGTCTTGCAGGCTCCCCTCTCTGCTCCCGTGCCACCCATCCCCCTCAAGACCTTTACACAGGCTGTTCTCCCTGTGTTTACTTAGGTAACTCCTCTCTCCTAGTAAGACGTGGCTTAATAATAACAATTAACATTTACACAAACAACTGATGTGTATTTATGTATATTAGCTAATTCTCACAGTAAGCCTACTAAATGAGTACCTTTATTAGTTTACTTACAGGTTGGAAATCTGACAGAGATGTGAACTAGCTTGCTCGAAGTCATACAGATAACAGGCTCTCCCGCTAGTAGCTGCATGAGGACAGGGACTGTGTGGGCTCTGCTCATGGGTACCTAGTATCCATTTGTTTTTTTAACAAGTATTTATTGAACATTTAGTATGTGCCGTGTTAGGCACTATTCTAGGTTCCTGCTCTCATGAAGCTTATATACAGTGGAGAAAAGACAGACACTAAATAGGTAAACACATGTATGGACAACATAATTTCAGGTAGTAATAAGAGCCTTGAGGACAAGGAGACAGGATGGTGTTGAAGGGCTTTAGGACAGGCCTCCTGATGATATGCCACTTTGGCACATGAATTATTTTGAGCTGAAGGCAATCGGGACCCTGTGGACTCACAAGAAGCTTTTCCCTCCTCTCTTAAAGAATTTAAATCGGGGGTCTTGCCCCATAATAAGAGTTATCACCAGAACTAACTCTTTATGAGCTATCTATGGGCTAGGGCAAATTTCTGATAACTGAACATCTGCTCTTCTAATCATCCTGCTAACGAGCTTGCTCCCTTCTGAAGTCCCAAGGTACATTACTTCATCACCCTTAGCGCAGAATGTCATATATACCTCATTTTCCCTTTCTTTCTCTGAGCCTCTCATGTATGAGGTCTGTCACTCTCTCATGTATGTGGGTTTCCATATGTGCATATGTAATTAAATTTATTTTTCTCTTCTTAATCTCTCTCATGTCAATTTAATTATTAGACCAGCTGAAAGGACCTAGAAAAGTAGAGGAAAGTTCCTTTCTCCCCCAGAGTCGGTGCTGTGAGCAGGATACCTCACCACCTGTGCACTGCTCACCCCAAACTGCTACAGTAGAAAGATCCTGGGACATCTAACATGAGCTGGCAAAGGAAGGTAAGAATTCTTGCCAAACCAGACTCCCGGCTCTGTACCTGCAGAGTTCAGTGGAAGCAAAGTGGTAAGAGTCCTTTTATTTTTCCTTTCATAAATTTAGATTAGCAGGGAAAAATATTTCGGAACTAGTTCCTTTGAGCTTAGTGACTTTTGGTTATCTGCTACGAGTACTCTCAGTTTTTATTGATCCTTTCCTTCCAAAGATGGACACTGTTGTATCTGTTATGTTGTTTGTCTTGTTCTGTGTTTTGAGAGCTTGGTTTTGACCTTCTCTTTGTTCTCTGCCATCCGGAATGTGCACGTATTAGTGTGCGTTTGGCAGCCAGTCAAATAGACGGGGGAATTCATGTTACAACTTTTGCATAATTTGTCAGCAAGAAAAATAACTCAGTCTGATGAAGTCTTCATAAGTAATCTAAAGATAATTAAGAAAAACTAAATTAAATAGATGTAAATAGTTTTTTAGGTGAACTCTTGAGCAACAATTACATTTTATGTGTACTTAAAAATGGTTTCCTTAAAAAAAAAAAAATGGTTTCCTAAATCTCTTTGGTAACTTGAAACTTTAAAGTATGCTAAATTAAATCATATGATGGAAATTCATTGACTATCCAGATCATGTCCAAATAAGATAAAATAGTGAAATATTAACTACTGAACATAGGTTTACCTACTTTTGGCGACCTATTACAGAGAAACTAAAGAAATTTGGGTTTGTTAGTAAGCATGTCTTCTATTTCACTGAAAGATTGTAATATGAAAAAGCATGTATTTCTAGAAGTCATGGAATGTATTTATACATTTATTAATCTAAAGAATACTGCTATAACAAATAGTTTACAACTACTTCTTAATTTTCACTAGAAATTAAGGCTTCTAAGAGTTAAAAATTCTGATTAACACGGAGGGAAATAATATATATATATTCAGTAATGGAAGGGTGTGGAAATACATTTTTGAGGGAATTAAAAGAAAATGGTTTGTTCTAAAATACGCTGGTTCTTTCTGAATGGGTAAGAGAACCAGAGAAAACCTAAAAAGAGCAAGGAAAGTTGTAGGTTTATGAAAAGAAATCTTGAGGAATTGTATATGTGATCAAGCTGGATAAGATTGCATAAATTTGTTAGAAGTGTTTTTTTAAAGCTTTAATATCAATAGTGTTCTCAAACTTAATATGATTTCATCTGCTAAAAAGAGAAAGTTTTCTTGGACTGTTGGTCTGCTCTTGATAAGATACTGTGAAAAGTTTTCTGCCAAGAAAGCAAAGATTTTGTGTTTTATCAAAATAACTTTCTGTGTTTTACGTTGTCTTAATAAGGTCTGAAAACTGAATCTTCTCAATAGTAAGAGCTACCTTTTGTAGTTGAAATTCCCTAGTTGATTTTTACACAAAGGAAGGAGCAACAGAATCTATAAAGATTGTGGCACATGTGAATGAAGTCCATTCTGCTTCTGCAAAAATGACCCCTCAGTGTCTGCAAAAATGACCCCTCAGTGCCAGACTTTTGCTATCTTGATGTCCATTAATATGACAACAGTCTGCTCCTGGATCACAGAAATGAAGGGAGGTAAACAATGGCTGTAAGTTAAACAAATAGGGTTTTGGGAGACCCAAGACAGCTGCCTGGTTCTTTCAGTCTCCCTGGCAAACCCCTTTCTTTTTTTGTTTTTTTGCATTACTTCATCCACCATAGTGTATTTAAGCTGAAGTTCACTCAACTGCCACTTAGTGTGTTATTAATATGCTTTTGTTATACATATGTTTTCCAGATGGATTGACACCTTGCCCTGCCACATGGCTGATGCTCTCACGGTGGCAAAGAAACTGTTAGAATACACCTTGGGTATACCTTCCACAATCTCTAGTGATGGAGGCACCCACTTCACTGAGTAAATCATACAAGCCTTGACAGGAAGCCTTGCAAACTTCTTGGAATTATCACTGACTCTATCTCCGTTAATCACCAGGCAAAGTCTAGAGGACTAATGGAAAAATTGGATGCAAGCAGAACAAGTCTTAATTACATGGCATTGAATGAACTGATGAGGATGATTATAATTTTTATGACTTTTTGTTTGAAACATTTCCGGCTCTTTTTCTTTTTCCAGATATAAAGAAACCTTTCCTCTTAAACTATGACTTACAGCAATTTGGTAAATTATACTTTTGTAAGCATAACTGAAACATTTCTTTTTCTTCTTACTTGGTTTCAGAAACTCTCAGTGAGTATTCTTATTTCCATGGCAATATTATTATTTGCATAAATTCAATACAAATCTATTTTCTTTGTAGCAGGACACGATTGGAAACTGGGTATATTACCAAGGCTTTGACTGGAATGTCATATTTGAGAGAGACATGCATAGGCTCAGATATTACCAGGCAGCTTTAAGGAATTAAGATTGACTAATGGAAGCCAATAAAACCCCCAGAGATATAGGCCAGCCTGGTACTTTGATTACAGTGTTCCCTGTAGCCTTACCAGGTAAGTAAAGTAGGTCACTTACTGGAAGGTGCAGGAAACTCAAGATATTTTAAGGACCTTGGGAAGAGAGGAATTAACCCAAATCTAAAGGTACTGTAGGCGAAGTCTGATGGCAAATCTTTGGCTTGGCTTTTCTAGCCTCAAGAGACCTTTTAAAATTCAGTCTGTAGATTCCTTATGAGAAATTCCAGCAAAGAAGATTTAAAGGAGCCTATATAATCAACTGCTATTCTTGTATTTATACAAATAACAGGCCAAGTTTATTGAAACTAGACTTATTTTGCTAACAAATTAGTCTTAATCTGGCTATCTGTGGTAAAAATGGGCGTGATTTTAGAGTTTCAGTAATATGCTTTGTGGATATTACATTCTAGTGCTGTTCACTGTCTTTTTGAGGTTTTTGTTTTCTACCTATAAACTAGACTGGATGCTGAATTCTTCTAGTTTACTCCAATAACTGGCTGTGACTCTGCAAACTAACATTTCCAATGTTTCTGCCACCCTTCTAACTTGGAATCATTAAGAACTAAAACTGCCCTTTCCCAAAGTCATGCAAGCTAAAGTTAAACAACTTGATATTAACTTCAGAGGAATCACCACAACAGCTCATCTATGCACAATCTTTGTGCCTATTGCAGAAAAATCACTGGAAACATTCAAACTATAAATCAGGAAAATCTAACAGATTGTCACTGCCTGCCCTCACTCCATAGGAGGATGCTTTGAGCCAGACATCTCAAACTCTCCTTGACTGGCTGCCTTGAGAACTCAGAAACTGTGATTATAGTCTGCTCCAAGCATTAACCATTATTTTGTTTGTTTGTTTGTTTACATAGAGATGCCTCTATGCTTATTTAAATAAACTTGGCCTGTTATTTGTATAACTACAACAAGAATAGCAGTTGATCATAAATACCACAGGCCTAAGTTTAGGAGCCCACCTGCATCACTGCCTCCTGAAATGAGACACAACTGTTTAACTGAACTGACCTATTCTCAAAACTGAAACTGCTTTAGTGAGATATGGAACAATCTATTAAACTCAAGTCCTGGAATGTGAAAATTCTCAGGAATTTCAAATTCAGGACTAAAGTTATTCAAAACAGGATTCTCCAAGATATGCTTTGTGGTGCATGAATTATTTTGAGCTGAAGGCAATGAAGACCCTGTGGGTTCAGGAGAACTTTTATCCACTTTCCTTAAAGAATTTAAATTGGGGGCCTTGCCCGTAATAAGTGTTATTATCAGAAATAACTTTTTACGACCTATCTGAAGGGTAGGCAAACATCTAATCACTGAACATCTACTCTTCTTATCATCCTGCAAATGACTCTCTTCCCATCGTCCTGCAAATGACTCTTCCCTTCTGAAGCCCCAAGGCATCCTATCTCATCCTTAGCTCAGAATGTCATATACACCTCTGTCTCTGAACCTCTCATGTATGTGGGGGTCTCTGACTCTCCCATGTATGTGGGGTTTCTATAAATATACATATAATTAAATTTGTTTTCTTTTTAATCTGTCTCATGTCAATTTAATTATTAGACCGGCTAAAATAAAATTTCTTTCTCCCCGCAGTCTAGACATTAACTCCTTTTTATATAGAAACAGAAAATATTTCTGCGCCCTAAATGTCGACTAATTTTCCAGAAATACCACTGCCATGTTAGAGGGATGATTGTATTTTGTTTTAGAAAGCTTTACCGAAATTGTTTATCTTTCCAGAAAATCCCATCACTCATGGATACTATTGCATTTGTAGCTTTCGATGCCTGAGGATTCTACCTCTGCCAATATTCTGAAATTTCAGAATGTCTTTTATATTTGGGCCCAAACATTTACATATTGGAACACCTATTATATAATTATAATTTATTTTGTCATCTTTATCTTACAGTTAAGCCATGCATTGTTTATAAACACTATGCGTGTGAGTGAGTTAAATTATCTGTGGGTTCTATTCCTGGAGTGCGGGTTGGTCTTCAATCCAGTACTCATGTGGTCCCGACCCTTGGGTCTCGCACAGGTTCCCGCGGAGCG
>NW_006429634.1:50698-51371 GCF_000325575.1 Pteropus alecto | reverse complement strand
TAAATGGAGCGGTGGCTCCCCCAGCCGCCTCTCTCCGCCCCGGGTCGCCGCAGCTTCTGCTGCTTTCGGGCTCAGTAGCCTGAAGGAAAAAAAGAGAAAAAGATAAAAAAAACCCGAAAACGCTTTAAAACCTGAAAAAAAAAGGAAAAGAGAGAAAGAAAACGCGAATCCTCCTCTGGAGAACCCGCAGGGAAGTCACTTTTGCACGCTTCCGGCCTGCCCGCGCCCGCTGCCCCCGCTGTCGCACCTGGGCGTCTTTCGGTATTTTGTTTCCCTCTTCCCCTGGCTGCTGTAATCTTAAACCGCCAGGAGCCCGAGGCCTATATTTATAAAGAAACGCGTGTCCTGGAGGCCGCGTGGGCACCGTTGGTTGCCGCTTGAAGAATTTTTATAATTTGGAGGGGAGTCTTCATTTTAATTTTTTTTTTTTTTTTTAATTCGGAGCTTCAGACCAGGACAGCTGAAAATTACAGACTCCCAGGGAGGGCCATATTGTTTTTGAGAGCCTTTTGTCTGCGGTCTTGCAGTCTCGAACGAGCTGTCCCTGAACTCCTCTGCCCGCCCCTGTCTCTGAGCCTACTCCAGCTTCTCTCAGCTTCACTCTGCCACCTGTGAGCCGCGGCCCGGGCCCGGCTCCGAGAAGAGCCCCTTTTGTCCTGTGTGTTCCTGTAAG
>NW_006429634.1:43128-50484 GCF_000325575.1 Pteropus alecto | reverse complement strand
AGTGGGGGCTGGGGAGATGAACGCTGCAGCCAGCAGCTACCCCATGGCCTCCCTGTACGTGGGTGACCTGCACTCGGACGTCACCGAGGCCATGCTGTATGAAAAGTTCAGTCCTGCTGGGCCTGTGCTGTCCATCCGGGTCTGCCGCGATATGATCACCCGCCGCTCCCTGGGTTATGCCTACGTCAACTTCCAGCAGCCTGCTGATGGTGAGTAGAGCTGTGTCTACAAAATCGCAGGATCCCATGGGCCCTAGGAGTCATCCTCTCTGCAGGTCCCTATCCCCCATGGAGGGCATCATGACTGCACGTTGCCACAGAAGCCATAGTAGGGAACAGGATGCAGGGGTTGAGAACACGGGATCCTGGCATCAGATGACCAGAGTTTCAGTCTTGCTTCCACCACTTGCTAACTGGGTGACCTTGGGCTAATCAGTGGTGGCAGTGGGGTTGGAGCCCATGGAGACGGTAAAACGGTTTCAGAGGGAAGTTACTGTCATTTCATGGTGTATGTGGTCCTGCTTCAGTGGGGCTGGGTTGTTAGAGACACTTGCTGGTCAGTGGGCATGGGCTCATGCCTCTTACAGGCCTGCCAGAAAGGCAGGACAATTGAAACAATTACTGCAAAAATTTTACATTGCAAAGCTGCTGCCCTGTTCCCTATCTTTACTCTGGACTAAGAGTCTGTTTGACTTGGTGCTGATAAGGGGTCTTTCAGGGCAGGTAGGAAGCAGAGAAACATTTCTGTGCATTAAACGTGAGCAGGCACTTAATGTTAACACCACAAAAGCAGCTTTTGCCAGGCCAGCTCCCTGGTCTGTGTGTTTGCCACTGGGATGATTTGTTCTCTGGATGAAACCCTGGGCTGTGGAGAATGGTCTCCAGGTAATCTGGGGAAGCGAGGCTTGGAAATCTGCTGGGCTGGTAGGTATTATTGTCTCACCTGTGAACAGTGCTTTCCACTGGTGAAAACCATCCCATCTGAAGAAAAGACTCCTGAGAAGAAAAAGGAACTGAAAGGTTGGACGCTAAGCTAGGACTCCTAGTGCAGTGTTCTGCGAGCCCAAATTGGGCCTTAGTTTGGAGTGGCGAGGTATGCTGCAGGCCTGGCAGGAGTGAGGCCAGAGGAAACCTAATCAGGAGCTGCACGTGACTCCAGATTAAAAAGGAACAACTGTAGAGATCATTACTGAGAGAAACAAGTCATTCTGTGGCAAAGGATCTCCAGGTCTCTCTTTCTGTCCCCACTTTGTGTGTCCCCACTTTGTTAACTGTCCGTGCGGCACAGAGAGTATCACTTGCCCAGGATGCAACTGAGACCAGAGAATTCGACTTGTCGAGAGACGTGGGACACAAGGCAGTGCTCCCACCAGTTCATTGTACTCTGAGCTGACTTGTGTCTGGCCACAGGTCACAAAGGTAGCTGAGTGTGACCTTTTTACGGGGAGTAGTGGGTACATTGGCTGTTGTCTTCTTTCTTGACTCTTCTGAACAAAAGTCTTGTCACTTAGAGATAGTAGCAGAAGCCATTGGTCAGTGCGTGTGCCAACACATACCTCTGCAGGACCTTTCCTTGCTATAAATAAGTGCAACCAGATTTGTCAGACTAAGCCGACTTGCTTTCTGCAGTGCTGTCTGGAAATAGAAGAGGAGCTATGTTGAAATGGGTTCCTTCGCTACTAATTAATGAAACAGTTTGGGGTTCCAGGCTTTAGCTCTCAGCTGGCCGTCAGAAGCGAACTCTTCTGTGCCTGGACTTTTCCTGACTTGGATCTGCCCCTCTCCCTTTTCCTGACCTCCTCCCCTCCCACACTGAGGAGCCCACTTGAGGAAGGTGGGAAAGGTAGTTGGAAATGAGTGAAAAGAAGATACTCCCTTGGCTGGCTGGGCAGCTAAGCTTGTAGAAGGGCAATTAGGGAATTTTGTCCCCGTTTTAGGTGGGATGGTGCCTTGAGGCCGGAAATCCCCCAACCCCATCCCTTGATGGAGCACATTCTGGGAGAAAACATTGCAAAAGGGAAAGTGGCCACCAGCTCTGGGTCCTTGTTACTACCAGTGACTGGAAGTGTTCCGGCCAGCAGGTGATGATACATTTTAGCTTCTTGTCCTTTAAACGGTCTCCACGGTGCACACATGGGAACCTAAAGAACCAAGGCCCTGGATGGAAAACTTGGTTGAGCACAGCATTCAAAGTCTTGGAATTCCATAGAAATCAGATTCAGGGTTCAGAAGACCTGGAAACCAGGTGCAGAGCCTACCTGCACTGTCTACTTAGGCAGAAAGGTGTTGCATTTTTCTTTGATAATACTAAGAATGTTTCTGTGTGTGACCATTACTATTTATCATTTTGGTGAATGAGACTTTTTTGTCTGAGTCAATTTTTGTTCTCAAATTGAAAATATAAAACTGGGTTGAATTCAGGGATTGCACATTTTTCCCGATCAGTTGCTCACATGTTTTGCTTTTGTCATTTGTCTCATAGACAGATGATAGCTAGTTGATAATTTTGATGCAATACCTTACTGAAAAAAAAGAATCAGAAAATCTGGTATTAGTTTTTTAATCACTAGTTAGCTATACCTCTTAGACACCTGAACATGTTTGTTCATTTTATAAAATGGATTTCACCCATTCCACCATGACATAGTTAGGCTGTAGTGTCTTTTTATAAATGATTAAAAAAAGCTTAGTCAAATATGAGGTACAGTAGTCTCCCCTTGCTTATTGTTTCACTTTTTGCGGTTTCAGTTACCCGCAGTCAACTGTAGTCCGAAAATATTAAATGGAAAATTCTAGAAATAATTCATAGTTTAAAATTGTGTGCCATTCTGAGTAGCGTAATGAAGTCTTGTGCCATCCTTCCTGGGACGAGTCATCCTTTGTCTAGCATATCCATGCTCTATATACTACCTGCCAGTTAGTCACTTAGCTGTCTCAGTTATCAGATTGGATCTACTGGGGGTACGCAGTGCTTGTGTTCAAGTAACCCTTATTTTACTTAATAATGGCCCCAAAGTGCAAGAGTAGCGATGTGGGCAATTCAGATATGCCAAAGAGAAGCCATAAAATACTTTAAGTTCCTTCTTTAAGTACAGTACAATAAGATATTTTAAGACAGACCCCATTCTTAGAACTTTCATTACAGTACATTGCGATTGTCCATTTTATTGTTAATCACTTACTGTGCCTAAAAAAATTTCATCATGTAGGTATGCATAGGAAAAAGCATAGTATATATAAGGTTTGGTACTATCCTCGGTTTTAGGCATCCACTGGGGGTCTTGGAACATATACCCCACCACTGAATTATCATTTGATCCTGGTGCCATAAAGCCATAGAGATGATTTAGTCTAATCCCCTTAGGGGAGTTGAGACTTCTGCCATGAAGGAGTATAATTGGCTAGAACTTATTCTACCCTTAGTAGCAACATAGACTAGAGAAATCTGATGCCCTTTAATTATGAGTTGCCTTTTATCAGAGTGATTACCTTGAAAAGTCCTCGAGTTACCTGTTCCTGGGATGGTGGCAGTCATGTGAGGTGACGTTTTAGATCCTTGACTGAAATATGTTTCTCTTGCAGCTGAACGGGCCTTGGATACCATGAACTTTGATGTGATTAAGGGAAAGCCAATCCGCATCATGTGGTCTCAGAGGGATCCCTCTTTGAGAAAATCTGGTGTGGGGAACGTCTTCATCAAAAACTTGGACAAATCTATAGATAACAAGGCACTTTATGATACTTTTTCTGCTTTTGGAAACATTCTGTCCTGCAAGGTAAACACTGATTAAACGATTTCATCAGATCAATTACTGCATCCTAAAAACAAAATAAATGCTAAATAGGAAACAGCATTGGAATTGGGTGGCAGGTTATAGCAATTTTCAAAATTCTAGAAATGGCTCTGAAAACCTAAAAGTTCCCTGTAGGTAATCTCGTGCCACAATTCAGCATAACCAGCAGGTGCTTTTATGTCTTTGTTTGTTCTTCTGCCTGAAATATCCTTCCTGTCTTCTAACTTTGGAAAGCAGTAAAAGGTTTCTCTTTGAGGGCAGGGGTGGGGCAGAGAGGACCAGAACAGGGCCTCAGGTTTCCAGGTAGCTGTACATAGTCATTTTAGAAGCATAAATTCACCCTCTTCTTTCTCCATGTACCAGTTTATGTATAGAATTTTGTATAACTTGTGTGGTGATCGTTCACATGTCTGACTCCACACTAGACTAAAATCTGTTGTGGGCTTAGAAAATGGTTTGTCTTTCTGCAGCAGATCTCTCAATGTTTTTTAATAAAATAAGAAAACATTTGGAATAGAAAGCCCAGTAGCAGGCTACCATTTGTAAATGGAACATTACTGGGTGCCTGTTGCCGTGCCGAGTGTTAGGGAAACCTTACCTGCTGTAGTCTCTTGCTGTTTGACCATGGGTGGGCTAGAGGCCTCAGACACAGGAGACCCAGAGTAGGAGACCACATGGTTCTCCAATCTTTGGAGCTGCCCAGTGACACTAAAGTGTCCTGCCTTGTATTTGACAGGTGGTGTGTGATGAGAACGGCTCTAAGGGTTATGCCTTTGTCCACTTCGAGACCCAAGAGGCTGCCGACAAGGCCATTGAGAAGATGAACGGCATGCTCCTCAATGACCGCAAAGTGTGAGTGTCCCAGTCCGGAGCAACAGCCATCGCATGAGCCAGCCGTGGCCCCACCTCGGTATTAACTGGCACACACAAGGCGGCTACTGGTTCTCTCGGCCCAAGTGTGGCCTGCTCCTACCTCTCCACTCCAGGGCTGGTGAGTCTCCCTGCCGAGCTGTGGCAGCCCTTTTGACTCGCCAAGGTGGGCTTCCTGCCCGAGCCATGGCCTGCCTGCTGCCTCTCCCTTAAAAGCATCCAACTGTGGGTTTTGTGAGCATTGGCAACCGGGGCTGGCTGGAAGACAGCTCTAAGCCCACTCTGAGCAGGGGTCTTGGCCAGCAGCAGAGTGGAGAGGGCCCTGGACTGACCAGGAGCTGTATACTAGCTGTGTGACCTTGGCCTTTCTGTGACTCATGTCTGTCCATGGGGTCACTCGCTAAGGGTTGATGCCAGATTTGTCCTCAGATCTCCATTTAGCTAACTTATGACTCAGTGGCCTTCTGATACAAGGCTGGCTCCCCAGTAATCTGATTACAATGAAAAATCTTGTCCCATTGTAAAAGGTACTGTTCATAATAGACCTTGTTGCTTTAGTGTGAGTATTGCAGAATGGAGGAGGGGATCTTAGCTAAGCCATGTAGGGAGAGAAGGGACAATAAGTCTTGGCTATAACAAGCAAAAATCATTGGTCTTTTGTGTTGTCGAACAGACCAGGGGATGGTTTGCATTGATTATGTGTATGTGCCCAGTGGTCATTTCTTCCAAAGATATCACTAGAAAGAAATCTAAAGATTTTCAATATATGGATAATTTTCCTATTAAGTGTAAACAACACCAAAATGAATAAAGTGAAAAATTAAAGGCATTTCATTCCAACAATTTCACTCCTAGGATTAACCACTGTTAACAGTTTGGTTTGTATCCTTCCAGACCTTTTCTATGCATTTACATAGATGCACAGAAATGAACGTATTAAAAACATGGTCTTCAGGTTGCTTCACGAAGGCAGTGTGATGTGGTAGGAGTAGCCCTGGTCTGAGCCAGGAACCCTGGGGCTGGTCCCTGCAGGACAGTCCTGCCTCTTTCTCTTTCTGCGGGGAGTTGGGCATCTCTGAGCTTGCTCTCTTGGTGGTTGGGTGGGGATTCATGTGTTTTAACTTATCCTGTCAGCCCTTAACCTGCATTCTTTTGGGCCCCCGGAAATCATGTTTTATTCCTTAGAGTGATCACTTTTTTATGGTTTCTTTTTAGATTTGTAGGCAGATTCAAGTCTCGGAAAGAGCGGGAAGCCGAGCTTGGAGCCAAAGCCAAGGAATTCACCAATGTGTATATCAAAAACTTTGGGGAAGAAGTGGATGATGAGAGTCTGAAGGAGCTGTTCAGCCAGTTTGGTAAGTCAAGTCCTTTGCTCTGTGCGTCCGCTTTCACAGTCCACCCGATCTGGAATTCATCTGTTTTTACTTAAGAGATGAGGGCACTTAGACTCATAAGTAAAATACCTTGCACAACAAAGGTCACAGGATAGATAAGAGTAGACTCCAAGCCTCTGCTCTTGGCTTCATCCTACCTCGTTCAAGCCCCAAGGCCATCTCAGCAGCTTGGTCAGAATTAGAAGGCCAGGCATGTTGCCTCTTTCTTAAAAGTCTGTCTGGGTTCAGCAAGAGGTTGCTCCTGTGGGCCCCTGGAGAACCCTTCTCTCCTTGAGCTATGGTAGAGATGGTGTTCTAATAGTTCTGTCCTTTGGTAATAGGTAAGACCTTAAGTGTCAAGGTGATGAGAGATCCCAGTGGGAAATCCAAAGGCTTTGGCTTTGTGAGTTACGAAAAACACGAGGATGCCAATAAGGTGAGAGTACAATGAAGGTCGGGAAAAATTTGTAGGAAGTGGTCCCAGAGTGTGGGGACGGCCTTGCTAACACATAGCATGGAACTGGAAATATTTGAGTATCTAGTAGTGATGCACAATTACTATACTCTGGAATTATTTTCTTAAGCGGTTTTACATGTTAATGTATCAGTTTACTGTTTTCAAAACACTTAGCGCATACCTGTCACTTTAACTGTTCAGCCTTATAGGTTGAGCATAAGTCAGGTATTTGTTCCCATTCATGGGTGAGGGAACTAAGGACCAGAGAGTTGTTGATTTGTTAACAGGTCAACAGCTACTTGTGGATGAAGCATTGTGCTAAGCTCTCAATATATATCACTTAATGCCCACAAAAGAACTTGAGAAATCTAGTGACATCCAGATTATCAAGCTAGGCTCTTGCCTACCATGCTTGTATTTATACAACTATTATTTCTCTATATTTGGACCAGTAATCCATTTAAATATTAACCCCATTTTACTGATGAGGAAGTGTGGATTTGCTTAGCTGACTTCAGAGACAGAGTGAAGTTAGTTTTTAGCCCTGTAGGGGAAGATTTCTTTCTTGGACTATTTGGTGGGACATGCAGACCTTCAGAGCAAGGCCCCTGCCACCGCGTTTTGTTTTAAAGATACTTATTTCCTCTTTAGGCTGTGGAAGAGATGAATGGAAAAGAAATCAATGGGAAAGTCATTTTTGTAGGCCGTGCACAAAAAAAAGTGGAACGGCAGGCCGAATTAAAACGGAAATTTGAACAGCTGAAACAAGAGAGAATTAGTCGATATCAGGTGAGAGGTGGTCTTGGCCCAGCCTACTAGTGGGATTTACTGTGAAATATGGCAAAGCACCCCTAATGTTCAGC
>NW_006429634.1:19373-43099 GCF_000325575.1 Pteropus alecto | reverse complement strand
GCTTCCTCTCATTTCTCTCAAGATTGTCAGGTTTAAAAGGATATGCCTACCAGGTACAGTAGAAATTCTAGGACGAAAACCAAAGAGATTAATTTTATTCATTTAGAGATTCTGATCTGGAATCCTCAATCTGTTCTTAATTATGTGGGTGTTTTTTTTTTTTTTTTTTACTTAAATGATACCCCTTTGTTTGGAATGGTGGCAAGAACTCTGCTGGGCTGAGTGGTCAGCCAGCATCTATGAGGAAAATGATAATAGCATGTGAATGCATTGATGCTCCTATCAGAATCTGAGGGACAGTAGTTTCTCAACTTCAAGCCTGCATCAGACTCCCCTGCATGGCTTGTTAAAACCCAGATTGCTGGGCTTCAGGGTTTTTGATTCATTAGGTTTGGATTCTGGCCTGAGAATTTACATTTCAATCATGTACTCAAAGATACTGATGCTGCTGGTCTGGGGACCACATTTTGAGAACCACTGTCTTAGGGAATATATGGGGGTATAGAAGTGCAACTAACAGTGATCCTTCTGCTGCAGGGGGTGAATCTCTACATTAAGAACTTGGATGACACCAT
Organism: Pteropus alecto; assembly: GCF_000325575.1. NCBI lineage: Eukaryota > Metazoa > Chordata > Mammalia > Chiroptera > Pteropodidae > Pteropus > Pteropus alecto. The sequence goes on along the minus strand of NW_006429634.1, from coordinate 42,524 downwards.
TGATGATGAGAAGTTAAGGAAAGAGTTTTCTCCTTTTGGATCCATCACTAGTGCCAAGGTATTTTATATTGAGGTTCTGAGACTGAAAGCAGAAGTTGTATAATCTTTTAGCAATTTATTGGCATTTGTTTCATTGAAGGAATAGGATCTAAGTTGTGTTCATTTTTGAGAGTAGCTACCACATTAATCTAGCAAATTCCTCCTGGCATTTAATTACCCATTTGAATGTATGTTCTGCAGAATGAGAATTCATTGGGTCATTACTATGCTATCTCCCAAGCACTGGAATATGGAGACAAATCTGACCCGGTCCCTCTCTGCACCTGAATCTTTCCCATTCTTTGCTGCTTCGTGCTGGTGTGGGGACAGATGGTGCTACAGTAAGAGCAGAGGAAATCCAGACGGGTTGTTTTCCATTTGTCTTGGGGCCTGTCTCTACAACTCTGCCACACTTTATCCCTGAACAAAGGTATTTTGAGGATTTTAAAGTCAAGGAATTTTGGTCCTTGAGCAAGAGAATACTGATTACATGAGGATAGTGTACTATGTGTCCTTGGCTCTTTGAGAATGTGATGAGAACTGATGGCATCTGAAAGTTTTGGGTCATAGCTTGATGCAGACACTAGTCTTGCTCAGCAGAGGTGCAATAGATGTCACAAAGTCCTTTAAGTGATGAGGAGGGAGGCCAACTGGGTCAATAAAGACTATAGGTGACCGCGCCCTGGCCCTTAGCTTAAGTCACTCTCAGCCTGGAAGCAGCAGCATCAGTGTATCAGGGAATTGATCAGAGGTTGCCCTGTGGGATGTTTCTAGTTTCTTGCCCTTTCTTATCACCCCCTCGACTGGCTTCCATCAGTGCAAGGAATGCTAGTTTCTCCTTGTTTATCAGCTTAGTAGTCAAGTTGGCATTTGCAAGAAGAGGACAAAAGAACCATATCTTGAAATTTCACAGGCACCATTTTCAAGAGCAAGGTGTCACACACATACTTTATTGGCTCACCTCATTGGTAGAGAGTTGTTGGTTTGATACACATCTTTACTTTCATGTCCTCCACTTCAGAAGGCTCTCCAGGCAGTGAGCTAAGACAAACATAATGGTGCCAAGAACATAGTCATATTGTTATCAATGCTTCTGAAGAGATAGGCCAGGGAAAGCAATAAATAACATTTTCAAGTGAGAAAAAGAACTATTTGTGAACAACCAACTATCTAGAAAAAGAGTGCCTGAACCAGTAGACAGGTAGCTGTTTACTTTAGTGTATAGCATGACATTGAGGCTCAGAGAAGGCAAGTTAAGTGATTTGTTAAGGTTGTACAGCTTAGAAATTGCAGAGCTGGGTCTAGAATTCAAGTGTCTCCCAGCTGGTCATTTTTCTGCTCTGTTATTCCCATTGAATTAATGGTGGCAGTCATTGGTTTTAACTCCTGTGGTATTTCAAAAGCATATTCTAATTGTGTTAAGAGCTCATTAAAGTTTTATTCACTAAAGCCTTAGGCTGCTGAGTTCTGCAATTAAATTGCTTGATAATACTGTTCAGCTCTCTTGTGGGTACCCAGATGTAGCCATACTGCTAGGTATCAGGAAATGTCTTTGGGTTCCTGGTTTAACCATTAGCCATATCATAGTGTTTGGGAACAGCACCTGGTCTTCCTAGGTGGTCTCCCATCCAATACTAACCAAGCCCGACCCTGCTTAGCTTCTGAGATCAGACAAGATCAGGCACGTTCAGGGTGGCATGGCTGTAGACTTGTGTTTGAGAACTTTAGAATCACCTGGGTATCTAACAAAGAAAATGTGTAGGTCCTACCCTTAGAGAGCTGTGACTTAATTGGCCTGGGGTACATGCCGGGATGGGGCTGAGAACCCCTCTTCTAGAAATGGTGATTCTTGCAGCAGAACCCAGGTTTTCTGGCTCTTAATAGCTGCCCCAACATAGAACACCTTTTTCTTAAGAAGCTGGTCTCTTTTTGTAGGTAATGCTGGAGGATGGGAGAAGCAAAGGGTTTGGCTTTGTCTGCTTCTCATCTCCTGAAGAGGCAACCAAAGCGGTCACTGAGATGAATGGACGCATCGTGGGCTCCAAGCCACTGTATGTTGCCCTGGCCCAGAGGAAGGAAGAGCGAAAGGCTCACCTGACCAACCAATATATGCAGCGGGTGGCCGGAATGAGAGCACTCCCTGCCAATGCCATCTTAAATCAATTCCAGCCTGCAGCTGGCGGCTACTTTGTGCCAGCAGTTCCACAGGTGGGTCTGCTATATGTTCATGGCTCTTTGGAGCCTGCCCACTCACAACTGCTCGTGTAGTCTGCAGTAGTTGGGAGAGGGGTTATGGGATATCAGAATTCTAGAATGTCAGAGTAAGGGTCCTTAAGGTAAAATGAGAAAAGACTTATTCATGGTCACACATACGGGCAAGGGTAAAGAATCTCCACTGACTGACCTTCCCGCCAAGCCTTTGATTAGAGAGCCTCTACCCAAATAATTAGCCAAGGCCTGGTAGTGAGTTGAAGTATTTCTCTAGTGTGGACTCAGGTCCTTAAAATGAAGAGGCTTGGGTTCTCTTTCTTACAGGCTCAAGGAAGACCTCCATATTATACACCTAACCAGTTAGCACAGATGAGGCCTAATCCACGCTGGCAGCAAGGTGGGAGACCTCAAGGTAGGTGGTGGGGAACAGGGATTTGATCACCCAGGATATATATACCCTGACCTCTTTTGCCTCTCCTTGCTCCCTCTGAGGTGCAGCCTAGGTTCTGAGCCACATCCTTCCTCAACGATGTGCCATTTTTGTCTTTCACCAGGCTTCCAAGGAATGCCAAGTGCTATACGCCAGTCTGGGCCTCGTCCAGCTCTTCGCCATCTGGCTCCAACTGGTAATGCTCCGGCCTCTCGTGGCCTCCCTACTACCGCTCAGAGAGTCGGTGAGCAAACTGGCCTTGAGAAGTGTGGCCTGGGGAGGAGGGAGTCAGGATACCTAGGCTTTGCCCAGGGTTAGTCACTTTGCTGGGCTCATCTTCTAGCCCTGGTTCTGTAATCTTAGCTGTGTGCTTAGGTAGGTACTTAAGGAGCAAAGAAATAACATTCTACGAGTGTTGGTTACTTTTAAGAGTCTTTGCTCATTGGTGACATGTGTGAAAGAGGTGTATTGTAGAACTCTCTTGGCTGTATGACTACAGAGGCAGCCCATTCTTTTGGGTGGACTTGGAAAAGTTAAGGAAATTGTTTGTTTGTTGTTTTTTTTTTCCAGACTGTGTTCTGTATTCTGAGAGGTGGAAAGAGTTGTATGTTATCTGTTGGCTGTTTCTTGAAAGTAGCACTAGAGGCCCTATGTGTGATGTGTTGTGTGAACATGCTTTGGAATTTCTTCTTCCGTGGGACGTGGCCAGTTGGACATCTGCTGCCAACACTGATGTGCATTTGCTGGTCTGTTGTAGGGTCTGAGTGCCCGGACCGCTTGGCTATGGACTTTGGTGGGGCTGGTGCCGCCCAGCAAGGGCTGACTGACAGCTGCCAGTCTGGAGGTGGTATTGGATGCACACAGAATGGGGAAAGATGGGATTTGACGGGTCTTTGCCCAGACCGATGGGCTTTAATTTTACTTGTTCTTTTCCTAAGGTGTTCCTACAGCGGTGCAGAACTTAGCACCTCGTACTGCTGTGGCTACCGCTGCTCCTCGGGCTGTTGCACCTTACAAGTATGCCTCCAGTGTCCGCAGCCCTCACCCTGCCATACAGCCACTGCAGGTGAGGTCCACCACACAAAACACTAAAAGGATTTCCCCTATTGCCACACTATTTACAAGATGCCTTGCTTTGATTCCTTCAACAGATATTAAATGCCTGCTCTGTGTGAGGATGCTGTGTCCTATGTGATGACACTGCCCTTGAGGGACTCTAGTGGGAGAGAACGCTTGAAAGTGTTCTTCCCAGTAACAGGTCACTCAGAAGTGCCCCAGAAGAGATGAGATGTCCAGTGATTGATTCCTGCTCTCCTTTTTACAATATACATGTGCTCAGGCAGCTCTTTGAGCTTTCATTTCATTTTTACCTCCATTGGCCTAGTTGATCCTTAGCTGCTGTTCAAGATGATCAGTACATTAAGGCAGTAAAGAACTTCCATCTTTCAGAAAAGTTCAGCTTTAGAGGTGTCGAGTTGGGGTCAAGGAGTTGGACCTAGATAGCAGATTTTCTAAGCTGGAACCTGCATCTCTGGAGCTATGCCTCCCAGGCAAGCCAAGGTGCAACTAGTTTGTTGAAAAGCTTAGGTGCACTTTGCTCAGAGTAGCCACACTCAGCCTTGTGATTGATCCATGAGCTGCTTCCTCCTGCTCCGTGCCAAGTTTGATATTTCTCAAAACTTGATGCTATGTGAAATATTTTTTGCCCTACTTTTAGGACTACGACTAGCATTAACATTGCATGTTGAGGGTTCTCAAGCATCTGATATAAAAACATTTGCTACAGTAAAGATGTTGTGGGATATAATGATAAAATGGTTTGATAATCACACCCTTTGACCCAATCTCTACTGGGAATTCACCCTAGAGGAAAACTGGTTTTCAGGAAAAGGCTACACATACAGATATTCTCTGTACCTTATTTATTAACAAGGTTTTGAATTCTTGGGTAACCTTGGGTAAATTATAAGCATCGTAGGATTTTTGTTTGTTTCTCTTCCCTTCTAATAGCATGCTGTTATTGTAATTGGCTGTTTGACGCCCACACTAGTGTGTCCCTCACCTCACTTTGTCCATCCCTCAAGACTACAGTTAGTTCCTTGATGGCAATGACAGACCTCCTTCTCTTTCACACAGTTTCAGATGTCGAATGGTCAGGCTCTTGACCACTGTTAAGTTTCCTTTCCTTCATGCTAACTCACTGCTGCTTCTGGTTCCCAGGCACCTCAGCCTGCAGTCCACGTGCAGGGCCAGGAGCCCCTGACCGCCTCCATGCTGGCTGCAGCACCCCCCCAAGAACAGAAGCAGATGCTGGGTGAGTGACCTATGTGCTTGCAAAAGCGGGGCCAGAACCTGGTACTGACCTGGACACTAGTGTCCATTCTTTACAGAGATTAGACCTGGTTTTTACTTCAGTATCTTCCCACAGGAGAACGTTTGTTCCCACTCATCCAAACCATGCATTCAAATTTGGCTGGAAAGATTACGGGAATGCTGTTGGAGATCGACAACTCCGAGCTGCTACACATGCTAGAGTCCCCCGAGTCTCTCCGCTCCAAGGTGAGCCAGTTGGTCCTCGGACCCTGTGGCTTAAGCTCAGGGGGAGGATGACAGATAGCCTTGGACCCCTAGGAGTGGCAGAGAGAACGGGCTACTGTAGTGTGGGTATTTGAGAAAGTGATCACCAGGAGAAGGGATGGAGGGGCACTCCTTCGTTGTCGCTGACCACTTAGAGATTTCTCACAGGTGGATGAAGCTGTGGCGGTTCTACAGGCTCATCATGCCAAGAAAGAAGCTGCCCAGAAGGTGGGCGCTGTTGCTGCTGCTACCTCTTAGACAAGGAAAAACCGTATGTCTGGCTATTTTTGTTTTCTGCAATGGTTTTGATTTATGGACAGTGTGTAAAGATTAGGGACAATGTGTAAAGCCATGTTTCTGCCATTTAACCTGATAACTTGGGCAGGCTGTCACTTGGGTTTTTTCTGTCATCTGAATGAGTTAATATGAAGAAAAGTACAGATTATGAATTATAAGGAACAAACAACAGTTTTCTCAATAAAGAGCATGTAGTTAGGAGTTCTGTATAGCTTATCTTTTCTTGAGTTATAAGCAGACTTCTCAAGAATCATCTTTTTTTGTTCTGGAATGATGACATATACCAGTGTCGTAAACATCCCACAGCTGCATTTCTATGAGCATCTTCCTGATTTGGCTTGAGATTGGTGAGGTCAGCCACTGCTTAGCTCTGGGAATACAGTGGTCACAGGACTTGGTGTCAGAGTGGGAGAGACAGACACACACTTGACCAGTTACAAGGTGTGTTCCAGTTGACTTCTGGGCTTGGGAACCATGGCCCCTATCTGCAGGGGACTGGGTGAGTGAAGCTTAGCTAAGACCTCTGACAAGAACGAGCAGGTGCCTCCAGATGGGGAGAGAACCAAGTGAGCAGAGACAAAGGGGAAAGTGCATGTGGTAAGGGCCAGAACTGCCATCGAGGTTTGGGTTGAATTGGCATAGCAATGGCTTCTTGGCCTGTCATTTGGAATTTTAAGCAAGAGAATTGTAAAACTAGATGGATTGAGTACAAGATGGCATAGAAGGGTGAGGGGTGGGCCCTTACAGACCATAGCTAACCTCAAAGTCAGTGGTTCTCAACCAGGAGTGCCCCCTCAGGACATGTGCCAATGTCAGGAGACATTTGGGGTTCTCACAACTGGCGATGTGTCACTGGCATCTAGTGAGGAGAGGCCAGGGATGCTGCTAAACATTTTATCTACACTGTACAGGAGACGGCCCCAACAGAATTTTATCTTGGCCAAAATGTCAGCACCGAGGTTGAGAAACCCTTCTCTACAATACCTTCTTTTATCAGCCGGAGATTTCAGTGAATCTCTGAGGTTCTTTTGATTATTTGTATTGGTGCTTTTCTTTTCAGGATTCTAAAGCCAAATAACCCCTCATGGAATTCAGCTCAAGGTTTGAAGACTTCCTAGCTTGTCCTATGGACCTCAACACCAAGAACCACAAATTGCAAATTTAATAGGTCATTTTGTATCAAAAGGTCAATTATGAAGCACCTAGAATTTTTCAATTAAAAAATATATCCTCTGGGTTCTGCTGTGACCCAGACAGTGTTAACTTTTTTTTTCCTATTGTGGGTTTTGATTCCCCCCCGCCGCCAAATTGGTTTTATTTGATGTACCCAAGTCTTAAGTTTCTCAATAAAGAAAAAAATCTCCATAAAACTGCCTCTGTCTTATCTGTTTTACTTTGACCACACAGTTTTATCCTAGAAATCTGTTCTCACTGAAAGTAATTTTAAAATGTAAATAGAATCAAATGAAGTTCTGTATAGCCTAGCATCCTTTCCTGACAGTTATAAGCAAACTATTTTGGGTTAGCTAGGTGTACAGAACAGTCTCATTGCATTTTATTAGGGAACATTTGTATTGGCCACCATTTAATTTAATGGAACAGGAGCCTGATCAGAGCAGACCTTGGGTCTAATGCAAATTGGCACATTTCTGGACATATGATGAGATATGCAGAACCTGGCCCACCCCTCCTGGATGTGTTGGTGGGGTGTTGTCAATCCTTTCTATCTTAAGGACAGTTTGTCCCACATAGAGATCAGGAGGTCTAACTTCCCAGATTCTACAACTACAGTTTCTTTTGGCAGATTATGGAAGGCTTGGGAGATAGGTTTGAGTGACGAAAGCAAGCAAGTGCTGAAGTCCTAAGTGTTTCGTGGTTCCTGTAGTCTTCAAAATGACCATAACTTGGCTAAGGTCAACCAGTCGGTCTACTTGCCTTCCTTGTCCTCCAGGAACACTTCCTTTTCCCCTTCGTTGAGCTTGGCAGGCAGTCCTTCCGCAGGTCCTTATGCAGTCCTTTTCCTGGGAATGTTCTTCCTTTTCGGAGGGCTCCCCTTTTACTTAAGGTCTGACCCCCCCCCACCTTAACTATCGTAAAGGCGCAATTTACATTGATCCACCCCATTTCCTGATGACCATGGTTACCGCTGCTGTAGCTAGCGCGACCTGGTCTCATGCGGCAGCATCTGCGCTGGCCGGCAAGGGGGCGGGGCTCGGGTGCTGGCTTCCGGCGGAAGAGCTGTGGAGGCAAGATGGCTGCCTCCAAGAGGTGCTCTACGTGGGAGACCCGGTATGGGGACTTCACTGGCGAGGCCTCAATTGAATTGAGTTTGGGGGTGGCCCTAGGTGGTACGCAGCGTCCCAGGCCGGTCTCTTATGGGGCTTTACCCCCTCAGCCTGAGAATGGCGCTCGCGACCTATCGGCTTTGCCGGTCCTAGCGCTGCCGTTTTCTCTCTGACTCCGTACCCAGAAAAGTAGTGATACTTATTGTGACCTCGGACCGCATTCCAAACTTTAATTCCCATGTATTCCATAAATTTCGCAGACCTATCTCCTTAGATGAAGGCATTCCCAGAATAGCCGGAGAATTATGGAAACAGCCTCACTGTGGGGGTTGGTGAACACTACGATGTAATTGTATGACCGATAGTGATAAAATCGAAGAGGGTCGGCTGAAGAGGGTCAAGCCAGGGCTTTCCTTTACATCTGGAAAAGTGAGGGCAAGCATCCTGGAGGCACTGAATCCAGAGCTGGCTGTGAAATATCAGGAGGTAGGGAGGCATCCAAAATGGGCGCAAGGCTGTTGCCTGAATGGAGAGCAGCAAGAGCAAAAGCCCGGAAGGGTGAAGCGGTCTAGCATTTAAGGCAAATAGTTTGTGCTGGAAAAGTGAGGGGAAAAGAGGTTAGAGAGGTGGTCAGGGCTCAGGTTATGAAGGTCTTACATGCCATGCTAAGGAATTTGTGGACATTGGTGAGCTTTTGGGAATATTAAGCAGAGTAGTGATGTAATCAGGTTTGCACTTTCTTGGAATCATTCTAATGGCTGTATAGAGGAGCAAGAGAAACTGAAGGTGGTGAGCCCATATTTAAGAAGCTGTAATAGTGATCTGGGGCTAGATGTAGGTCTAAAGAGGGATGGGGAGAAGTAATTTTGTATATCCAAAAGACTGTAGGGACCCTTCCTTTTCTTCCCTGTAGCTGTCTTGCTAAAATTGTTGCAGCAGCATTACCAAGAGTGCAGAGGACATTAGTTCAGAATGTCCAAGAGTGCAGAGGACATTTATTCAGAAGTTGCTTGGTGTCTTTGCAGGTTGACTTGCAGAGTTGGATGACAAAGTTCTTCATGCTGCTTTTATTCCTTTTGGAGACATAACAGATATACAGATTCCACTGGATTGTAAAACAGGTCAGTCTTTTCAGTGTCTCATGTTCAGATTCCTAATGCCAGGGAAAGAACTTGAGAAAAAAATGTTAAGTCGTGCACTCTGTGTATGTTTGGTATGTAATGAAATTCAGGATAATGTCTCTGTAGGTCAGCATTACTGGGATCTTGGTCATGGAAAACGATTGTTCTGAGGACAACAAAACCAGGATGGTGGTATGACTGGGCAGAAATTTACAGAGATTGACAATTTGTTGGATTTGAGGAAAGGCTTTCTCCACATTGGAACTATTTGGGGGTTTTGATTTCTGATCATTTAATATATCAACTCTGTAGTAAGAATCAATAAGAAGATAGTCTTAGGAAAATCTTAAAAAATCTTGGTGTTGTTTCATACCACCTGCTGGGTAGCTGTACCCCCACCGTATCTGCTGACCAGACTTCCCGTCTTGCCAGCTGTAATTTTAAATAGTAGAGGGCAGCAGGAAAGCACATCCTCAACAATGGAGTCTTGACAGCTGTTCACTTGGGTGAGTTTTCCTTCAGTTGAGATCCCAGATAGAGTACATGTTTCTATTTGATCCTTGGTTGTTATTTTTTAAGATAGGAGTTCTAACCACTTTGTGTGTGACACTTAAACTCTCTGAGCCCTAAGTTCTTCAGTTCTAAAATAAAACGGTAAGACTGGCTTTTGCGGGGGGGCGGCTTCTACCTCTAGTTCTATAAATTAGTAACTCCTATTGCTCTTGTTCTCTCCCAACTAAAATGATTTTTTTTTCTGAAGACAGGCACTGCGCTCCCTTTTTAGTAGTTACCTGAGTTGTGAAGTCAGTGCTTTGTATGGTTAATGCTCAGTTGGAATGAATAATTGATAGATAAACAACTTTTTCTACTTTCTATAAGTCTTGTAAACTAAGGTTATCAGAATGCTTGGAAAGTAACTTAAGGCTTAAATTCTATAGTGGTAGAATTGGATACTACAAAGTTTAAAAATGTAGTTACTATTTAGGTATATGACTTAAACAAAATAACTTTAATATTTCTGGAAGCTTTGTTAACTAAACCAAGAAAAATCTGAAAATTATATTTTTAATTTTTAAATGACATTCAAATATGGCATGTTTCCCCCTATTGCCTACATATGTAGAAAAGCACCAAGGATTTGCTTTTGTTGAATTTGAGTTGGCAGAAGAAATTTTCCCTGTTTAGTATTTGACTAATGAGCGTTGCTGTTGTCTTTGGTTACAAAAGATGCCACTCTCCATTTGGGTGGATTAAAACAACAGAAATTTATTCATACAACTCTGGAGGCTGGAAGTCCAAAATCAAGGTATCGGCAGGGCCATGCTCCCTTTGAAGGCTCTGAGTAGAATCTTTCCTGGTTTCTGGTGGCTCCTGCCAATCCTTGGCATTCCTTGGATTATAACTGCATCACTCCAGTCTCTGCCCCTGTCTTCACATGGCCTTCTTCTCTGCATGTGTGTGTGTCCTCTCTTCTTGTAAAGAACCACTCATTGGATTTATGACCCACCCTAATCCAGTATGACCTCATCTTAACTAATTATACCTGCAAAGATCCTGTTTCTAAATAGGATCACATTCTGAGGCTTGGGTAGATATAAAATTAGGTGGATGTAAAATTAGGGATGTAAAATTAGGGGGACCCTTCAATCCTTTATAACGACTTGGTGGTAACAGTTGCCAAGGGACAGGAAATTCTAATTGAAGGAAGGCCTACCAGGCCTAGCTCAAAGTTCCCCACATAAAGTCAGCATGTGGAAGACAGGCCCTACAGAGCCTTCTGACCTGACATTGCTAGTTCCTGTTCCCTGTGTGTTTCCTCTGTCTCCGTAACCTGGGCACACTCACATACCAGCAGCTCTAACTAGCAGTTAGTACATATTCTTTGTTGAATATGTACATATAGTCTAGGCAGGAAGGAAGAGAAAATGTATCTTTTCCTGTGCTTGTGCTACTGAGTTTTTATTTAAATGCTTAACTACAAGAAGAGTTGAACTGCACATTGAACTGCAAACATGAACCTTTCCCTTGTTTTCTTTTGGCAGGATGCTGCAGCTGCTATCGACGACAGGGTATGGCTGATAATCTTTGCTTTTTACTAAAGTTGTTATTTGGTGCTACTTTACACAGGACCATCATGCACACATTGTGTTTCCAGTGTGCACAGTTTCAAAGTTCTATAGGAAGGAAAAGTTGTCATTATTTGAAAGTATTCACTATCCACTGGCTACATATGAAATTAATTCTTATTCAGACATCCTCCCTATTTAACATTTGTATAATTACCAACCATCTTTGTTAGCTAGTCTCTCCCTAACTGTTTTGTATCTACATCAGGGGTCAGGAAACTACATTCCATGGGCCAAATCCATCCTGCAGCTATTTTTGTGTGGCCTATGAGCTAAATGGTTCTTATATTTTTAAAGGGTTGTGGGGAAAAAAAAAACAGCAGAGGCTGTATGTAGCCCACAAAACTTAAAATATTTACTGTCTAACCCTTTTCAGAAAGTTTGTTGACCTTTAGTCTAGGGCAAATACTGCAAATAGAGTGTAAATTAATTGCAAGGTAAAATTGTAAATCTCGCATAAGAGGCAAGGTTTCATGAAGTGCCTGAAAGTGATTATGAAAAACTGCTGTCATTGATTGGCTCTAGTCCATTGAAAAGTGATGCTCTTGTAAAGTTAAATCCACTAACTGACAGGTTGGGTGCTTCAAAAGGAAATGATTTGAATTTCTATTGCTGCCATGACAAATCAGCACAAATTCAGTGGATTACGCAATACCAATGTGTTATCTTACAGTTCTAGGCATCAGAAGTCCAAAATAGGTTCTCTCTGAGCTAAAATCAAGGTATCAGTAGGGCTGCGTTCCTTGTGGAGGCTCTAGGGGAGATTCTTTTTGCCTTTTCCAGATTCTAGAGATCGACCACATCACTCGGCTTTCAGCCCCTCCCATCTTCAAGCCAGCAATAGCCAGGCAAGTCTTTCTCACTCTGTCACTCTGAAACTAGGTGCCTCTCTCTTCACGAGGTGCCCTTCCCACCTCGACCAGGCCTGGGACTTACCTTTTGGCTTCACTTAGTCCTCCTTATCTCATCTACCTCTCCTAAGACCTGGACTTGAAGGTTTGACATTTCCCAGTGAGAACTCTCCTTGCCTTGGGAGTTCCTAAGAGCTAACTGCAGCCTGTGAGAGCCATTTAGTGTGTCTGCTTTGCTGACCAAAGCTGCAAAGAACTGGACATAGCTAATTAGCTGGATGATAGCTTGAATCTCTTACATTCTTTTGATTATTTCCCTTCAGTTTAGTCAGATAACTACTGGCTGAAGAATTTATCTGGGAAGACTAGAAGAGAGTAAAGAAGAAAAAAGGTCAGAGCTTCCCAAAGCAGAAACGCAGGAGGTGAGATTGGAGGCTGTGCTTCCAGAGGAGAGGCTGGCACAGCCACCCAGGGCGCTTCTCTTGTGGGTGATGTTGGGTGAATTGAATGGAGAAGCTTTGGGTTTCTCATCTGTGTAGGGCTCTAGGTGTGCTTGGGGATTTGTGATTGCTACTGAATGAGGGGATGTCTGAGATGAGAATGGACAGTGGGTTACCCTTATCAGTGTCATCCGCCATCCTTCTTATCTTTCCTGCTCCCTTACTGAAGACCTTGGCACCAGGCTCACTGTCTTTCTATTGCTGCCCTGATTCCAGGGAGGCCCCTCCCCTCAGTCTGCATCCAGGTACCGGCTCTCCCTGCCTCAGCACTTCTGCTTTTTGATACAGTGACTTTTGCTTCTCGGGATAATTCAGGGACTCCATTTCCTCTCTCCTGAACAGTTGTGTTTCTCTGTTTTCCTTCCTCACCCCTTCTCTCCACATTGTTTTTGTGCAGTTTCAGCCACTTTTGTCCCCTGTCTATGGTTATCACAATCATTCAATATTCTGATGATTTCCTGATCTCTAGTCCTAACCCTGATTTCTCTTTCCTGAGTCACATATTTCTGCCTGAATGTCTCAGTCGTCATAAATAAAGCACATCCCAGATAAATTTTCTCTTTCCTTTCACTCTGGTCTTCCTGTGTGCTTGATCTTAGTTAATTTTTCTGTCTTCCACGTAGTCTCCCAAACTAGAAATCTCAGTGTTGTCTTAGACCCCCTCATATTTCATGCCTAACACATTGCTATAGCCTGCTAATTTTATCTTTTAAGTCTTCTTGAATCTCTGCTCTCCTGTTTTGTTCGTGCCACATTTCCTTGGCTTAACTTCTCTCATCTCTCCTGTGAATAATGACAGTAGCTTCCTAACTGGTCTCCCTGCTCCAGGCCTTGCCTTCCTTTCCTGAGCACAGATCTGATGATACTCCTCTCAAGTATTCTAGGGACCCTTCATCTATAGGATTGAGTCCATGCTCCATCATGAAAGAAGGGCTCCCCATGTTCTGACCCTGCTCATCTCTACATTGTATCCCGTTTTATATTCTAGGAAACAAGAATTTATCATTACCTATAAATCTTCAGATTTTTACATAAGCAGTTCCTTTGCCTAACATGCCCTTCCCAGCTCTTTTATCTGGATAATTCCTGCTCATCTTTCATAACTGAGCTCAGTTGCTACCTTGTCCAGGAAACTTTTGAGAACCCTCCAGCTGACTGAGATAGGGTCTCTTTTGGGCTTCCATGGCCTCTGAGCTTCTGAGGTACCCACTATCCTAGCATTTACTGCATTGTTTTGACATTACTTATTTAGTAAATATTTATTGCTCAAATGCCAGGCACTGTTCTAAGTGCTTTGCAAATATTTAATGCTATTGAGAATCTTTTGAGATAAGTACTATTATCATTCCCAATTCTAGGGGACAAAACTGGAGCACAGTGAGGCAAATAACTTTGTCGAACCTTACACAGTTTATAAGTGGTAGAGCTGAGATTTGAAGCAAGGCTGTATCGGTCTAGGATCTGTGTGCCTCTCACAGTTGTGGCCACCCTCCCCCACTGGATAGCGAATTCACCAAGGGTAGGAACCATATCTTCTTGCTTAATAGACCCAGTGCTTGGTCTGATAGTTCAATACCTATATCTTGACCTATCCACACTACAAGAGGTCAGAGTCAATAGAGTTTTCAATATCAAATAAATGGGAGGGTTTGTATTGAATGTGTTATTTACCTACTCGCCTTGTCTACTTGGAGCACAAAGCAAAGCCCAACCTCCTCCATTGTCTTCTGAGCACTTAGGCCCAAACAGGAAGGCCACTCTCTTCTCTTCTATTTTAGCCAATCTATGACTGTGTAGGGTTAGGCACAGAGGAAGAAGATTATAGGTCCATTTAACTGGACCAAGGTGAGTGGCTTGTGCTGGGGTTTGAAGATGTTGAGAGTTGTGTATTGTGGGCCAGGAAAGCGTCGTTCTCTGACTGCAGAGAAGGATGGAGCAAGCCGAGGTGTCTGAGGGCGAGTGTGATGAGATAACATGCCTGCGGGGTGGGGTTCAAGTTGAGTAGTGCTGAGGTCTCCTTTCTCTAGGTGTCCAGCTGGGTGCTGTGGCCATGGCCTCTCCCTTCTGCAGCCCCATCGGGGCCCAAGGCCTTCCCGGTCAGCACCTCGCTCCAGCCTGCTCACTGTAGTTGGGCTCTGGACGTGTGCTCAGAAGAGTACTCACTGTCCTACTCGGGGAGTCAAGGAGTCTTCTCTAACCTAATGGTGTCTTCCGTGCCCAGGGAGAGCCCACAGCAAAAAAGGCCCGGTCGAATCCTCAGGTGTACATGGACATCAAGATTGAGGACAAGCCAACCAGCCACATCCAGATGCCCCTATGACAGCAGGTGAGCAGGACTCCAGTCAGGTGGGCCAGGAAGCTGGTGGCTGAGCAAGCTGGGGAGGAAGCTGTGTGGAATCCTGGGCCCTTGACATTCTTTCTACCTGGGTCTATTTGAGGCATCTTGGATCCCAGCATCTAGTAACAAATAGGGCAAAGCAGGAATTTTTGAAGCTCTATAAAGGCTTATTAGGACCATTAGAAAGAATAAGCAGTTGAAAGTTATTGATTATTTAAATTACCTTCTGGTTTGGTTTTATTGGCTTTTATTTTGTGTTAATTTTGTTTTGATATATTTTCAAACAGATATATAAAATAAGAATTCTGTAACACTAGTACAAGGAACTCTCATATGTCCTTTATCCATTTATTAATTTACTTTTTGCCTCCTATACTTTATCATTTTATTTATTTACATATTTTTTTCCAACCTATACCAGTTGAGAGGAAGTTGAAGACATTATATTCCATTCAGTGTATTTCCTGAAAACAAGATTATTCCCTTACATGATCACAGTACAACTGTCAAAATCAGGAAATTTAACATCAGTACAACACTTAACTCATCTTCAGGCCACATTCAGATTTCATCAATTACTGCAATGTTGTCCTTTATAGTAGTTTTATCAATTTTTCTTTCTTGACAGGGATTCACACGTTGCATTTAGTGATCCAGTCTATTTAGTCTCTCAGTTTTCCATTGTCTTTCTTGATCTTGACATCTTTGAAGAGGACAAACCAGTTGTTTTAAGATTGTTTTTCAATTTGTCTTTGGTACTTCCTCATGATTAGATTTAGATTATGTATTTTGGCAGGAATACCACAGAAGAATGTTGTTTCTTTGTTAGTACATTGTGTAAAGTACTTGATGCCACTTCCAATATTTGTGATGTTAACTTGGATCACTTGGTTAAGGAGATCTCTGCCAGGTTTTTCCTGGAAAGTTATTATTCTTAAGGTTGTAAATTAAAAGCCAAATTTTTTTCCCCTCACTATCTGCAGCCCATCTCCCAGAGGTAACCACTATTTATTGACAGTTTTTGTGTTTCACATTTTCTTAAATATGTTACTGCTACTTGATTTTATTTTCAGTTTTTGGCTATTTTAGGTTAGTTTTTCTGGGAAACAGACTCATGGGGATTTGCATGAAAGAAGTTTATTGGAAATTGATCTTGATCAACTCTTAGTACTCGTAATTTTTTTTTCTTTACATTTAGATATGTGACCCATTTAGAATTTATTCTTGCAATGGGATGAGGTATGAGTCCAATTTCACCTCTTTCAACTGTTTATTAATTTGTTTCCACACCAGTTTGTAAAATGTCTGTCTTTACCCTGGTGATGTTAAGATGCCAACATTTGTGAGATAACCAAATTTCCACATGTTCCTGGGTCTGCATCTGTTGTCCGGTCTATTCAGTCTATTTGTGTGCCAGTATCACACTTAAACGTTTAATTCAAATAAACATAACATGTATTTTTTTTAGATTCTGAGAGCTAGAGTGTTAACCATCCAGTTAGATTTTTTTTTACTTCAGCACCTTGTCCTTTCTCAACCCCAGAGAATTTCCTTTGCCTGTGCACCCACGGGAAGGGCTTTGGCTTCAAAGGGAGCAGCTTCCACTGCATCATCCCCCAGTTCATGTGACAGGGCAGCGATTTCACGAACCACAGTGGCACTCGGGGCAAGCCCGTCTACTGGGGGCAAGTTCAATGAAGAGAACTTTATCCTCCAACATACAGGACGAGGTGGGACTCGATCAGTGAGTGGTGACGATTGGGGCCAGGCTGAGGCAGGATGGCTATGCAGGGGGGATGACAGGCTGTGTGGTTCAGGCTGAGGAGTCGGGGGTCTAGAAGAGACCCAGCTAGTACACAGAAGAGAAGCATTCAACCTGGCTAGAGCTTTAAGCTTCTCAAGGGCTATTTATTTATTTATTTATTTATTTATTTATTTTGGCCTATTCAAGTTCATGTTTGCCTCTTTTTAAGAGGAAGAGGCATAGTAGCCTGGTTCTGCTGCTATAGTGATGTATTGTCATTGTTTTTGTAACTATTTTATGTAATTTTAAGCTTACAGAATGGTTACAAGAATAGAACAAGCACCGCCCTCCCCCCATAAGCCGTTAGGTACCTTTTACCCTGATTCACCAATCGTTCCCCACTTTTGTCTTATACTGTGTATATTTATAGATAATTTATTTTGGAGGGAGTCATTTGAGAGTCAGCTAGAGACCTCTCGTACCTGTGCCACTAAATACCTCAACATGTTATTGCCACGACATAACTATGAAACTCAGAAAATTAACACTGACAGAATACTATAATCTATAATGCATACTCAGATTTCATTATTGTTACAATATGTTCTTTCTGAGGTTTCTGTAGTTGGATGCATCACATATTTACCACGCAGTCACTATCCACCTACCCCCACCCCACGTCTACGCTTTGTCTCACTCACATCCCACAGCCCATCACTGGACGCGCTTCCCTCACCCTCATCTCCAGCCCCACTGCCTTTCGCTCTCTCCTCCTCTCCTAGTATAAGACTCTGTTTGCTGGAGAACAGCACACACAGGTGCTAACTGGTCCCCTTCAAGCTGAGGAGCACAGGTCTGAGGGCGCCCTGAGTGCAGCCCAGCAGCCCTCCCAGGTTGCTCATTGATTCTCATCCAAGTGTTTTCTGAGAAGAAAACACTTTTTTTCTTTGCTACCCAGACCTCCAGAGGTGCCCCCATACAGTCTCTCTCTCAGCTGATGATCATGCTTCTTATTTCGCTGAGCAGTTGAAACAGCAGAGAACTGCTTTGTCCTCCTGCAGACACTGGTTCCATCCCCTCCCTCTCTTGCATCCTCCCGTTCCCCCTCTGCACGGACTTTCACTCCCGTCAGCATACAAGCATGCGGCAACACTGGAAACCTTTAAAGAATAACTTTGTTTACCCATGTTTCCTCTACAGCTACCACTCCAAATCATTGATCCCTTTTTAGCAAAACTTCTTAAAAGAAAAGAGTTGTAGACTCATTGCTTCTGTTTCTTTCCTCTTGCCAGCAGTCAAACCTCAGCCCTCTTTTTCCACGCCTCAGCAGCGTTTGATACTGTGCTTCACTGGCGGGCAGGACACATCTGTCTTCCATTCTCTTTGTACCTCATTGGCTGCTCAGCCTCTTTTCCTGTCTCTTCCTTCTGCCAACCTCTAAATTGTTGGAGGGACCCAAAGCTCAACCCTTGATTTTCTTTTCTATCTGTACTCACTCTTTACTTGATGGTTCTTAACCCATTAGCCTAGCGCCCACCTCTTAGAACTAATAATTTCCTAAGCTGAAGTGAAAGTCATAGCTAATACATCCTTCCAATACGTAATTTAGAAAATAATATTATGTCATAATCATAAAGGAAAATTTAAAGGGAAGTAATTTATAATTAAATGACATACACTTCAGTATTTAGACGCTTGGACACAACTATGGCTATGAAATACTTCAACATACGCCCTCTGCCTGGAGCAACAGTTAGCAGTGTGGCAGATGTGTCTTGTTGGCAGAGTCACAGTAAGGTGATTTTCTGAAACAATGAAATCAAAATGACTTTCTGAAACAGTGAAAATCTCTTCATAAAATTTGGAACAAAAAGAAATTAAATGTTCCCTCAATTTATATGGTAGGTTTAATTTTGGAAAAATTCAACATAAGTCTTTGGATTTATATGTAAAAGGGAGTTGGGTTCTAGGCTCAGATCATTATAAACAGATTTTTCTCATCTATGTACATATGTACTTTGTGTTTGTCAGAGCACAGAGTCTAACAGGATTAAGAATAATTCTTCATGAGGTGGGACATTGCAGGACATCTAGATTCCCTGCTCCCTTCCTGCTAATTCCAGTAGCACTCCCCGTTATTAGACCAAAAACATATCTTGAAGTTTGCATGTATCCTGGAGGACGCAGTGTCACCTTGTTTACAAACACTGCAATAGACAATCCCATCCCACTCCAGAGCTCTCAGTCACATCTGCAAGTTCATCTGCCCACATTTCCGTCTCCGTGCCAGTCTCCCCCTGTCCTCTCCCCGTGGACACCCCACGCTTCTCAGGCCCTCATAGCTCTTGCTCTTCTCCCCCAAACTCTTCTCCCCCTTCCCTGTTTCAGTCAGTGACACCACCATCCACCGAGCCCATTAGTCAAAAACTTAGGACTCATCCTTGACCCCTCTCCTCCGTCACCCAAACGTCAGATCCATCTGTCTTCAGATCACCTCCTGGTCTGGCTGCTTCTCTCCACCCCCACCACCCCCACCCCCAGGGTCCTGCACGCTCACTCCCTGTTCCTGCTCTTGCCTCTTCACCCTCGTAGTCTAGTCTCCGAGGGGTAGTCAGAGCGAGCTTTATAAACAGAAGTCCCATCACATCGCTCTGCTGACAGCCCCTCGTGGCCACATCGCTCATAGGTCCGGTCCTGTGGGGCCCACCGACCTGGGGCCTGGCACCTCCCCACGATCGCTGACTGCACACTCTGCCCCGTGCGTCCCGTCCCCACCGCGGTCCCCCTTGTTCCTCACACACCGAGGGCTCACTCCCCTCAGGGCCTCGGCAAATGCCATGTCCTCTCCTGGAGCGTTCTTCCTCTGGTTCCCACACGGTTCACCCCTCACTTCCTTCAGGTGTCACACACGGGTCACCTCGTCTGAGGGGCCTGCCCTGATCTCCCTCTAAATGGACTTTCCTGCCATCTCATTCTTTTTAGTCAGCTTCATTTTTTATTACACTTATTACCTGAAATTATATTACAAATTTGTTTTTCTTACTAATTTTTCTGTCTCCCTTCTGAGAATGTCAGCCTCATGAGGGCAGGACGCAGGCTTTCTTATCACCATTGTGCTCTGGAAAAGCGTCTGACACGTAGTAAACATACAATAAGTATTTGACTATTTAAAACATATGCCCAGGGCTGGTCTGTTATGTGTCAGACACCCTGTTCTCTAGTCTGGCATTGAGAGTAGAAAGGGACACAGTCCCTATCCAAAGGGAGCACACGGCACAGAGGCCCAGCCACGAGTGGGCTTTCTCACCGCCACAGGTCAGCTGCAGCTCCTCATGCCCCTCAGCCCCACCAAACCTGGGCGAGAGAGCAGGTACCTGGCCCACCCACCTTCATCCCTGTGTGCTTGTTTTCTCTCTCTCTCTCTCTCTCTCTCTCTCTCTCTCTCACACACACACACACACATACACACACACACACACACACACACACCTGCCTCTTGTGCTTTCATTCCCTGCACAGGTGTCTGTGTCACTGGGCTTCACTGTGTCATGGCTGTCATAGCACAATTCTCTTGAGTGACTTTTCCACTAGACTGTAAGCTCCACCAGAGCTGGGACCAGTGTCCCCAGGGCTCAGTAGGGGACCTGGTTACAAAGTAGACAAATTTTTATTGAATGAATGAAAGAACATACCAGTATAAAATAATTGAAACAATCCTGCTTACCATATCGATTGAGTGAAAGACAAGGCATCCATGTGGTCCGTAGTTCCCAGAGTCTGAGACGGCCTAGCCAAAGGAGCCCGGCTAGAGGGATCTGACGTGCTCCTTCTCTCCCCCAGGCCTGCTCTCTGTGGCCAGCTCTGGCCCAAACACCATTGGCTCCCGGTTCTTCCTGATGTGTGACAAGACAGATTGGCTGGATGGCAAGCATGTGGTATTTGGGGAGGTCACAGAAGGTCTGGATGTCTTGCGGCAGATTGAGGTGGGTGGCCGCCTGGGCCCTTCCTTGGTGCCCAGCCCGGTGGGAGAGCTGGGGCGGGCGCCCTGTGGCCTGGAGAGAGGAGTCCTGGCTGCCTCCAGGAGGAGGCTGCCTCTGCTCAGGCTGGGAGTTGGGGGCTGTCCCTGAGCCACCTTTTAATCTTTACCCTCCCTCCCCTGGTTTCCCCTCTTCTGTTCCACCCACAAAGGCCCAGGGCAGCAAAGATGGAAAGCCAAAGCAGACGGTGATCATCTCTGACTGTGGGGAGTACGTGTGAGAGGCACGTTCTGTGCGCTGCCCCTGCGTGTCCAGGAGCAGTCAGCCTGGGGAACCAGCACCCGAGGGTGTCCTGTTAAGCAAGGGTCTGTGTCATGGCCCTTCTCAGGGTCAGCTTGGAGCAGCTCCTCTGCAGGCATGGCCTGGGTTCTTCTGGCTCTTTCCCAAGCGAGACTGTGGGCCTGGGAGCCAGCGCACGCGCCAAGCCACTCTCCCCACTGTGGACAGCTGTGCATAGCTGTTGCAGCTTTGCTGCCAGGGTGTCTCCTGGGCCCACCAGTGTCTTCTGGACATTTCTTCTGATAAATTAAACCCTGGTTCTTGTACTGCTGCCTGCCAGCCAGGCCCCTATGACTGGGCCATCCCTCTAGGACAGACTGGAGCACCTATCTTGCTGCTTCCCTTC
This sequence comes from Pteropus alecto, assembly GCF_000325575.1. NCBI lineage: Eukaryota > Metazoa > Chordata > Mammalia > Chiroptera > Pteropodidae > Pteropus > Pteropus alecto. The sequence goes on along the minus strand of NW_006429634.1, from coordinate 21,343 downwards.
CCCTGCAGGCTGTCCCTGAGGGCACACCCTTGTCAGACCACTGCACGGCAACGGGTCAGAACAGGTGGCAGAAATGCCTGTATTTTCCCTCGCTCTTGCTACCAGGCAGGCGAGTCGGACTAGCCAGACTGTGTTCTTGCCTTCACACCTGCTGGTCGTGTCTAATGGGCACCTGTATTCAGTCTCAGTGACCCATTTACTTTTCGTTCGTTCATTCGACCAGTAGTCAGAATCATATTGCTATAGAATGCCCAGGGCCCTTCTTTTGCCAGGCACTGTGCTTGGGACACAGGAAACAAGCCAGAGGTGGTTCCTACGTCCTCCCCTCACCCCAGTTCCACTTGGAAATTGAAGTTTGGTGCTACAGTTCATAGCCTGTACTAGGCTGGCCTCTCACTCTGCACCATTTTTTAGCCAGCCACGCCACCACGTCACAGGACCAGAAACCATCAGTTCCTAGAAACCTCCTCCAGAGCTGCTACCTGCTCTCCTGCCGCCTGCAGTGTTCCCAGCAGAGACCCCTGCTCCTTAACCTAGATCCCCCTCCTCACCGGTGGTCAGTCACAACTGTCAGGACGGGCAGCAGTGAGGCCAAGAGAACAGCAGCTGTTCAGGGCTGATGTGACATCCAAGGGAGAAGGAGGGCATATGTAAAGTACTCAGCATGGGCAGTGTGAGTGTGCCATGCAGGGACATGAAGGCTGGCCTGAGGCCCCAGGAAGAGGACTGATCTTACAACACTGTGAAACAAAGGGAGAGGTTGTGGGGGGGACTTTATCACTTACTCTTCTTCCCTGGTTGCCCTGAGGAGATGGACCAGTGGACTGGCCAGGAGGCCGGTGGGTTGGGGACCGTGGGGTGGCATTACCCTGTGCTGTGCAAGAGCATTCCCAGAAGTTACCCCATGGGTTCCACCCATGACCTTTGTATGGGTGGTGACCTGAGACGCAGAGGTGAGGTGCCAGGTCCAGGGATTCCGGGCTCATGGCCAGCCCAGTGACCGTGCAGGCATTGTCTCCTCTGGATGCTGGGCGGGGCTCAGATGGGAGGGTGGCGGGGGCCCCACACGGCCCTCTGGGGAAGGAGCGGTGAGACCTGGTTTGTAAGTGAGAAAACTGAGGCAGAAGTCAAGGGATAGAATGCTACTGGAAGTTATGTTTTCAAAGATTGTTTAATACCAAATTTTCAAAATATAAATTGAATAAATCAGATCACCAAGCAGTGCATAGAATATGATCCTAACTTTGTAAAATATCCACGTTACGTATAAAGACAAATATGTATGTGCCAAGAAAAAGACTGGAAGGCAATATTAATGATGGTTTCTCTCTCTGGTGGGGTTATGTATGTTTGTATTGTTTCTTATTTTCAAAGATTTCCCTGGCATAAATGTAATATTTTCTTAAGTGAGGAAAAACTTAACAAAGAGAGTTAAAATGGTTGCTCAAGGCCTCCCAGTAAGAAGAGAAACCTCAGAAAATTTCTCCCTTCAGCTTCCTGTGAGGCTTCAGATGGGCGCCACGCTCCCTGGCAGGGCTATGAGGGAGGTGGGGCCGTGGGCCACTGCGGGTCACTGTCAGCCTGGGCTCCTTCCACGGGCAGGGGAGGGCGCCAGTCACACCTCATCCCAAGAGATTGCCAAGTTTAGATTTTTTAGGAAAAGCACAGCTTTGAAGTAAATACAGCAGCACCTCCTGGATACATTCTAGGAAGAGCAAGTTTTCATAGGAAGGCACACAAGGAGGTCCACATTTGCAAATTATTTTATAAAATAAGAGAACACTCATGTGTAGACATGGTGCTAAGTTCTCTGTGGACAGACCTGATCCCCATCATGGCTTTGTACATGGCATGTACATGTCTAACTGAGAGTTTATGTAATTTATTCACATTAACAAGAGGCAGAGCCAGGATTTAATGCCAGGTCTACTGACTGCAAAACCCACCATTCTGTTTAGTCTCATTTCCTG
>NW_006429634.1:17798-19311 GCF_000325575.1 Pteropus alecto | reverse complement strand
GAATAGGGCTTTGCCTGATAACCTGGCATCAAGGCCAGTGCTGAGTGTGATTGTGAAGATGAACACTTGGCGGGGCGGTGAGGTGGACAGAGTAGTTTGCCCCACACTGAATGGCCCCAGACTTGGCCATTCCTTTGCATCTTCCCTTCCTGTCAGCATTGACTTAGCCATCAGTGGGCCTGAGTTGACCACCCTTATTTATACTTCTACTGCGCAGCCTTGAATGTAACCTGGGTTGCCAGGGGCAACCAGTTAAACAAGATGGCCTTGGTAGCTGAATACTGCCACCTTGTCTTCTACGTTTCCAATCTCCCTTATCCGAGGCCTTTTCTGTTGGGTTTCCCGTGGTGGCTGCCTGGACCACTGAAGGTGCTAGAAGTCTCAGGAAGGCCATGGCCACCATGGCTTCACTGCATGAAGAGGAAATCCTGTCATGGCCCTCACGTCCCCAGTCTGCACACTGGTGGGTGAGGCAGTCCGCATCCTTAAACTTTTCATTTCAGACACCTTCCCGGTAGCCCAAGCCATGCCAAGTTCTGTGCTGTAGGCATTGGAAAGACCACACATTGCCCCTGTTAGATGTTTCCAAGCCTCCACGACCTTGATATTGGGAGGAGAGAACTGTTAAATAAGGTCCTGACATGGCAGGTTTCGTGTCCTACAGCGGCTGGGCCCTTGGCTCTGAGAAGGGTTGGGGTGGAAGGCAGATTCTCTGGCTTGAAGGACCTCTGCAGAATAAAGAGTCCTATGTCCTCATGTCATGGATCAGAAACTAAAGCCTGAATCAGGAAGGGGACTTGTCCAGACACCAAGCAGGTCAGTGGCTGAGTTGGAACCAGAATACAGGTCTCCTGACATCCCAGCTGGTGCCTAGTCCAATCCCTGCCAGCCTGAGCACAAAGCCCAGGCTAACGGGGGTGGGGGTGGGGGTGGGGGTCTCTTCCTCTGCACTTGCTCCCATTGTCTCCTGGTGGGGGGCTGCTGCCCCACAGCATGGCCCCAGCCTCCACCCCTGCTCTAGACCTGCTCTCCGGGAGCCTGTCTTCAGGGTGCAGTGAATTCCAGGATGCGTGTCCTTGGGCACATGGGTCGTGCTCCCTCTGCGGGCTGTGTCTGTGGGTTGGGGTGGGCCCAGGACCTGCTTTTAATGACACAGTATTTCAGGATTCAGGCAGCTGGACTCCGTGTGCTCCAGCAGGTAAATTACAGGCTTAGCAAGTCAAAAATCAAATAAACACTCCAACTGCCTCAGCTGCTCCAAGGAGAACAGTGGTTTCCGGGAACCTCCCCACGCAGCTCAGCCTAATTATCGACTCCCCCAGGACAGGGGCCTTTTCTTTGGCTCAGAGGCCCCAAGAAACAGGACAGGACTTGGGCACACGGGGTGACCAGCCTGTTCTTACCTCCTAGACTCCAGCAGACACTGACAGTGTCTGGCCAGAGGCGGCCCAGGCACCGTGCTCTGGGGCAATGGATTGCTCCTTCGCATGGCAGGAGCAGGAAACCAGTTCAT
>NW_006429634.1:14858-16465 GCF_000325575.1 Pteropus alecto | reverse complement strand
AGGCGGGGCCTCAGTGGCAGCCGCAGGCCTTGACCACCATGTTGCGGTGCTTGCGCAGGATGACGTTGTTGCTGCTGTCATAGTAGAGCACGGAGGTGGCACTCAGCTTGGTGGGCGCACAGCACGCCTTGGGGACTGCGTCCGGCTTCATCAGGTGCACCTGGCCACAGAGGGGGCGGCAGGCAGAGGTGAGCCCGGTGGCTTCTCCCAGGACCCGCCCAGCACCGGCCGAGCTCCTGCCTGCACCTGGCCTCCTGCCACTCTCCCGTCCCCTGCTTTATTCTCGAGCCAGGGCAGATGTCACGTGCACATCAGCCCCAGCCCTGACCTCCCTGACCCATTCGCTGCCCGAGGCCCTCAGAGCAAGGCCTGGGCACCGGCTCCCTGCCACACCAACTCCCCTCACCTGAGGACCCTGCTGGTGTGGCACCTGGTGGCGGGTGCCTCTGCCTGATGCTCCTGGAGCACCACCCCTCTGGGGTCCCCTCCGCCCCTCTTCCTTCTCTGTGCTTCTGTAACAACCCTGACCCTGTCTTGTCCGCTTTGGCTGTTTATGGTCTTTCTCCTCCTCCTCCAGTGAGCCGAGTGTCCGTGGAACAACTGGATTAAGCCTAGGATTCTAGGTTCACCCCTAGGTGTTCACACCATTATTTCTCAAAGTACTTTTCACCCCTCATAACAGCTTCTAAGGGAAGTATTATTCTGGGAGATGAAGAAACGAGACAAGGCCACGTGACCTGTGGCGGGACTTGGACCCGGGTGTAGTGATCCCACTCCCTCCTTCTAAACAGCTTTACCCACCGAAAAAAAAGCCCGATCGAGGAGCTATTTCAGCCTCCATACAAATATTTATCCTGAGACTTGGCAGGATGAGCCGAGTTTACACTGGACTCCTCATCAAGGCCCCACATGGACGGGCCCTAAAGACAGCCCCAAGCTATTGGGGGCAGGCGGGAAGAAAAGCCTGCTTCCATCCATGTGTGTTGTGGCCACTCTGAGGGGCCAGGACCGCCCGGCCCTCACGGAGGCTGCTGAGCAGGACCTGGATGAAGCTGTCTGATGGGGGGACCTGTGTGACAGCCTGGCTCCTGTTCCCCAATGCCCAGCTTTGTCCCAAAAGCCCCAGCTCTAAGCCAACCTGCCGGGAGGGCTGTGAGCGGTCACTGGGCTCGCTTGGGCCAGAGCCTCTCTGCAGCCATAGGGGAAGCCGAGGCCTCTGCGGGGATGTCCAGCCAGACTGGGACGTGAGGGGCCACTGGTCCCCAACTTCCCAGCCTCCACATGTGGTGTCTGGCTTGTATGTGAAAAACCAGGTGACACCAGCCTGGTGTGCCAGCCATGGGCTCTAAGTGGCTAGAAACTGGGGAGGGCCTTTCCTGAGAGAGAAACCGGGCCCACAGGGCTGTGGCCATTCTGTGACCCCACCCCAGACCAAGCTCGATCAGGTCAGCGACAGAAGAGAAACGGCCTTGCATTCCACCTGGCACCAAACAGATTGATTTGCAGGGTCTAATGTGCCATTCCATTAGATTCGCCTTGAGCCACTAGGAGACCAATCAGAGGGTCTGTTACTTTGAGTACAGTTCGCTCACTGTGGGCCTCAGTTT
>NW_006429634.1:12693-14095 GCF_000325575.1 Pteropus alecto | reverse complement strand
ACGTCTCAGTGCAGAGCTTCAGCCTGGCCTCTGAACTCCAGACTCAGGGATCCAGCCACCTGCCTGCTTGGTCACGTGGGGTCTCATTGGGCCTCAAAAAGTGGTGGCAGAAGCAGACAACCATTCCGCCAATCCCTTCTCCTACCCCAACAACTCCAGGCCTCACACACCAGGTCACTGAGCCCTCACCTAGAAGCCCCTGGTTCCTCCCCTTGTCCCTCCCTCCACCTGCCTCCACCATCCCTATGGCCCCAGCCACTTCTCACAACCTGCTAGCCACCCTGGTCCTCTTGTCAGGTGGCCACAGCAGCCTCCTCACTGTCTCTCGGCCTCCTCCACCCTCCAGCCATGGTCCAGCCTCTCATCCTCTCACTGCAGCCAGAGGGATGCTTCTAGAGAGTCAGGTCATGATATTGTCTCCCTAAAATCCTGCAAAGGCTTCTCGCTTTACTTGGGACTAAATCCGCCCACCTGCCACCTTACCAAGGACCCCAAGGCCTATGTTAGGGCCCCTCCGCACCCCAGTGTAACCTCCCTCGGCCTTCCTTTGCTCCCCTCCAGCCTGGCTCCCTGCAGGCCCTGAGCCCATCCAGCTACTCTTGTCCTAGGGCCTGGATCCTTCTGCCTGGAACGTTCTTCCTCCTTGTGGAGGCCTAGTCTTCCTTTCTCATAGGACTCATTGTCTTGGCCTGTGCTTGGCTCACGTGTTCACTGACAGACCTCCTCGAGAAGGCAGTCACTGTCTCGTTTGCCCCCAGCACAGCCTGAGGGCTCACTCCTGCTGACCTACCTTGGGGACGGAGGGACATGGTCAGGGCGGAGGCAGGGGAGGGACAGCCCTAGAGATGCAGGTGCGGCCGTCAACCCATGTCCCTCTCAGGCCCTGGGAGATGCATGTGCTTGAAGAATAGAAGCCCCGGTGGCCATCACACAGCGTATAACCCCTGATCGTCCCCAAGGAAGGTGACCCCTAGGGTCTAGCGAATCCCATTTGATGTTGAGAAAGGAGGCCTTACAGGGTCAAAGCCACTTTTTACAGTCATTTACTCTCACCCTAAGGCATCACCTTGACAACCTCTTATCAGATAAAAATAACGCTAGGGATACTAAGAACTAGGAGTCTGGGTAAATGGTTCAGAAAGAAGTTTCAATACAACAGACATTTAAAACACTGAGCGATAAGCAGTAGCAATGATATTCCTCACAGAAACTATTTTTCGGCATTTAAAATTACCCCAGAAACCAGGGCATCAAAAACCACACCATCCGTGGAAACACAAAGAGCTGGGAGGACCAAAGGAAAGAGCCAACAGGGAGAAAACAGAAGGCGGAGCCCTAGTCAGAACTGCCCCGGCACATGGGCACACGGTGACTCTCCCTGCACACGTCGTGAAGAGGGCGG
>NW_006429634.1:6407-8288 GCF_000325575.1 Pteropus alecto | reverse complement strand
ATGGGAAAACGGAGTCTTGGAAATGTAAGTAACTTGCCAAGGTTACAGAGTTATTAGAAAGCTGAAGAGCCGGGACTCAAACCTAGGCCTCCCTGATCAGAGCCTAAGGGTGCAACCAACTGCCCTTGTGCCCCACCCAGTACGGAAACTTCCAACGAGAAGGCTCCTCCATAGAAAGAATCACCTATTTCTTGGGGAGAGAACATGGACTCACTCCCTTAGCAACTCCAATGCTGGTTCTGCAGGAGACGAAGCAAACCACTGCTGCCTGGGGCCTCCAGCTGCCTGATGGGGACGGGACCTCACCCTCTTTACCCTCTGAGCCCTGGAGTTTGGGAGGGACGTTATCACCCCAGTGGCACAGCTGAGAAAGGAGTGGCCTTCAGTCGAGGGGGGTTCAGCAACCAGCGGTCACTGGCTGCTGTCACGTCCAACACCAGCCAGCCCTCGTCCCCAGCTCGGAGCGTCTGAAGATCCAAAAAGAACAAGTCAGACTCCCTGTGGACACGAAAGAACAATTAACTGAGGGCTGGCACAGCTGCCTCCATGTTTCCAGTGCCCGCCTGGGGGACTCTGAGTGGGGCGTCGACCCCCCGGCTCTGGGCTGGGCGCCTTGGGTGCCTCATCTCACTGTATCTACCGTAGAGAGGTGTTACTGTGCCGTGGACAGATGGGGAAATAGGCCGGGAGCTCAATGGCCCGTTGCAGGTTCCACAGCCAGGATGGCAGGGCAGGGACTTGAAGCCACGACTGACACTGGGCCTCTCCCCAGGGTGCCGGGGCCTCAGGCCAAGCATCCCTCATCTCTGGGGGTGTGCTCCCAGGAAGCTCCCCTTCTGTCCTCTGGGAAATGTGCCCCTGAGGGCTGGGCCGGACACACCAACAGGCTTGACCGGAGCTGGGGCGCAGGGCAGGCACCTGTTGGCCTGCTCCCTGACCACTTCGAACATGCTGACATGGAGGGTCCTGTTGAGCAGACGGGTGCTCGGCAGCTTGTAAATCCGGAACTCGGCGGCTGTGACCGCCTCCCCGGCCGGGATCTGGGTCAGGTCGAAGCGGAACTCCTTCCAGTGGGGCTCCTGGTGGCCCAGGGCGCGGTCGAGCTCCACTGCAAGACAAGGCGGGGCTGGCGCTCAGCCCTGGCTCCAGGCTCGGACTCTGGCTCCAGGCAGGGCCCGGTGGGAGCCCAGGGCCGAGGAAGCCTGGGCAGGGGGGTCTATTTCCTCCTTGGGAACAGGCTTGACCCCAGGCTCTGCCCTCTGGGTGCTGAGGGTGCTATGAGGCCTGTAGTGAAGTGCCCAGCACAGCGCCTGGTACATGATGAGTGCCAGCAAAGGCAGCTTTCATTGCTGCCCCCCAAGCCCCAAACCCTGCAGGCCCTGGCTCAGCCCCTCGCTGGCTCTGGGACCCACAGATAAGGCAGAGGACAGGTCCCTCCTCTGGGGAGATGGACGTCAGACCCAAGGTAGAAAAGGGCCAGCCTGATGGGCAGGGACATGGCTAAGTACTTTTCAGAGTCTGCCGATGTGTGTGGATGGGTGTGGGGGACAGTGAGTGCTCACAGCCTTGAGAGGTGACAATGAAGTTGCCATGATGTCATGGGAAAAGGACACTGCAGAGGAAGGACCAGGGCGAGCAAAGGTTTAGAGCTGAGGGACAGACAGCACAGGCAGGAAAACAACAGCCAGAAAACACAGCAAAGTGGGGAAGAATGGCAGGTCCCTGTTAGAACAAGGTGAAGGAGGAAGGGCCAGAGGGAGGGGTGGAAAGGAACAAGAAGCGAGGCAGGGGTGACCTCTCCTAGAGAGGCCAGTCAAGAGCTGGGGAAGTCGGAGGGTCCCATGGTGTGCTGGGATCTGAGCAGGCTTCCTGGAGGAGGGG
>NW_006429634.1:0-2364 GCF_000325575.1 Pteropus alecto | reverse complement strand
CCCCCCATCCCGCCATGTCTAAAGGCCGCTTTCCTCTCGGTCCAGCTGTAAAAGCCCCTTGTCCTCCTCTGCCCCCACACAGACCAGCCCGCCGGTCTCGCCCTTTTCCCCAACCCAGGAGTCCCTGTCCCTGGTTCATCTGCCCCGCTGGACGGCGAGCAGTTCCAGGTCAGGGAATGAACGATGTGGGGTGGGAAGGGAAGGCTGCAGCGGTCCACTTCTTAGGCCCCCTGTGTTCCAGGGGCCCAGAGGGAGGCTCCAGCCCCTTCTTCCCAAGGGCTCCTGGTCCCCTGGAGAGTGGCTCAGTGTCCAGCATCCACGGGTCCTTGGGCGGGTGCATCTCTGCTGGCCTGGGAGTGGCTTCCATGTCACAGCATGTCTCCATCAGAGGCCACCCATGTTTTTGCTTTGCTGTGGGACTTGCTCCCCCAGGACCCGGAGGCAGATGGGTTGGGCCTGTCTGGCTGGTCTTGCCGGTCACAGAGGCTGAGGGACCCACTTCAGACCTAAAACAAGACCCAGGTCCCCACGGCCTGTGCAGGCCCACAGCAGAACCACAGAATTGATTACCTATCGATTCTCACCCCGAGGGCTTCCTCCCACCCAAAAATCTCAGTACTGCCAAAAGGAGGCCCAAGCCTTCATTTCTGAGGTATTTTTAGACAGTTCTCATTACTGACTTCTTTCAGAGCTGTTTCCATAAATGGCTCTGCACTCACAATTACCGGTCTGGGCCTCAGACGGCTTCAGACCGCAAATTAAAAGGGAACACCCGCGCGCTCTACCACATCAAGCCCGCCAAGGCCGAAAATAGGTCCAAGGAGATGTGAGCAAGAAAGACAGGATTTCTCCAGTTCAAACCGGGAGAAAGAGCTGCACTGTGGGCGTTGTTCACAAAGATCTGGTCTTGGTGACACATCCCTCTCTCCCATGGGGATGGGCTCCCATGAGGAGGTGGGCTGGGTGTGCCCCCTGCCCTGTGCCTCACCTCCGACAGCCCCCACCAGGAGGCAGGGAGTGGGCACATTCTCTGGTCAGAGCTGGAAAGGCCTTCAGGGCAACCCTGCATAGATGGGGAAACTGAGGCCCCGAAGGGGTAGAGACTTGCCAGGGGTCATGTGCCAGGTTAGGGGCCCTTCACGTGGACTTTCAGACTGATGTAAAATGAGTGGCCCTAGAGATCCTCTGGGTGGCAATACCGGGATGAGGGATCAAGGTTCTGTCAACAGGTGCCCCAAGAATGCCTGCTGAAGCCCCCTTCCTCCCTGCAGAGACTCGGGATCTCAGAGGAGGACCCAGGGCGATGCTGCACCCTTTGTTGGCTTCCGAAAAGACAGGGAGGGCTGGCCCCGCTTTGCCCCACCTGGTCCCAGCCCTGCCTCCCACTGAATTCCTCTTTCCTTCACGCAGAGGCTGGAGTGCACAGCGGGCTGGGGGGTGTCATGAAGAGTCTCAGGTTGTTCATAGTTCTGTTGAGAGGATGAAAAAGAAGGCTAATGCCCCTGAATCTATAGGCAAAAAGTGACTAGAATCCCAAGAGGAACACACACAGTGAAGCCTGGGGGCTCTAACCATGGAAGATGCCTTGGAGAAGAGATACTTGTCTAGAAAACATATTTGAAAGTAGTGGAAGAATTTTGACAAGCAGAAATGGAGCACAGTGTACTAGACAAAGGCACAGAGGTGGGAAATAATGTGCCAGCTCCCATTTTGAACTGTGTCAGGCACCGTATTGGGCACATTATACACGCCATTTCTGCTCATGCTCACCCAGGCAGCCAGCTCCTGGAACTTTGCTCTTTACCACTTGGCTGCAGGTCCCTAAGCAAATGATGGGATAGAGGTATAGGTACACACAGCAGGTGTTTGCTGTGTGTACCTATACCTCTTCCCTCATCATACTGACAGCCATTCCGAGCAGGTGTTTGCTACCTTCTTGATTGCCTTCCCTATTTACCCATTCTACTATGACACAGGCATTATTATCCCAATTATAAAAGTGAGGAAACCGAGATGCAGAGATTTTAAGTAACTTGTCAATAACTCACAGCTCTCGAGTGGCAGACAGAGGATTAAAACCCAGTCCTATTCCAGTAATTTACCCTCCTGGTGGCCAGACAGGGTTTCAGAGAAAAGGGACCCACCTCCAACTCTTGGGAAGAGAAATACCTTTGGAAACAGACCACCAGCAAAATGAAAAGTCAACCTGTGGAATGAGAGAAAATATTTGCAAACCACATACCTGATAATATCCAAAATACATAAAGAATTCACACAACTCAATAGCAAAAAAAAAAAAAAATTTTTTTTTTGATTTAAAAAAGGGTAGAGGAACTGAATAGAAATTTTTCCAAAGAAGACATA
>NW_006429633.1:0-490 GCF_000325575.1 Pteropus alecto | reverse complement strand
GATAAAAGGAATCATGCACCAAGAAGATATAACACGTATTAATATCTATGCTCCCAACCAAGGAGCCCTGAAATATATAAAGCAATTACTAATAGAACTAAAGAGAAAAATAGACCAAAACACTATCATACTAGGAAACCTAAATCCCCACTGTCAGATATGGACAAATCATCCAAACAGAAAATCAATAAGGAAATAACATCCTTAAATGATACATCAGACCAACTGGAAATGATTGATATTTACAGAGCCTTTCTTCCCAAAACAGCTACTTATACATTCTTCTCTAGTGCACATGGAACATTCTCAAGGATCGACCACATACTGGGACACAGAGATAGCCTCAACAAATATAAGAGGGTTGAAATCATACAAACCATATTCTCTGATCATAATGCTTTGAAGCTAGAGATCAACTGTAAAACGAAAGTAGAATCACAAGTACATGGAGATTAAACATACTACTGAAAAATAACTGGGTCAGAGAAGA
>NW_006429632.1:96922-105366 GCF_000325575.1 Pteropus alecto | reverse complement strand
GTTCAACCTTTGAAGATTGATTAAGGTAACCTGTCGGATCGAGGAAAAAGGGTGGAAATAGAAAACATGATCCCACACTGGAAAGGGCCAGGAAGAACATTGGCCTGGTTAGTGTAGACACTTGGGATTTCATGGGCCTTCTAGGAGAAGTGAGAGGAGAAATTGGGGCATCCTTTAAGCCCTGCAAGTTCTGCACTTTCCTGGTTAAACAGGTGGGAGAGGCTCAGATGGCATTGCCGGGGGACGATCGTCAGCTAAGCACACCCAAGCGCCGTGGTGACATCTATGTTGAAGCAGGCTATGTCATATGTTTCTTCCAGAAATCCCAATGCCTTGAGAAAATGCTTGGGAACACCATTTGGATTGTTGGTCCCCAGTCCTGAATCTATCCTTGTTGCTGGAAACAAGGTTCTATTCCACATACCACATGGACCTGACACATACTCTGGAAACTGTGCCAAGATGCAGAGACACGATTTTGAAAAGTACACAGTCATCCTCCAGACATAACAGCCCACAATGCAGCCCCAAGGTTACCCAGAATAACAGAATGTGCATTGCAGGGTGAGCTCTCCTCTCTGTTACTTGCATCTGTTTGCTGCATCCCCTGATTTATTCTCCGGCATTTAGGTTTTATAACTTTTATCCTATGGAAGAGTTGAGGTAATACTAGAAAGAACACCTATATACCATTTGCCTACACTGAGCAATTGTTTCAACTTTCCTATTTTTGATCCTGTCACACAAACAAATTCTCTGTCTCTTTCTCTGTCTCTGTTTCTGTCTCTGTCTCTTGTTTCTCTCTCTTTTTTTCTCTCTCTGTCTCTCTCTTTCGCGTGTTCTTACACAGGCATACATTTTTACACTTACAGTTCTCTCATTCCCAAAATCCCCCAATTGTCCTAATATTGACATGGGACATCACCTGTAAAATTCTGCATCTTTTAGTGGGAAATAATACGGGACATCTCTTGCAGAGTTCTTAGTTTTATCTTTTTAGTAAACCTAGTTAAGTTAATCTTAATTAAGTTTTCGTTCCTCCTTTCTCTGGGACTAAGGCCCTCTCCTCCAAATCCAGATAATGACCCTGAAACTGGTAAGTCACCGACTCAGCCATTTGATAAGGATCATTGGAACACCATGAGGGAATGTCCCTAGTCAAAGCAGGGTCCTTAGGGTCTGAGAAGGGAGGGGACTTTAGGTCAAATTTTTTTTTTATTATTTCAGAAATATATTAACCCAGCCTGTTCTCCTTTACTCACTTCTTTGGTAAAACAATAGTAGAAAGTAATACATAGATGATCTAGATAACAACATTGTATCTTCTTTTCCTTGTCAAGCAACTGGGGCGGCACTACAGCAGAAACACAAGTTCCCCGGCATGACTGAGGCAGAAAGGAATAGAGCTCCGTGAAACCCCAATCGACAGGGACGATGACCCTTCTCAGCAAGAAGCAGATACAGAAGAAGAGACCTCCCGTCCCTCAACATCGCTACTAAAAAGAAGCGAGTTCATGGCCCTTAGAAAAGAGTTAGGCAGGAAAGTTAGATCGGGGCTTTCGGGTCTGCCTGCATAGACACCGAGCTTGTCCTATTGTAAGAGGGTCTGCCCCTGCCCGCCTACAATTAAGCAAGGCAGAAGGCATTTTGGGGCTAAAGGTAACTCATAGTAGTAAAGAAGAAGGCAGAAAATTGTGTACCGGCTTTAGCCAATAAATCGCACCGTGCAATGAAGACCACAACGACATTCAACTCACGTGAACCCCATTATACCATGATCAGAAGGTGACGCATATGGCCAGAATTTCATTAAGTCCATTATAACAGGCTGAATTCTGGGAACGAACATGCTCAGAAAGCAAATGTACTTTCCCTTCTAATGAAACTTGTCTTCTCTACAGTATTTCGTTGTCTCGCTCAATCCATTGTTCCAGAAGTCAAGAAGGGGACAACATGCCAGGAGAGGATCCCTGCTCTCAGGAAACAGTGTCATCCTTTGTACCTCATTCCAAATCAACGATTATATAATACACTTAGTGTCATGGTCTTCATAATCTAATATCATCTAGAACGCATCCAAACTTCTCTGCTTTTTCTCCTAACATAATAGTGATGTTTTTGAAGAGTTTATTCCAATTTTAATTTGTCAGAATCGTCTTTATTATTACTTTGGAGTTAAAGTAGAAAGAGTCTCATGATTTCTCCATGGTAATCAAACGACGATTTCCTCGTTGTAATCACTAAGTAATCAGAGCGAGTGTAAATGACATAGTTTACTACAATCTTTTACCCAATGATTTTGCATCCAAAGAAACCTGTTTCCTCAATAAATTATTATCAAGCAGGCTAAAATTATGAATCCTTTTAACGGGAATTTTCTTCTCCATCAGTTAGTTGGCATTATTTTCTCATAATGGTTTACATTTTCTGCACTTGCCATGAATCCTTCAGCTTAGATATGTTATGGGTTGGGGTGTTGTTTGTGGGTTTGTTTAGATTTTAATCCTTTAATGTGTTTATCGGCCCTCTTTGGGATAGGTGAAGGCTTGTTGGGAATGACATCGGAATGTCCTTTATCCACGATTGGTAGACACCACAGATGTCCCCGGAAGAGAGCTCAACCGAAAAAGCTTGAGAAAAATGATGCGACCCACTTAATCCAGTAGACACAGGCGCGTCTTTCTCCAGGCTCCTCCCCAACACACACACTTGTTTCCAGTAGAAATCACAAGAGATCGCTCTGGGTATCGTCTGACTTGAAATGCCAAGATAATTATTTTTCTTCCTTTTGTCATGAACATGGGTCTGTGTCCTGATCTATTCTTTTCCATTGACAGAGAGTCTGTCCTTGTTTTAATCATTAATCGATAGCCTAGATGTTCATATATCGTACGGAAAGACCACTATCATGATTATTCCCAAATGTGTTCTCTTCCGTGTACTGAATTATTGGGTCATTCATGGCAAACTTCTGTTGGCTCTCATGACTACATTTGCACTGAATGCATAGATTTATTTGTTATTTCATACCTCATTCTTAGAGGAGTATATCATGTCTTCTTTTGCGTTTTAGTTGTATCTATTCTTTTCGCAAATTATCTCGTGATTGACTTGATTATTCTGTAGAGACGTGCACTTAAGGCAGGTGTCCAATTGCCATATGTAACTAAGTTATAGTGTATCAAGAAAAGGAAATGAAATTGGACAGGAGCACTCTAAAAGACAACAAGCCATATGCTCGGCATTAGTCCCCTCCCATCATGTAAAAATCCATGCCCTATCTCTGGGCAATAACCACAGGCGATACATTTGATTGTTAACTATATCGTTGTTCTGTAACAGAGACCTGCAAGGTAACGTGGTTTGAGGTTTGTGACTACTCCCAGCCCTCTTTTCTACAAGTAAATACCCCATATCAGGGAATTGGCATTTTCCAGAATCAGTGGTTTATGTGCCATGGCCATGGTTGAATCTAGAGATGGAGAAAGAGTAATAAAATCCTTCCTGGGCCTGAGTTCCATTGCGACTCTCTCTGAGTGATCAGATCTTGAAGCCAGAATCACTGACCACTGCCCAGTTGCCCTGTTGAAACACAATGAACAGCATTAGGATATTTTGGTAACTGCTCCCACGGGAGAAATTTTCAGTGGGGACAGTTAGCTCAAACATATCAAGAGTGCCGAGGCCAAGATAGGTGAGTGTCCAGGGAACAGAGAAGCAGACGAGCAGATGATACGCGGTAATAGGTAATATCTCCTTTCCCTCCAGCAGCATCTCCCTTACTATTTTCAGGCCTGATGTAGAAGTAACCGAAGTGGTTGTTGCCAGGCCTTGGCTCATATCAACAGGTGTGATTACTTGGCTCTGAAGGACATTGTGAGGCGTGATGACACGTCTTGGTACCTAATCAATCAGGCCTTGGGACTCAGAGAAATAGTGGGAGGGCGAGACAGGGAACTGGTCTTCTCCCTCCTTGTCTTCCCTTCTAGATCAATTGCCGCTCCTGCAGGAACCAAGGCTGCTCAGTGGTCTGGGAGAGAAAACATGGAGATCCACCAAGACAATGTGGCATTTTCGTCTGCCTGCAACAAACCGATTGAGCTGAGGAACACCAACACTGATGTGTCATGTCAGGTTGAGGACTGTCCTTTGTCCAAATTTGTAAAAGTACAATGCATATATAAGGCGTTAGAGACACAGGCTCAAGAGACAGGTGATCCGATTTCCAGTCCCAGTTCTGTGCCATCTCGGTCAAATGCCATCAACTCTGATCCTCTTCGCGAAATAGGGATCACAACAGCAACTCCACACTTAGGGGTTTCTGAAGATCAGATGAGACAAGACTGTAGTCCCCACTCATGTGCGGTTTGGCTCTCAGCGGTATGTTACCTTTGGTCAACTGCGGTCTGAATATATTAAATGGAAACTTTCGGAAACATATATCATATCTGTCTCTTTTCTTCTAGCAGCTCTCAGTCACTCACCCTATTCAGCCCCGAAACAGAAGTAACCCAGATCCTGGCGATCAGTGTTCACATCTTGCCTTTGAGTGTGGTCACAACGTTCTGAGAGGCAATGTGAGTCACCCCGAATCCTCTTGGTGCTATAGCTATCAGGCCCTGAGCTTAGAGAAAGTCAGTGGTATAAGGAGAAAGGGAGTTTCATTGCTCCTCTTTTGCTCTCAAATCCAGACCAACTGTAATTCCTGCAGGTAATGCAGCTGCTCAGAATGACTCCACGGTGTGGGTAACACTCAAATACACCTTTACATGGTATTTACAAGGAGAATCGACTAGATAAACCACACCCTAGATGGGAAATAGCTATGAGGAGAACTAGCATTTGCCCACATTAGTAACATGCTGCTGTACACAGAAGTGGTTGGGAGCAGAAGCTCGAGAGACCGGTGCTTGTTTTAGAATCCCGGTTCTGTGTGATCTTGGGCAGGTCTTTTAACATCTTGGATCCACACGCTCCCCCTTCGTAAAGTGGGGATGACAGCTACACTTCCTCCCTTAGGTGTTTGTGAGGGTGATGACTATGTAACTACTTGTGTTCACACAAGTGTGAACATTCCATTGTATCACTGAATGTTCTGCCAACACCTGCTGTTGAGAGCCTCAGCTGGAATGACTCAAAAAGCACCATATTCCCAGAGAGCTGGGCCAAACACCCTTGCAGCCCTGCATTAGCTCAGTTCCAGTTCTCACTGGGACTTCCGATGCTGAAGTCTGCATGGGACACAGATGGCTGTAAGTCTGGGCCTCTAGGCTGGAAGCATTGCTGCTGGCATTACTTATGGTATTCAGGGAGTCGTTACCCCAACTCAGGTGCAACTTGATCAGATTCCATAGCCTACGTACGTACCAAACTTCGACCTCTGTCTACAGTGCCTTTGTGATGACTGCCGCCTATGCCTCTGTTGTAACAGAGTTCCCGATCCTCAGGGCCATTAGGGAAAAACAATCGTTGTACCCCATGGCACAAGCAAGCTATTCCAACATGACTTAAGCACAGGATCCGTAAACGTAGTGAAGCAATCATTGCCGTCGATGAGCTTCCTGAGTCTGATGATAATGATTTCAGATTCTCTGGGAGAAGAATTTGATAAATATGATCAGGGTAGAGAGGACCCCCGAACTATGTCTAGTACTTACCAAAAATGAACAACAAACGAATCTGGATAAAGGGGGAAGAAATAAAAAATAAAAAACAAAACAAAACAAAACTGAAACACAGGTTCACAGTTTTACCCAGTGGGAAATCCTTTTCCTAGAATAACAGATATGATGGGGTAAGTTTTGTCCTGAAAAACCTATCCTTAGTTGATAATATGGCAAGTCAAAATGCTTTTCTAGACCTAAACTACCATACAACATACCTTAGCCTACCCTACTTTAAATAGGCACGGAACGCTTACATTTGGGCAGTATCTTAGTAATTGCCTACCTCTTCTACTCACCGGAAGCAGGAGACAACGTTCAGTGCTTTGTACACATGATGGGATGCAGAAACCGACATGTGATGTCCAAAACGCACTGCAACACAAACGACACTACGTATCGGCAGTTGACCCTCGTGTTCGTGTGGCTGTCGGGGAGCTGAGGCTCTCTATTGCTGCCCAGCACCACGAGAGAATATCATACCTCACATCGCTAGCCAGGAAAAGACAAAATTTCAAAGTTTGAGGTACACTTTCCACAGAATGTGCATCATTTTCCACCATCGCAAGGTCAAAAAGTCGTTAAGACGAACCATTTTATTTTGGGGACCCTTCTGTACAATAAAACGGTCTAAAGATGTCGATTGGCAATTATGCCTCTGAGGTGGGATAAATTTAGCTTCCACTAAAATGCACCACCTGATAAACCCTCATTACCTAATTGGTACTGGTGCTCCAAGTCCAGTTTCGCCTGTACTTTGGAGATCCTTCTAAATATAAACAAAATACTCTCTATATTCTGAGGGCAGGTACCAAACAGAAAATAGAGAGTACATGGGTATAACTCAGCCTAAAGTTGGAATTTTGGCTTGGATTCTATTTTCCATAGCCATAGTCCCCACTGCCCTGAGATAAACTAAGTGGGCACGGACATTCGGACCCTCTGAGTAAAAACTGAAAATGAAGTCTTTGGCACCTACGACGAGCTTGAGGAAACAGGACCCCATGGAACTCCCTTCTTCCCACCCCGAAATGGTTGTTGAATCCCAATCAAAATTAAAGGAGGGCCTTTGAGGTTTGAAACCTAGTATGCATGATCTATTGATAAATATGCATTATTGCCACACTGTCTCCATTGAACAGACGAATTTGGCCATTCTAATGTTCTAAGAGTCTGGTCTGAAACTTGGAAAAAAAGGAATGATCCTTCATGGTGGAGTTCCTCGACTTTGATGTCAAGGGCCACTCATTAATTCCCCTGTACCAGTTTTCTATTACAGCTATAACAAACCGCCACAAACTTAGTAGCTTAAAAGAACAGAAAGGTATTACAGTTTTGAAAGTCAGCATTCTAAAATGGGTTGGCAGCCCTGTGTTCCTTTTGGCACTGTTAGAATCCATTCCCTCTCTTTGTCAGCTTCCATCTGCTGTCCACATTCACTGGCTTGTAGTTCCCATCACTGCAACCTCTACTTCTGTTGTCACGTTGCTCCCCTGGCTCTGACACAGCTCTTGACCGAAACGGTCAGTAACCACAACATTAAAAATAGAACACTACTTTTTAGCACATCAGTTCATCAGTTGTGAGTTCTGCAGACAGCACGTGGCTCTTTGAAAACTATTACTTAAACCATTTATGTTGATCCTTTCAGATGAACCCACCTTGAATGGGGCTCCCTCTGACACATGGCCCTACAATTTGTCCACATCGCAATACAACGCGCACTCTTATGAGTGCCCCTCCAGCCAACTTTTCACTACGTAAACATTGGCGACATTCTTTTGTACCTCCGTAAATCTCCGGACCATCTACGATAGCCAGAAGTTACCCATGAACTTCTGATGCACTTGGCCCCATGCCATATGCCATAAGAGTGGCAATCGTTGCCCGCGTCCCGGACTCTCATGGAAATAGGCCCTAAGCCCATTACTTTCCATCCTCTGCACAGAGCTACCAATTTTGACTTAGGTTATGGAAATAGCACCCCACAAACTAGGCACAGACACCGAGAACCTCTTATTGCATGATAGAGCCCAATGGGGTCCCTCTGGTATATCCCACCTGCAGGAGAGGGTGGCTTTCTCTGCCCTTCCATTGTTTGACACATGGCACAAGTGCTGAATTTGGTCAACCATCTCCTGCAATCCTTTACTTAATGGGAAGGCCTTTGGGATCATCTGACTGAAAAATAAAGGTAATTTGTACAGGTTATCAGCACCATCATGCATGATGGAGCTTGAGCAAGAAGTTTCTAAAAACATGAAACTCAAGTATCTGTACAACTGATTGAATGTCAGGCCGTTGTCTCAAGGATCTGCACCACTGATTATATTTCAGGTCGTTGTCACAAGGATCTGCACAACTGATTGAATGTCAGGCCGTGGATTCCCTTGCCAACAAGTCCTCGAATTTGAAATTTATGACAGATCCTTTGGCCATTGTCAAAGAACTGGCCATCTGATACAACCAATGGCAAGTTCAAAAAGTCCTTATCCAAGGTTGCTTTCAAGAAGGTAACTTTCTCTGGAAATTTTTGGCCTCCTAGAGGCCAAAAACATAAATCAGGTGTGCAACGGTGGTTCAACATTTGAAGATTGATTAATGTAATCTGTCACATCAAGGATAAAGGGTGGATGTAGAAAACTCGATCCCACACTGGAGAAGCCCAGGAAGAGCATCGGTCGGGTTAGTGGAGACACTTGGGTTTTCGTGGGACTTCTAGGAGAAATGACAGGAGAGGGAGGGGATGCCACTAAGCCCTGCAAGTTCTGCTCGTTTCTG
>NW_006429632.1:92872-96235 GCF_000325575.1 Pteropus alecto | reverse complement strand
CTCTCTCTCTCTTTCGGGTGTACTTGTACTTACACGGGCATACATTTTACAGTTACATTTCTGTTTTTCCCCAAATCCCCCAATTGTCCTAATATTGACATGGGACATCACATGGAATATTCTGCATCTTTTAGCGGGAAATGATACGGGACATCTCTTGTAGAGTTCCTAGTTTTTTTTGTTTTCCTTTTTTTTAGTAATCTTAATTAAGTTTACGTTCCTCCTTTCTTCGGGACTAAGGCCCTCTCCCCCAAATGCAGATAATGACCCTGAAACTGGTAACTCACTGACTCTGGCATTTGATAAAGATCATCAGACCACCATGAAGAAAAAGCCCTAGTCAAAGCAGGGTCCTTAGGGTCTGAGAAAGGAGGGGACTTTAGGCATAAGGTTTTTTACTCTTTCAGAAATATATTAACCCAGCCTGTTCTCCTTTACTAACTTCTTTGGTAAAACAATAGTAGAAAGTAATACATAGATGATTTAGATAACAACTTTGTATCATCTTCTCCTTGTCTATCGACTGGGGCGACACTGCAGGATAAACACAAGATCCCAGCCTGACCGAGGCAGAAAGGGATAGAGCTCCGAGAAACGCCAATACACAGGGACGATAACTCTTCTCGGCAGGAAGCAGATACAGAAGAACAGATCTCCCGTTTCTCAACATCGCTACTAAGAAGAAGCGGGTTCAAGGCTCTTGGAAAAGAGTTAGGCAGGAAAGTAAGATTGGGGCTTTCGGTATGCCTGCAAAGAAACCGAGTTCTTCCTTTTGAAGGAAGCGTCTGCCCCAGCAATCCCACAATGAAGCAAGCCAGAAGGTATTGTGCGCTTAAAGGTAACTCATACCAATAAACAAGTAGGCAGAAATTTGGGTACCGCTTCTAGCCAGTAAAACGCACCATGCAATGAAGACCTCAGCGACATTCAACGCACCTGAAGCCCATTATACCATGATCATAAGACGACGCGTATGCCCAGAAGTTCATTAATTCCATTACAACAGGCTGAATTCTGGGAACGAACATGCGCTGAAAGCAAATGCTGAATCACGGAGTCCTGCCAGTTAATTGTCAATCAAGAATGCTTAAGTCTCTCAAAAAGTGCCCAACCAGTGCAGATAGGCAACAAAACCCAGAAGGTTTTGTCGCCAGGACTTTTGAGCCATGCCTCTCTTGCTCAGAGCCGCTTCTAAAAGTGTACTTTCCCTTCTCACGAAGCTTTTGTTCCCTACAGTATTTCGTTGTCTCGCTCAATCCATTGTTCCAGATTTCAAGAATGGGACGACATGCCAGGAGAGGTTCTCCGCTCTCCGATAAACGTGTCATCCTTTGTAGCTCGTTCCTAATCAAAGATTATACAATGCACTTAGTGTCATGTTCTTCACAATCTAATATCATCTAGAACGCATCAAAACTTGGCTGCTTTTTCTCCTTACACAATAGTGATGTTTCTGAAAAGTTTTTTCCAATTTTAATTGGTCAGAATCTTCTTTATTATTACATTGGAGTTAAAGATGAAAGACTCTCACGATTTCTCCTTGGTAGTAAATGGACAATTTCCTTTTTATAATCACTAAGTAATTGGAGCGTGTGTAAATGTCATAGTTTTCTACGATCTTTTACACAATGATTTTGCATCCAAAGAAACATTTTTCCTCAATAAATTATTATCAAGCGGGATAAAAATATGAATACTTTTAATGGGAATTTTCTTCTCCATCAGCTAGTTCGCATTATTTGCTCAAAATGGTTTACATTTTCTGCACTTGCCATGAATACTTCAGCTTAGATATGTTATGGGGTAGGGGGCTTGTTTGTCGGTTTCTTTAGATTATGAGCCTTTAATTGCTTTTCAATAGAAGTCGCGTTCTGCACGCTAGGAACCCCTTTTCCCAAAAGCTGCCAGTCCCAATTGGAATAACTGCTTGCTTCTTCTGCTGCTCTTGAGTCCTTGATCCTGCACTGTCCCACTAGCTCTGGGTCTTGCCACATCCATGATCCTCCTTCTTGAAAAGCTCATTCACCAGACCAGTCTTTTCTCAGGTTGAGAAATCACAAAACCAAGGGTCCTGACTACCCTTGAGCTGAGAGGACTTGTGGACTTACCATAAGTTCAGAAAAGAGGTTAGGGGTGAAGCCAGTTCATGCTGCGTAGGGAGAAGGAGCTAGCCTTACTAAGAGGGCCAAGAATAGCAGAGAATGGGGCGGAGGATGTGTTCTGTTCTGGGTCCCAAGTCTTCTGTGGGCTGAATCCTCACTCTAAGCCTTGACCTGAGGGGTCGATGTGAGTGTAAAGAGAAAGTAATAGGGTCAAAAGTTCGGGTTCCCATCCAGTGTAAGCCAAGAGAGATGTATAAGCATAAAGACACATCAAACCCAAATGAGTAAAACGTAGCTTTTATTTTAAAAGCTCAAAGAAGGGTGGAGTTTTATTCTGCATTACTTTTTTCTCGCAATTTCCAAAAGGATTGCCAGGCGTAAGCGGTTATGTCACGTGGCTCTTTGCAAAGGCCAACTGAACCGTACTGTAGCGTTAGACAGCATCCATAGCCAATTTGACAGATTGACATCAGTTCTCTGCATGCCCAGTTGCCTACTGAGTAAATACCTCTGCACAGTTCTAGAGGCTGCTTTCGGTTTTATGTGTTTATCGGCCCTCTTGTGGATATGCGAGGGCTTGTTGGGAATGACATCGGAATGTACTTTATCTATGATTTGTCGAAACCTTAGAAATCCCCGGAAGAGAGCTCAACCAAGAAAGACTGAGAAAGATGATGTGACCCACTTAATACAGTACACCCAAGGGTGTCTTTCTCCTGGCTCCTTCCCAACACACACACTTGTTTCCAGTAGTAATCACAAGAGATTGCTCTGAGGGTATCGTCTGACTTGAAATGCCAAGCTTATTTTTTTTCCTTTTGTCATGAATGTAATGGCCTGCTGAAATGTGAAAGGGTTAAAGAATAATTAAAACCTGAAACTGGACAAAGGAAGTCTATAACTTAGGCCTAGTTTCTGGAACCCCTAACCACATTCTGTTAATCATGAAACTTGTAACAATGAGCTCATACGCTAACTGCCAATTTTAGCCTGTGTAACCCTGCTTGCTTGCGTGGCATGAAAAATAATCAATTGTATATAAGCTGAAAATTACTGTTTGGCCATCGCCCATGGGAACACTGGCTATTGTCCATGGGAACATAGGCAATCACCCATAGGAACATAACATTCTAACACAAGCTTTCTGCTTCTGTACTTCCCGCTTGCACACCTGACCAGTGGGTTGACAGGTAGTGAATAGGAGAAAGATGGACCTTTGTGTTTAAGACAGAATGAGGAATGGGATTTGGTGCTTCAAAAC
>NW_006429632.1:86559-91634 GCF_000325575.1 Pteropus alecto | reverse complement strand
CATTGTGAGGCGTGATGACACGTCTTGATGCCTAACCAATCAGGCCCTGGGACTCAGGGTAAGAGTGGGAGGGGGACACAGGGGAACTGGTCCTCTCCCTCCTAGCCTTCCCTTCTAGATCAATTGCCGCTCCTGCAGGAACCGAGGCTGCTCAGTGGTCTGGGACAGAAAACATGCAGATACACCAAGGCAATGTGGCATTTTAGTCTGCCATCAACAAACCGATTGAGCTGAGGAACTCCAACCCTCATGTGTAATGTGCGGTTGAGGACTGTCATTTGTCCAAATTAGTAAAAATACAACACATACAGAAGGTGTTAGGGACACGGGCTCAAGAGACAGGTGTTCTGATTTCCAGTCCCAGTTCTGTGCGATCTTGGGCAAATGCCATCAACTCTGATCCTCTTTGCAAAGTAGGGATTACAACAGCAACTCCACTCTTAGGGGTTTCTGAGATTAGATGAGACGAGATAGTAGTTCCCACTCATGTGCGGTTTGGCTCCCAGGGGTATGTTACCTTTGGTCAACTGTGGTCCAAAAATATTCAATGGAAACTTTTGGAAATAAGGAATTTACATATGTGATACCGGTCTTCGCTCTTCTAGCAACTCTCGGTCACTAACCATATTCAGCCACGAAACAGAAGTAACCCAGGTGCTGGCGATCAGTGTTCAGATCTTGCCTTTGCGTGTGTTCACAATGTTCTGAGAGCCCTTGTGAGTTGCCCGATACCTCTTGTTCTAAGGCTGTCAGGCCCTGGGACTTAGAGAAAGGCAGTGGGATAAGGGAAAGGGAGTTATTTTGCTCCTCCTTTGCTCTCTAATCTGGACCAACTTTAATTCCTGTAGGAAATGCAGCTGCACAGAATGACTCCACGGTCTGGCTAACACTCAAATACCCCTTTACATGGTATTAACCAGATGAATTGAATAGATAAACCCCAACCTAGATGGGAAAAAAATATGAGGAGAAATATCATTTACGCACTTTAGTAACATGCTGCTGTACAAATAATTGGTTAGGAACAGAAGCTCGAGAGACAGGGTGCTTGTATTCCAATCCTGGTTCTGTGTGACCTCGGGCAAGTCTTTTGAACTCAAAGATCGACAGGTTCCCTCTTTGTAAAGTAGGGATGACAGCTAAACTTCCTCCCTTATGTGTTTGTGAGGTCATTGGCTATGCATGAACATTCCATCGTATCCCTGAAATTCTGCAAACACCTGCCGTTGAGAACCTCAGCTGGAATGACTCAGCATGCACCATGTTCCCAGAGAGCTGGGCCAACCACCCTTGCAGCTGTGCATTAGCTCAATTCCAGTTCTCACTGAGACTGGGGATGCTGAAGTCTGCCCGGGACACAGATGGCTGTAAGTCTGGTCCTCTAGGCTGGAAGCACTGCTGTTGGCGGTACTTATGGTATTCAGGGAGTCGTTGCCCAACTGAGGTACAAGGTGATGAGATTCTATATCCTATGCACGTACCAAATTTTGGCCTCTGTCTACAGTGCCTTTGTGATGGTTGCTGCCTATACCTCTGTTGCAACACAGTTCCTGAACCTCATGGCCATTAGGGGAAAACACTCGTTGTACACCATGGAACAACCAAGCCATTACAACATGATTTTAGCCCAGAATCCTTAAACATCGTGAAGCAATTATTGCCGTCGATGTGCCGCTTGAGTCTGATGATAATGATTTCCGATTCTCTGGAAGAAGAATTTTATAAATATGATCAGGTAAGCGTTGACTCCCGAAGTATGTCTAGTACCTACCGAAAACAAACAGCAAACTAATCTGGATGAAGGGGGAACAATTAAAACAAAACAAAACAAAACAAAACAAAACAAAACAAAACAAAACAAAAAACCTGAAAGACAGGTTCAATGTTTTACCCAGTGGGAAATCCTTTTCCTAGAATAACAGATAGGATGGGGTAAGTTTTGTCCTAAAAAACCAATCCTTAGTTGAAAATATGGTAAGTCAAAATACTTTTACTACACTTAAACTACCAAACATCATAGCTTACCCAAGCCTACCTTAAATAGGCTCAGAGTGCTTACTTTTGGGCTGTATCTACAGTAATTGCCAACCTCTTCTTCTCACCGAAAGCAGCATACACAGTTGAGTGTTTTGTAGACACAACGGGATGCGGAAACCCGACACGCGATGTCCAAAACGCGCTGCAACGCAAAGGACACCAGATATCGACAGTTGACCCTCGTGTTCGTTGAGCTGTCTGGGAGCTGAGGCTCTCGATCGCTGGCCAGCATCATGAGAGAATATCATACCTCACATCGCTAGACAGGAAAAGACGAAAATTCAAAATTCGAGGTATGGTTACCACGGAATGTGCATCATTTACGCCCCATGGCAAGATCAAAAAGTCGTTAAGTCGAACAATCTTATGTTGGGGACGCTTCTGTACAATAAAATGATGAAAAGATGTCAGTTGGCAATTATGCCTCTGAGTTTGGTAAAAATTTAGCATCTGCTAAAATGCACCACCTGGTAAACCCTCATTTCCTAATTGGTACTGGGCCTCAATATCCCATTGTGCCTGTTCTTAGGTATCCCGCTAAATATAAACAAACTACCCACTATTCTCTGAGGGCAGTTTCCAAACATAAAATAGAGAGTACATGAGTATCACTCAGCTGAAACTTTGGAACTTAGGCTTCGCTTCAATATTCCACAGCAATAGTGCCCACTGCCCTGAAATATCCCAAGTGGCCATGGACACTCGGACCCTTGGAGTAAAAACTGAAAATGAAGTCTTTGGCACCTACAACTGGCTTGAGGAAACAAAACCCCATCGAACTCACTTCTTCCCACTCAAAATTGTTTGGGAATCCCAATCAAAATTAAAGGAGGGTCTTTGAGATTTGAAACCTAGTATGCATGATCTATTGATAAATGTTCATTATTGCCACTTTGTCTCCATTGAACAGACGAATTTGACCAGTCTAATGGTCTAAGAGTCTGGTCTGAACCTTGGAAAACAAAGGAATGATCCTTCATGGTGGAGTTCCTCGAACTTGATGTCAAGGGCCACTCATTAATTTCCCTGTACCGGTTTTCTAATACAACTTTAAGAAATGCAGAAACTTAGGAGCTTAAAAGAACACAAACGTGTTATACATTTGAAAGTCAGCATTCTAAAATGGGTTGGCAGCCCTCTGTTCCTTTTGGCACTATGAGAATCCATTCTCTTCCTTTGCCTGCTTCCATAGGCAGCCCACATTCTCTGGCTTGTAGTTCCCACCACTGCAACATCTACTTCTGTAGTCACGTCTGCTCCCCTGACTCTGACACAGCTCTTGACCGAAACGGTCAGTAACCACAACATTAAAAATAGAACACTACTTTTTAGCACATCAGTTCATCAGTTGTGAGTTCTGCAGACAGCACGTAGCTCTTTGAAAACTATTACTTAAACCATTTATGTTGATCCTTTCAGATGAACCCACCTTGAATGGTTCGCCCTCTGACACAAGGCCCTAGAATTTGTCCACATTGCAATACAACGTGCACTCTTATGAGTGCCCCTCCAGCCACCTTTTCATTATGCAAAACTTGGAGACATTCCTTTGTACCTCCGGAAATCTCCAGACGATCTCCGATAGCCAGAAGTCACCCATGACCTTCTGATGCACGTGGCCCCGTGCTATATGCCAGAAGAGTGGCAATCGTTGCCCGCATACTGGACTCTCTTGGAAATTGGCCCTAAGCCCGTTACTTTCCATCCTCTGCACAGAGCTACCAGTTCAGCCTTGGATCATGGAAACAGCACACCAAAAGCTTGGCACAGACACCGAGATCATCTTACTGCATGATAGAGCCTAAAGTGGCGCCTCTGGCATATCCCACCTGCAAGAGAGGGTGGCTTTCTCTGCCCTTCCATTGTTTGACACATGTCACAAGTGCTGATGTTGGTCATTCCTCTTCTGCAATCCTTGACTTAATGGGAAGAACTTTGTGACCAACCGACGGAAAAGAAAAGGGAATTTGTACACGTTATCGGGACCATCGTGCATGATGGAGCTTGAGCAAGACGTTTCTAAAAAGCATGAAGCTCAAGGATCTGCACAACTGATTGAATTTCAGGCCGTTGTCTCAATGATCTGCACAACTGATTGAATTTCAGGCAGTTGTCTCAGCCTTGGATTCCCTTGCCAACAAGTCCTCGAATCTAAAATTATGACAGACCCTTTCGCCATTGTAAGAGATCTGGCTGTCTGATACAACCAATGGGAGCTTCAAAAAGTCCTTATGCAAGGTTGCTTTCAACAAGGTAACTTCCTTATCCAAGGTTGCTTTCAAAAAGGTAACGTTCTCTGGAAATTTTTGGCCTCCTAGACACCGAAAACATAAATCAGGTATGCAAGGCTGGTTCAACATTTGAAGTTTGATTAATGTACTCCGTCACATCGAGGATAAATTGTATAAATAGAAAACCCGATCGCACACTAGAGAGGCAGAAATGACAGGAGAAAAAGGGGCCACCACTAAGCCCTGCAAGTTCTGCTCTTTCATGCTGAAAAAAATGTGAGAGGCTCAGAGGGTATTGCGGAGGAACGATTGTCAGGTAAGCACACCCACGCGCCGAGGTGACATCTATGTTGATGCAGTCTGTGTCAATTGTTTCTTACAGAAAACCCAATGCCTTGAGACAATGCTTGGGAACACCATTTGGATTGTTGGTCCCCAGAGCTGACTCTATCCTTGCCCATTGAAACAGGGACCTGTTCCACACACCACATGCACCTGAAACATACTCTGGAAACTGTGCCAGGATGCAGAGACACAATTTTGAAAAGGACACAGTCATCGTCCAGACATAGCAGCCCACTATGCATCCTCAAGGTGACTCAGAATAACAGAATGTGGCATGCGGGGTGTGCTCTCTCTCAGTTACCTGCATGTGTTTCCTGCATACCCTGATTTATTCTCCAGCCTTTAGGATTTATAACTTTCAGACCTATGGAAGAGTTGAGGTAATACTACAAAGAACACCTATATACTGTTTGCCCAGACTGAGAAATTGTTTCAACTTTTCTATTTTTGATCCTGTCACAA
>NW_006429632.1:85029-86459 GCF_000325575.1 Pteropus alecto | reverse complement strand
TCTCTCTCTCTCTCTCTCTCTCTCTCTCGATTGTTCTCACACAGGCATACATTTCTACAGTTAGAGTTCTGTCAATCCAAAAATTCCCCCAATTGTCCTAATATTGACATGGGACATCACCTGTAAATTCTGCATCTTCTAGCGGGAAATGATACGGGACATCTCTTGTAGAGTTCCTCGTTTCATTGTTTTCTTTTTTGTTAGTAAACGTAATTAAGTTTTCTTCTCTCCTTTCTGTGGGACAAAGGCCCTCTCTCCCAAATTCAGATAATGACCCTGAAACTGGTCACTCACCTCCTCTGGCTTTTGATAAGGATCATCGGACCACCATGAGGGAATAGACCTAGTCAAAGCAGGGTCCTTAGGGTCTGAGAAGGGAGGGGATTTTAGGCCAAAGTTTTTTTATTCTTTCAGAAATATATTAATCCAGACTGTTCTCCTTTACTCACTTCTTTGGTAAAACAATAGTAGAAAGTAATACATATATGATTTAGATAACAACTTTGTATCTACTTTTCCTTGTCAAGTGACTGGGGCGGCACTTCATCAGAAACCCAAGATCCTGGCCTGACTGAGGCAGAAAGGGATAGAGCTCCGTGAAACCGCAATAGACAGAAACGATGACCCTTCTCAGCAGGAAGCAGATACAGAAGAAGAGACCTCCCTTCCCTCAACATCGCTACTAAGAAGGAGCGAGTTCATGGGTCTTAGAAAAGAGATAGACAGGAAAGTTAGATCGGGATATAGGGTCTGCCTGTAAAGACACCGAGGTCGTCCTATTGTAAAAAGGGTCTGCCCCTTCCCGCCCACAATTAAGCAAGCCAGGAGGCATTTTGGGGCTAAAGGTAACTCATAGCAGTAAACAAGAAGGCAGAAATTTGGGTACCGCTCTTAGCCAGTCAATCGCACCGTGCAATGAAGACCTCAATGACCTTCACCTCATCTGAACCCCATTATACCATGATCATAACGCGAAGCGAATGCCCAGAAGTTCATTAAGTCCATTATAACAGGCTGAATTCTAGGAACGAATATGCACGGAAAGTAAATGTTGTATCACGGAGTCCTGCCAGTTTTAATTGTCAATCAAGAATGCTCAGGCCTCTCTAAAAGTGCCCACCCAGAGCAAATAGTGAACAAAAACCCGAAGGCTTTGTCGCCAGGCCTTTTGAGTCACGCCTCTCTTGCTCAGGCCCGCTTCCACGTCTGCAAGTGTACTTTCCCTTCTAACGAAGCTTGTCTTCTCTACACTATTTCATTGTCTCGCTCAATCCAGTGTTCCAGACGTCAAGAATGGGATGACGTGCCGGAAGAGGATTCCCGTTCTCCGGTAACCGTGTCATCCTTTGTACCTCGTTCCTAATGAAAGATTATTCAATACACTTAGTGTCATTTTCTTCATAATCTAATATCATCTAGAACGCATCCAC
>NW_006429632.1:79437-84406 GCF_000325575.1 Pteropus alecto | reverse complement strand
AGCCAGAATCGCTGACCACTGCCGTGTTGAAACACAATAAACAGCATTAGGACATTTTGGTAACTGCTCCCACGGGAGAAGTTTTCAGTTGGGACAGTTTGTTCAAGAGTATGAAGAGGGCTGAGGCCAAGATAGCTGAGTGTCCAGGGAACAGAGAAGCAGATGAGCAGACGATACACAGACATTGATAATACCTGCTTTCCCTCCAGAAGCATCTCCCTTACTATTCTCAGGCCTGATCACGAAGTAACCAAGTGGTTGTTGCCAGGCCTTGGCTTATATCAACAGTTGTGATGACTCGGCTCTGAAGGCCATTGTGAGGCGTGATGACACTTCTTGGTGCCTAACTAATCAGGACTTGGGACTCAGGGAAATAGTGGGATCGGGAGAGAGGATACTGGTCCTTTCCTTCCTTGCCTTCCCTTCTAGATCAATTGCCGCTCCTGCAGGAACTGAGGCTGCTCAGTGGTCTGGGAGAGAAAACATGCACATACAATAAGACAATGTGGCATTTTCTTCTGGCATCAACAAACCGATTGAGCTGAGGAACTCCAACCCTGATATGTCATCTCAGGTTGAGGACTGCCATTTGTCCAAATTAGTAAAAATACAACGCATACAGAAGGCGTTAGTAACACGGGCTCAAGAGACAGGTGATCCGATTTCCAGTCCCAGTTCTGTGCGATCTCGGTCAAATGCCATCAACTCTGATCCTCTTTGCAAAGTAGGGATCACAAGAGCAACTCCACTCTTAGGGGATTCTGAAGATCAGATGAGACGAGACAGTAGTCCGCACTCATGTGCGGTTTGGCTCCCAGTGGTACATTACCTTTGGTCAACTGTGGTCTGAAAATATTAAATGGAAACTTTCAGAAATAAGCAATTCACATATGTCATACCTGTCTCTTCTCTTCTAGCAGCTCTCATTCACTCACTCTCTTCATCCCCAAAGCGGAAGTAACCCAGATCCTGGTGATCAGTGTTCAGAACTTGCCTTTGAGTGTGGTCACAACGTTCTGAGAGCCATTGTGAGTCGCCCACATTTCTCTTGGTGCTGCAGCTATCAGTTACTGGGTCTTAGAAAAAGGCAGTGGGATAGGGAGAAAGGGAGTTTTATTGCTCCTCTTTTGCTCTCTAACCCGGACCAATTGTACTTCCTACAGGAAATGCAGCTGCTCAGAATGAATCCACGGTCTGGGTAACACTCAAATACACCTTTACATTTACTTACAAGATGAACCGACTAGATAAACCCCACTGTAGATGGGAATAGCTATGAGGATAACTAGTATTTTCCCACATTAGTAACATGCTGCTGTACACAGAAGTGGTTGGGAGCAAAAGCTCGAGAGATAGGCTGCTTGTATTCCAATCCCGGTTCTGTGTGACCTTGGGCAAGTCTTTTAATGTATTGGATCCACACGTTCCCCATTCGTAAAGTGGGGATGACAGCTACACTTACTTCCTTAGGTGTTTGTGAGGTTGTTGGCTATGCAACTACTTGTGTTCACACAACAGTGAACATTCCATCGTATCCCTGAAAGTTCTGCCAACACCTGCCGTTGAGAACCTCAGGAGGAATGACTCAGCATGCGCCATGTTCCCAGAGAGCTAGGCCAACCACCCTTGCAGCCATGCATTTGCTCAGTTCCAGTTCTCCCTGGGAATGGGAATGCTGAAGTGGGCCTGGAACACAATTTGATGTAAGTCTGGGCCTCTAGGCTAGAAGCACTGCTGCTGGTGGTACTTATGTTATTCAGGGTGTCGTTACGCCAACTCAGGTAAAATGTGATAGGATTCCATAGCCTATGTACATACCGAACTTCGACCTCTCTCTACAGTGCCTTTGTGATGGCTGCTGCCTATGCCTCTATTGCAACAGAGTTCCCGATTCTAAGGGCCATTAGGGAAAAACACTCGTTGTACCCCGTGGCGCAACCAAGCTATTCCAACATGACTTAAGCACAGAATCTGTAAACCTTGTGAAGCAATCATTGCCGTCGATGAGCCCCCTGAGTCTGATGATAATGATTTCAGATTCTCTGCAAGAAGTATTTTATAAATGTGATCTGGGTAGTGGGGACTCCCAAACTATGTCTAGTGGGAGAGGGGACCCACGAACTATGCCTAGTACCTACGGAAAACAAACAACAAACTAATCTGGATAAAGGGGGAAGAAATAAAAAATAAAAACATAAAAAACAAAACTGGGATCCCGCTAAATATAAACAAACTACGCCCTGTAATCTGAGGGCAGTTATCAAACAGATAATAGAGAGGACATGATTATCACTCAGCCTAAAGATTGGATCATTGGCTTCGCTTCAATTTTCCATAGAAATATTGTCCACTGCCCTGAAATATCCCAAGTGGACACAGACACTCAGACCCTCTCAGTATAAACTGAAAATGAAGTCTTTGGTACCTACTACGGGCTTGAGGAAACAGGACCCCATGGAACTCCCTTCTTCCCACCCCCAAGTGGTTGATGAAGCCCAATCAAAATTGCAGGAGGGCCTTTGAGATTTGAAACCTATTATGCATGATCTATTGTTAAATGTTCATTATTGCCACTTGGTCTCCTTTGAACAGACAAATTTGGCCAGTCTAATAGTCTAAAGGTCTGGTCTGAAACTTGGAAAAAATAGGAATGGTCCTTCATGGTGGAGTTCCTCGACCTTGATGTCAGGGGCCACTCATTAATTTCCCTGTACCGGTTTCCTATTACAGCTATAACAAACCGCCACAAACTTAGTAGCTTAAAAGAACACAAACGTATTATAGTTTTGAAACTCAGCATTCTAAAATGGGTTGGCAGCCCTGTGTTCCTTATGGCACTGTGAGAATCCATTCTCTCCCTTTGCCAGCTTCCATACGCTGTCCACATTCAGAGGTTTGCAGTTCCCATCACTTCAACCACTACCTCTGTATTTACGTCGCTCCCCTGACTCTGAGACAGCTATTGACCGAAACGGTCAGTAACCAAAACATTAAAAAAAGAAAACTACTTTTTAGCACATCATTTCATCAGTTGTGAGGTCTACAAACAGCACGTGGCTCGTTTAAAACTATTACTTAAACCATTTATGTTGATACTTTCAGATGAACCCACTTTGAATGGGGCCACCTCTGACACATGGCCCTAGAATTTGTCTACATCGCAATACAACGCGTACACTTATGAGTGCCCTTCCAGCGACCTTTATACTACACAAACGTTGGAAACATTCTTTTATACCTCCGGAAATCTCTGGACCATCTACGATAGCCAGAAGTCACCTATGATCTTCTAATGCACTTGACACCGTGCCATATGCCAGAAGATTGGCAACCGTTGGCCGCATACTGGACTCGCCTGGAAATAGGCCTTAAGCCCGTTACTTTCCATCCTCTGCACAGAGCTACCAATTTGGCCTAGGGTTATGGAAACAGCACCCACAAGCTTGGCACAGACACCGATTTCTCCTTACTGCATGACAGAGCCCAATGGAGGCCCTCTGGCTTATCCCACCTGCAGGAGTGAGTGGCTTTCTGTGTCCTTCCATTGTTTGACACCTGCCACAAGTGTTGACGTTGGTCAACCCTCTCCTGCACTCCTTGACTTAATGGGAAGGTCTTTGGGATCAACTGACTGAAAAGTAAAGGAAATTTATACAGGTTATCGGCACAATCGTGCATGATGGAGCTTGAGTGATCAGTTAGTTGGCATTTTTTGCTCATAATGGTTTACATTTCTGCACTTGCCATGAAACCTTCAGCGTACATATGTTATGGCGTGGGGGGTTGTTTTTGGGTTTGTTTAGATTTTAAGCCTTTTATTTGTTTATCGGCACTCTTGGTGATAGGTGAGGGATTGTTGGGAATGACATCGGAATGTCCTTTATCCTTGTTTGATCGACGACACTGACGATTCCCTTGCGAACAAGTCCTCGAATCTGAAAATTGTAACATAACTTTGGCCATTGCCAAAGATCTGGCCGTATGATACAACAAATGGCAGCTTCAAAAAGTCTTTTTCCAAGGTTGCTTTCATCAAGGTAACCGGAAGAGAGCTCAACCGAGAAAGCCTGAGAAAGTTGATGCGACCCACTTAATTCAGTAGAACCAGTGGCGTGTTTCTCCTGGATCCTCCCCAACACAGACACTTGTTGGTTCAACATTTGAAGATTGATTAATGTAATCCCTAACATCGAGGATTAAGGGTGAAAATAGAAAACCCGATCCCACACTTGAGAGGTCCAGGAAGAGTATCGGCCCCGTTAGTGGAGACACTTGGGAGTTCTAGGAGAAATGTCAGCAGAAAAAGGGGCCACCACTAAGCCCTGCAAGTTCTGCTCTTTCGAGCTGCAACAGGTGGGAGAGGCTCAGAGGGCTTTGCCGGGGGAAGATCGTCAGCTAAGCACACCCAAGGGCCGCGGTGACATCTATATTGATGTAGTCTGTGTCATTTGTTTCTTCCTGAAAACCCAATGCCTTGAGACAATGCTTGGGAACAGCATTTGGATAGTTGGTCCCCAGAGCTGACCCTCTCCTTGCCGCTGGAAACAGGGCTTTGTTCCACACACCACATGGAGCTGACATGTACTCTGCAAACTGTGCCAGGATGCAGAGACACAATTTTGAAAAGAGCACAGTCATCCTCCAGACATAACAGCCCACAATGCAGCCCCAAGGTGGCCCAGACTAACAGAATGAGGTATGCAGGGTTAGCTGTCCTCTCAGTTACCTGCATCTGTTTCCTGCATACCCTGATTTATTCCCCAGGATTTAGGTTTTACAACTTTCAAACCTATGGAAGAGTTGAGGTAATACTACAAGGAACACCTATATACAGTTTGCCTACACGGAGCCATTGTTTCAACTTTCCTATTTTTGATCCTGTAACACAAACTAATTCTCTCTCTCTCTCTCTCTCTCTCTCTCTCTCTCTCTCTCTCTCTCTCTCTCTCTCTCTCTCTCTGTTTCTTTT
>NW_006429632.1:64404-79297 GCF_000325575.1 Pteropus alecto | reverse complement strand
CTCTCTCTCTCTCTCTTTCGGTTGTTCTCACACAGACATACATTTTTACAGTTACAATACTGTCAGTCCAAAAAATCGCCCGATTGTCCAAATATTGATACGGGACATCACCTGTAAATTCTGCATCTTTTAGCAGGAAATTTTACGAGACATTTCTTGCAGAGTTCGTAGTTTTTTTGTTTTCTTTTCTTTTCTTTTTTTTAGTAAACCTAATTAAGTTTCCTTCCCTCCTTTCTGTGGGATGAAGGCCCTCTCCCCCAAATTCTGATAATGACTCTGAAACTGGTAACTCACTTCCTCTGGCTTTTGATAAGGATCATCGGACCACCATGAGGGAATGGCCGTAGTAAAAGCAGGGTCCTTAGGCTCTGAGAAGGGAGGGGACTTTATGCCAAAGGTTTTTTATTCCTTCAGAAATATATTAACCCAGCCTGTTCCCCTTTACTCACTTATTTGGTAAAACAATAATAGAAAGTAATACATATATGATTTATATAACGAGTTCGTATCTGCTTTTCCTTCTCAAGTGACTGGGGCAGCACTTCAGCAGAAAGCCAAGATACCCGGCATGAGTGAGGCAAAAAGGGATACAGCTGCGTGAAACCTCAATAGACAGGGACGATGACCCTTCTGAGCAGGAAGCAGATACAGAAGAACAGACCTCCCGTCCCTCAACATCGCTACTAAGAAGAAGCGGGTTCATGGCTCTTAGAAAAGCGTTAGGTAGGAAAGTTAGATTGGGGCTTTTTTGTTTCTGCCTGCAAAGACACGGAGGTCTTCCTTTTGTAGGAAGGGTCTGCCCCAGGAAGCCCACAATTAAGCAACCCAGAAAGTATTGTGTCCCTAAAGGTAACTCATAGCAGTAAACAAGAAGACAGAAAATTGGGTATCGGATTGAGACAGTAAAACGCACCGTGCAATGAAGACCTCAACGACCTTCAACTCACCTGAACCCCATTATACCATGATCATAAGGCGACGCGTATGCCCAGAAGTTCATTAAGTCCATTATAACAGGCTGAATTCTGGGGACTAATATGCGTAGAAAGCAAATGGTGAATTACGGAGTCCTGCCAGTCTTAAGTGTCAATCAAGAATGCTCAGTCCTCTCAAAAAGTGCCCACCCAGAGCAAATAGGGAACAAAACCCCGAAGGCTTTGTCGCCAGGCCTTTTGAGCCACGCCTCTCTAGCTCAGGCCCGCTTCCACGTCTCGTAGTGCACCTTCCCTTCTAATGAAGGCTGTCTTCTCTACAGTATTTCGTTGTCTCGCTCAATCCATTGTTCCAGATGTCAAGAATGGGACGACGTCCCGGGAGAGCATCCCCACTCTCCGGTAACCATGTCATCCCTTCTACATCGTTCCTAATCAAAGATTAGTCAATACACTTAGTGTCATGGTCTTCATAATCTAATATCATCTAGAACGCATCCAAATTTGGCTGCTTTTTCTCCTTACAGAATAGTGATGTTTTAGAAAAGTTTATTCCAATTTTAATTTGTCACAATCTTCTTTATTATTACACTGGAGTTGAAGATTAAAGAGACTCACGATTTCTCCATGGTAATCAATGGACAATTTCCTCTTTATAATCACTAAGTAATCGGAGCGTGTGTAAATGTCATAGTTGTCTATGATCTTTTACCCAATGATTTTGCATCCAAAGAAACCTTTTTCCTCAACAAATTATTATCAAGCGGTCTAAAAATATGAATACTTTTAATGGGAATTTTCTTCTCCATCAGTTAGTTGGGATTATTTGCTCAAAATGGTTTACATTTTCTGCACTTGCCATGAATTCTTCAGGTTAGATATGTTAGAGGTGTGGGTATTCTTTGTGGGTTTGCTTAGATTTTGAGCCTTTAAGTCCTTTTGAACAGAAGTCGAATTCTGCACGCTAGGACACAGAATTAAACTGCATCCATCAGGTTTTCTAAAGGATTTGAGCTGAGTCTCGCCATCTTCAGCTGGGGAACATCATAATCTAGTCTTCTACCAACAGGCTTCTATTTAGTAAATCATAACTCCTCCGTTTTCCTGAGGATACACAAAAAACTCTAGTCATTAAAGGCCTGGGGCATAGTACACAGAACATCTTGATCTACAGAGGGCAGAATCGTTACCTGAGAGTGTGAATGGCAGAAACAAGCATTCGAAGTGCAGCTTTGGATTTCTGAAATGCCTCCTGAATGCCCATTGCATAGACCTCAGCTTTGAAAGCTGATGTCTTCATTTGCCAGTGCCAGGCTTTGTTGAAAGAAATACGTATTATACAGAGCCCTAGATAAGAATAACTCAGAGCCTCGACATATGCATTTTTTAGCCATACATAAGCAGGAACCAGGAGAGGATAATGCTGATTTCTCACACCAAGGTGGGACTGGGGCCCTTCCAGAGCCGGGCACTGGACTGGGGATAGTGTCAGCATGTGCTGGCGGGTCAGCTGTGCACTGCAAACTCGAAGGTACATTCCATGTGAATGGCTTCACTTCAATTGCACGCTGCATTGCTTGTGTAACTCTATGAAAGTGACCCTGGAGGGAGGCTTGGATAGGCAGGAGAGAGCATCAAAACAGGAAATGTGAAAGGTCATTAATCCTGGAGCAGAATGGCACCTGGCCTCACACTCTACTTGGATCTTTGCGAAGGAGATATCCACTAAGTGCCTCACCACAACAGGAGGAGTTCAGGGCAGGTGAGGAATGACAGCCTGGCATTTAGAGAAGAGAGATCCCGAGGGAGTGTCCTTGAGCTCCCCAAGGTTTTTAATAGCATGAGGGAGTTTCAGCTGCAGACCCTAGGAAGAGACTCCATAGAAATGCCTAGAGGACTGATAAGAAGAAAAGGCCTGGAATTGGGAAACAATGGCCCGGAGTGTGGAATTCTCCTGATTGAGGGCCAAGGATACAGGTATCAGCACCAACTGAAGAAGCTGGTATGCGCCGAAGGCCAGGAATGATCTCTTATAGCCATCTACCAAAGATGGAGGGAAGAAATGGTGAGCATCCAAAGACTGAGGGGGAGGAGAGGGCAAAGAGAACCGATCCAACTTCTTGGCTATAATCATCTGTAGCTAGATCATTTCTTGAAGAAGAGGAAGAGGGGAAAGAGGAGTGAGAAGCAGAGGAGAGGGAAGAGGAGGAACTAAGAATTCTGCAGGGTGAGGAGTACAGGGACAGGAGGAGAAAAGCAAGGGGAGAAGTAGTGGAGGAAGAATAGGAGGAGGGGTGTGGGAAAAGGGGATGAGGAGGAGGAGAAAGGAGGAAAAGAGAGAAGGCAACAAGAGGATACAGGGGAAGACGTATGGGAGGAGAGAGCAGTACTCATAAGGATATTGGATTTTTAATTTACACAATTTCAATGCCAAAATATAAGTGATTATTTACACAAATGATTAAGTTTTAAACAAGAACAGATTGAGTCCCCTCAACGGACAAGGTTCAATCATTTCTTCCCTAAGCTGAAATAAAGGTTCATGTGTAGGTCGACGTCTGTTTTAGACAGGTAAGATTAACTTGTAAACAAGTGAGTTAATGCTTGGAATTAGAAATCTGAAAGAAAATTGCACCGTGCGCAAAACTTCTACGCGGTGTGAAACGCTTGTATGTCCAATGGGAAATTTTTCTTATTCTACAGCTGAACTTCATGAAATAGTTGAAGGCTATGACATGTATCAGAGCTCTGCATGCTGGAAGAAAAATGAAAAATAAGAAAAGCTGAGTTAAGTAAAAAATATAGATTAGTAATTGCAAGATGTTTGGGAATCTCTGGTACCGAGAAGCACCATCTGACTGCACCCAATGACACAGGAACAATTCAGAGCTCACTTGTCTTATGCAGCATCCTGAAAGAAGGAAGGTAGCACACAGCAGGAAGGGGAAGGAACTGTTCTCACAGGGAGCGGAAGCTCTGTTTGGCACCCTTTTTCACAAAAGCTCCCGGTCCCAAATGGAATAACAGCTTACATCTTCTTCTGCTCATGGGTCCTTGTTCCCACCCTGTCCTACTAGATCTGGGTCTTGCCACTTCCGTGATCCTCCTTCTTGCAAAAGCTCATTCACTCAGAATAGTCTGTTCTCAGGTTGGGAAATCACAAAGCCAAACGTCTTCAAAACTCTTGAGCTGACAGGACTTCTTGACTTACCTTAGGTTCAGAAATGAGGTTAGACAGGAAGCAAATTCAGGCTGCGTAGAGGGAAGGAGCCAGCCTTACTAAGAGTGTAGCTCTTAGTATGATTAGCAGAGAATGAGGATGAGGAGGAGTTCTGTTTTGGGTCCCGAGTCTTATGTGGGCTGAATCGTCACTCCAACCCTTGTCCAGGGGGTAGAAGTGTGCGTAAAGAGAAAGTAAGAGGGTCAAAATATCGGGTTCCCCTCAAGTGTAAGCCAAGAGAGATGTATCAGCATAAAAACACATCAAACACAAATGAGTAAAATGTAACTTTTATTTTAAAAGCTCAAAGATGGGTGGAGTTTTATTCTGCATTATTTTTATATCGCAATTTCCAAAACTATGGGGAAGCATATGCGGGTTGGTCACATGGCACTTTTCAAAGGCCAACTCCACCATGCTGTAGCTTATGTCAGCATCCACAGCCACTTACACAGATCCACATCATTTCTCTGCATGCCTAGTTGCCTACTGAGTAAATAGCTCAGCACTTTTCTAGAGGCGACTTTAGGTTTTATGTGTTTATCGGCTCTGTTTTGGATACATGAGGGCTTGCTGGTAATGACATCGGAATATCCTTTATCCATGATTGGTCGACAACACAGATATCCCCATAAGAGAGCTCAACCGAAAAAGCCTGAGAAATATGATGCGACCCAGTTAATCCAGTACACACAGGGGCCTCTTTCTCCTGCCTCCTCCCTAACACACACACTTGTTTCCAGAAGTAATCACAAGAGATTGCTCTGAGGGCATCGTCTGACTTGAAATGCCAAGCTTATTTTTTTTCCTTTTGTCATGAACATGGGTGTGTGTCCTGATCTATTCTTTTCCATTGACAGAGGGTCAATCTCTGTTTTAACTGTTAAATCGATAGCCTAGATGTTCATATATCGCAGGGAGGGAAAGATGGCTATCATGGTTATTCCCAAAAGTGTTATCTTCCATGTACTGAATAAGCGGCTCATTCGTGGCAAATTTCCGTTGGCGATGATGATAATGTTTACACTGAATGCATAGATTTCTATGTTATTTCACACCTCATTCTGAGAGGAATATATCACGTCTTCTTTTGCATGTTTAAGTTGTATCTATTCTTTTCGCTAATTATCTCGTGATTGACTTCTTATTCTATGGAGACGTGCACTTACAGCAGCTGTCCAATTGTCATATGTAACTAAGTTATAGTGTATCAAGAATAGGAAATGAAATTTGGACAGGAGCACTCTAAAAGACAACAAGCCATGCGCTCGGCATTAGTCCCCTCCCATCCTGAAAAAAACTATGCCATATCTCTGGGCAATACCCACAGGCGTCACATTTGAATGCTAACTATATCTCTGTTCTGTACCAGAGATTTGCAAGGTAATGTGGCTTGAGAATTGTGACTACTCACAGCCCTCTTTTCTACAAGTAAATACCCCATATCAGGGAATTGGCATTTTCCAGAAGCAGCAGATTATGTGCCATGGCCCAGGTTGAATCTAGAAATGGAGGAAGAGTAATAAAATCCTACCTGAGACCGAGTTCCCTTACGACTCTCTCTGAGTGATCAGATCTTGAAGCTAGAATGGCTGACCACTGTCCAGTTGATCTGTTGTAACACAAGAACAGCGTTAGGACATTTTGGTAAGTGCTCCCACGGGAGAAGTTTTCAGTCGGGAGATTTTGCTGAGGCCTATGAATAGGGCTGAGGCCAAGATAGCTGAATGTCCAGGGAACAGAGAAGCAGATGAGCAGTCGATACCCAGTCATAGGTAATATCTACTTTCCCTCCGGCAGCACCTCACTTACTACTCTCAGGCCTGATCACGAAGTATCTCAAGTGGTTGTTGCCAGGTCTTGGCTCATATAAACAGGGCTGATGACTCGGTTCTGAAGGTCATTGTGAGGCGTGATGACACGTCTTGTTGCCTAACCAATCAGGCCCTCGGAATCAGGGAAATAGTGGGAGGGGGATTGAGGTAACTGGTGCTCTCCCTCCTGGCCTTCCCTTCTAGACCAATTGCTGCTCCTGCAAGAACCGAGGCTGCTCTGTGGTCTGGGAGAGAAAACATGCAGATACATGAAGACGGTGTGGCATTTTCCTTTGCCATCAACAAAACGATGGAGGTGAGGAACTCCATCGCTCATGTTTAATGTCCAGTTGAGGGCTGTCTTTTGTCCAAAGTAGTAAAAATACAACGCATACTGAAGGCATTAGGGACACGGGCTGAAGAGACAGGCCATCCGATTCCAGTCCCAGTTCTGTGCAATTTTTGGCACGTGCCATCAACTGTGATCCTGTTTGCAAAGTAGGGATCACAACAGGCACTCCACTCTTAGGGGTTCCTGAAGATAAGAAGAGATGAGAAAGTAGTCCTCCCTCATTTGCGGTTTGGCTCCCAGGGGTATGTTACCTTCGGTCAACTGCGGTCCGAATATATTAAATGGAAACTTTCAGAAATAAGCAATTCACATAAGTGATATCTGTCTCCTCTCTTCTAGCAACTCTCAGTCACTCACCGTATTCAGCCCCGAACCAGAAGTAACCCAGGTGCTGGCGATCAGTGTTCAGATCTTGTCTTTGAGTGCGGTCACAAAGTTCTGAGTGCCCTTGTGAGTCGTCTGATTCCTCTTGGTGCTGCAGCTATCAGGCCCTGGGACTTACAGAAAAGCAATGGCATAAGGAGAAAGAGTTTTTTTTTTCACTCCTCCTTTGCTCTCTAATCCAGACCAATTGTGATTCCTGTAGGAAATGCAGCGGCTCGGAATGACTCCACGGTCTGAGTAACACTCAATAAACCTTTATATGGTATTTGCCAGGTGAATCGACTAGAAAAACCCCAACCTAGATGGGAAATAGCTATGAGGAGAACAGCATTTGTCCACATTAGTAACATGCTGCTGTACACAGAAGTGGTTAGGAGCAGAAGCTCGAGAGATAGACAAATTGTTTTCGAATCCCAGTTCTGTGTGATCTTGGGCAAGTGTTTTGACCTCTTGAATTAAAACGTTCCCCCTTCGTAAAGTGGGGATGACAGCTACACTTCCTCCCTTAGCTTTTGGTGTGGTTGTTGGCTATGCAACTACTTGTATTCAATCAAACGTGAACATCCAATCGTATTCCTGAAAGATTTGCCAACATCTGCTGTTGAGTACCTCAGCTGGAATGACTCAGCATGCGCCATGTTCCCAGAGAGCTGGGCCAACCACCCTTGTAGCTATGCATTAGCTCAGTTACAGTTCTCACTAGAGATGGAGATGCTGAAGTTTGCCTGGACACAGATGGCTGTAAATCTGGGACTCTAGGCAGGAAGCACTGCTGCTGGTGGTACTTATGGTATTCAGGGAGAAGTTACCCCAACTCAGGTACAAGTTGATGAGATTCCATAGCTAACGTAGGTACCAAACTTCGGCCGCTGTCTACAGTGCCTTTGTGATGGCTGCTGCCTATGCCTCTGTTGCAAAAGAGTATCCTCAGCGGAGTTCCTGATCCTCAGGGCCATTAGGGAAAATCACTCATTGTACCCCGTGGCACAACCAAGCCATTCCAACATGACTTAAGCCCAGAATCCTTAAACCTAGTGAAGCAGTCATTGCCGTCGATGAGTCCCCTGACTCTGATCATAGTGATTTGTGATTCTCTGGAAGAAGAATTTTATAAATATGATCAGGGTAGAGGGGACCCCCGAACTATATCTAGTACCTACTGAAAACAAACAACAAACTAATCTGGATAAAGAGGGAAGAAATAAATAAAAAAAAAAAACGAAAATAAACAAACTGAAAGACAGGTTCACATCTCACCCAGTGGGAAATCCTTTTCCTAGGGTAATAGATAGGGTGGGGTAAGTTATTTCCTGACATACCAATTCTTAGTTGAAAATATGGCAAGTCAAAATGCATTTACTACACCTAAACTACCAAACATCATAGCTTAGACTAGCCTACCTTAAATAGCCCCGGAGCGCTTACATTTGGGCAGTATCGGCAGTAATTACCTACCTCTTCTTCTCATCAGA
This sequence comes from Pteropus alecto, assembly GCF_000325575.1. Taxonomy (NCBI): domain Eukaryota; kingdom Metazoa; phylum Chordata; class Mammalia; order Chiroptera; family Pteropodidae; genus Pteropus; species Pteropus alecto. Next base: position 71,123 of record NW_006429632.1, on the reverse strand, counting down.
ATCAGGAGACACAGTTGAGTGTTTTGTAGACACGATGGGATGTGGAAACCTGAAAAGCGATGTCCAAAAAGTGCTGCAACGCAAAGGACACTACGTATTGGCTGTTGACCCTCCTGTTTGTGCATCCCTAGGGGAGCTGAGGCTCACTATTGCAGGCCAGCACCACGAAAGAATATCATACCTGTCTGCCCCTGCCCGCCTACAATTAAGCAAGCCAGAAGGCCTGTTGGGGCTAAAGGTAACTCATACTAGTAAAGAAGAAGTCAGAAAATTGTGTACCAGCTTTAGTCAATAAATCGCACCATGCAATGAAGACCACAACGACATTCAACTCATGTGAACCCCATTCTACCATAATCATAAGGCAAAGCATATGCCCAGAAGTTCATTAAGTCCATTATAACAGGCTGAATTCTGGGAACGAACATGCGCAGAAAGCAAATGATGTATTACGGAATCCTGCCAGTCTTAATTGTCAGTCAAGAATGCTCAGTCTTCTCAAAATGTGTCGACCCAGAGCTAATAGGGAACAAAACCCTGAAGGCTTTGTCGCCAGGTGTTTTGAGCCACGCCTGTCTTGCTCAGGCCCGCTTCGACGTCTGCAAGTGTACTCTCCCTTCTAATGAATCTTATCTTCTCTACAGTATTTCGTTGTCTCGCTCAATCCGTTGTTCCAGATGTGAAGAATGGGACCAAGTGCCGGGAGAGGATCCCCGCTCTCCCGTAACAGTGTCATCCTTTGTACCTCGTTCCTAATCAAAGATTATACAATACACTTAGTGTCATGGTCTTCATAATCTAATATCATCTAGAATGCATCCAAAATTCTCTTCTTTTTCTTCTAACATAATAGTGATGTTTTTGAAAAGTTTATTCCAATTTTAATTAGTCAGAATCGTCTTTATTATTACATTGGAGTTAAAGATGAAAGAGTCTCACGATTTCTCCATTGTAATCAAACGACGATTTCCTCATTGTATTCACTAAGTAATCAGATCATGTGTAAATGCCATAGTTTACTACAATCTTTTAACCAATGATTTAGCATCCAAAGAAACCATTTTCCTCAATAAATTATTATCAAGCGGGCTAAAAATATGAATAATTTTAACGGGAATTGTCTTCTCCATCGTTAGTTGGCATTATTTGCTCAAAATGGTTTACATTTCTGCACTTGCCATGAATCCTTCAGCTTACATATGCTATGGGGTGAGGGAGTTGTGTGTGGGTTGGTTTAGATTTTGAGCCTTTAAGTACTTTTGAACAGAAGTTGCGTTCTGCACGATAGGACATGGAATTAAACTGGGGCCATGTAGTTCTCCAAAGGATTCGAGCCGTGTCTCGCCATCTTCGGCTGGGGGACATCATAATACAGGTTTCTACCAACAGGCTTCTAGTTAGTAAATCATAATTACTATGTTTTCCTGAGGATACACAAAAAAGTCTAGTCATTAAATGACTGTGACCTTTAAATGACAGAGAACATCTTGACCTACACAGGACAGAATAGTTACCTGAGAGTGAGGATGGCAGAAACAAGCATTCGAAGTGCACCTTTGGATTTCTGAAATGCCTTCTGAATGCCCATTGCATAGACCTTAGCTTTGAAAGCTGATGTCTTCATTTGCCAGAGCTAGGCTTTGTTGCAAGAAATATTTATTATACAGAGCCCTAGATAAGCAAAGCTCAGAGCCTAGACATATGCATTTTTAGCCATACATAATCAGGACCCACAGGACGATAATGCTGATTTCTCACCCCAAGGTTGGCCGAGGGCCCTTCCTGAGCCGGGCACTGGGATGGGCATATTGTCAGCATGTGCTGGCGTGCCGGTTGTGCACAGTAAACTCGAGGTTGCATTACATGTGAATGGGTTCACTTCATTGCACAGTGCATCGCTTGTGTAACTCTATGAAAGTGACCTTGGAAAGAGTCTTGGATAGGCAGGAGAGCATGGAAATAGGAAATGCAAAAGGTTGTGTATCCCGGAGACGAATGTCACCTGGCCTACGATTCTACTTGGACCTTTGCGAAGGAGACATCTACTCAGTGCCCCACCACAACAGGAGGAGTTCAGGGGAGATGAGGAATGACAGCCAGGCATTTAGAGATGAGAGACCGCGAGGGAGTGCCTTCGAGTTCCCCAAGGCTTTTTTATAGAAGGAGTGAGTTGAAGCTGCAAGCCCTAGGAAGACACTCCATAGAAATGCCGAGAGGACTGATAACAAGACAAGGAATGAGATTGGAAATGATGGTCCAGAATATGCAACTATCCTGATTGAGGGCCATGGCAGCAGCTACCGGGACCAACTGCAGATGCCGGTATGTGCCGAAGGCCAAGAAGTATCTGTTATCGCCGTCCACCAAAGATGGAGGGAAGTAATGGCGGGCATCCAAAGACTGATCGGGAGGAGAGGGCTAAGAGGACGGATCCAATTTCTTGAATATAATCATCTGTAGCTAGAACATTTCTTGAAGAAGAGGAAGAGGGAGAAGAGGAGTGAGAAGCAGAGGAGGAGAGGGAAGAGGAGGAACTAAGAATTAGGCAGGGTAAGGATAGCAGGGAAAGGAGGAAAAAAGCAAGGGGAGAAGTAGAGGAGGATGAATAGGAGGAGGGTGAGGGAAAGGGGGATGGGGAGGAGGAGAAAGGAGGAAAAGAGAGAAGGCAAGAAGGGGATACAGGGGAAGAAGTATGGGAGGAGAGAGTAGTCCTCATAAGGATATTGGATTTTGAATTTACACAATTTCAATGCCAAAAAATAAGTGATTGTTTACACAACTGTTTAAGTTTTAAACTAGAACAGATTGAGTCCCCTCAACAGGCAAGGTTCAATCATTTCTTCCCTCATCTGAAATACAGGTTCATGAGTAGGGCGATGTAAGTTATAGATAGGTAAGATTAACTTGTGAAAATGTGAGTTAATGCTTGGAATTAGAAATCTGCTAGAAAATTACAATGTGCACAAAATCTCTAAGCGGTGTGAAACGCTTGTATGTCCAATGAGAAATTTTTCATATTCTACAGCTGAACTTCATGAAATAGTTGAAGGCTATGACATGAATCAGAGCACTGCATGCTGAAGGAAAAATGAAAAATAAGAAAAGCTGAGTTAAGTAAAAAATATGGATTTATAATTACAAGATGTTTGGGAATCTCTGGTACCGAGAAGCACCATCTGACTGCACCCAATGACACAGGAACAATTCTGAGCTCACCTGTCTTAAGTAGATTCCGGAAAGAAGGAAGGGAGCACAGAGCAGGAACGGGAAGGTACTGTTCTCACAGGGAGGGCCAGCTCTGTTTGGCACCCCTTTTCACAACAGCTCCTGGTCCCAAATGGAATAACTGCTTGTTTCTTCTTCTGCTCATGGGTCCTTGATCCCGCCCTGTCCCACTAGCTCTACGTCTTGCCGCATCCTTGAACCTCCTTCTTGCAAAAGCTCATTCACTCAGACCAGTCTGTTCTCAGGATGGGAAATCACAAAGCCAAGGGTCTTCACAACACTTGAGCTGACAGGATTTGTTGACTTACCTTAGGTTCAGAAAGCTTTAGGCATGAAGCCAATTCAGGCTGCGTAGAAGGAAGGAGCTAGCCTTACTAAGAGGGCCAAGAACAGCAGAGAATACAGAGGAGGAGGAGTACTGTTCTGGATGCCGAGATTTCTGTGGGCTGAATCCTCACTCTAACCCTTGTCCTGGGGGTATATGTGAGCGTAAAGAGAAGGAATGAGGGTCAAAAAATTGAGTTCCCTTCCAGGGTAAGCAAAGAGAGATGTATCAGCATAAAAACACATCAAACCCAAATGAGTAAAACGTAGCTTTTATTTTAAAAGCTCAAAGAAGTGTGGAGTTTTATTCTGAAGTATTTTTATCTCACAAATTCCAAAAGGATGGGGAGGCATAAGCGGGAAGGTCACGTGGCTCTTTGTATATGGCAACTCCACCGTTCTGTAGCTGAAGTCAGCATCCACAACCACTTTGACAGATCGATATAATTTCTCTGCATGCCCAGTTGCCTACTGAGTAAATAGCTCAGCACATTTGTAGAGGCTACTTTAGGTATTCTGTGTTTCTTGGCCCTCTTCGGGATAGGAGAGGGCTTGTTGGGAATGACATTGGAAAGTCCTTTATCCACGATTGGTCGACACCACAGATGTCCCCGGAAGAGAGCTCAACCGAGAAAGCCTTAGAAAGATGATGCGACCCACTTAATCCAGTAGACACAGGGGCCTTTTCCTCCTGGCTCCTCCCCAATACACACACTTGTTTCCAGTAGTAATCATAAGAGATTGCTCTGGGGACATCATCTGACTTGAAATGCCAAGCTTATTTTGTTTTCCTTTTGTCATGAGCATGGGTCTGTGTTCTGATCTAATCTTTTCCATTGACATAGTGTAAATCCCTGTTTTGATTGTTAAATCGATAGCCTAGATGTTCATATATTATACGGAAAGACTGCTATCATGGTTATTCCCAAATGTGTTCTCTTCCGTGTACTGAATAATCGCCTCATTTCTGGCAAACTTCTGTTGGCGTTCATGACTGTGTTTGCACTGAATGCATAGATTTATTTGTTATTTCATACATCACTCTTAGTGGTGTATATAACGTCTTCTTTTGCATGTGGAAGTTGTATCTATTCTTTTCGCAAATTATTTCGTGATTGACTTGCTTTTTCTATAAAGACCTGCACTTAAGACAGCTGTCCAATTGCCATATATAACTAAGTTATACTGTATCAATAATAGGAAATGAAATTGGACAGGAGCCCTGTAAAGGACAACAAACCATGTGCTTGGTATTAGTCTCCTCCTATCCTGTAATGATTCATGCTCTATATCTGGGCAATACTCATAGGCGTCACATTTGAATGATAACTATATCATTGTTCTGTACCAGAAACTTGCAAGGTAGTGTGGCTTGAAGATTGTGACTACCCACAGTCCTCTTTCCTACAAGGAAATACCTCAAATCAGGGAATTGGCATTTTCCAGAAGCAGCGGTTTAAGTGCCATGGCCAAGGTTGAATCTAGAGATGGAGAAAGAGTAATAAAATCCTACCTGACACTGAGTTCCCATGTGACTCTCTCTGGGTGATGAGATCATGAAGCCAGAATCGCTGACCACTTCCCAGTTGACCTGTTGAAACACAATGAACAGCATTAGGACATTTTGGTAACTGCTCCCACGGGAGAAGTTTCAGTGGGGAGAGTTTGCTCAAGTCTATGAAGAGTGCCGAGGCCAAGATAGCTGAGTGTCCAGGGAACAGAGAAGCAGACTAGCAGAGGATATCCAGTCATAGGTAATATCTACTTTCTCTCCGGCAGCACCTCACTTATTATTCTCAGGAGTGATCACGAAGTAACCCAAGTGGTTGTTGCCAGGCCCTGGCTCATATCAACAGGTGTGATGTCTCGTCTCTGAAGGTCATTGTGAGTTGTGAGGACACGTGTAGCTGTGTAACCAATCAGGCCCTGGGTCTCAGGCCAATAATGGGAGGGGGAGGGACGGAACTGGACCTCTTCCTCCTTGCCTTCCCTTCTAGATCAATTGGTGCTCCTGCAATAACCGAGGCTGCTCAGTGGTCTGGGAGAGAAAAGATGCAGACACACCAAGACAGTTTTGCATTTTGGTCTGCCATCAACAAACCGTTTGAGCTGAGGAATTCCAACCCTCTTGTGTATTGTCAGTTTGAGGACTGTCACTCGTCCAAATTAGTAAAAATACAATGCATACAGAAAGTGATAGGGACACGGGCTCAAGGGACAGGCGATCCGATTTCAGGTCACATTTCTGTGCAATCTTGGGCGGATGCCTTCACTCTGATCCTCTTTGCAAAGTAGGGATCACAACAGCCACTCCACTCTTAGGTGTTTCTGAAGATCAGATGAGACGAGACAGTGGTGCCCACTCATGTGCGTTGTGGCTCCCAGCGGTATGTTATATTTGGTCAAATGTGGTCTGAAAATATTAAATGGAAACTTTCGTAAATAAGCAATTTACATATGTGATAACTGTATCTTCTCTTCTGGCAACTCTTGGTCACTCACCGTATTCAGCCCCGAACCAGATTTCACCCAGGTGCCGGCGATCAGTGTTCAGACCTTTGAGTTCTGTCTCAAAGTTCTGAGAGCCCTTGGGAGTCGCACCGATTCCTCTTGGTGCTTCAGGCTATCAGGCCCTGGGGCTTAGAGAAAGGCAGTGAGATAAGGAGAAAGGGGGTTATTTTGTTCCTCCTTTGCTCTCTAATCCGGACCAACTGTGATTCCTGTAGGAAATGTAGCTGCTCAGAATAACACCATGGTCTGGCGAACACTCCAATACACCTTTACATGGTATTTAAAGATGAATTGACTAGATAAACCCCAAACTAGATGGGAAATAGCTATGAGGAGTACTAGAATTTGCCCACATTACTAACATGCTGTTGTACACAGAAGTGGTTGGGAGCTGAAGCTCGAGAGACCAGTGCTTGTTTTCCAATCCTGGTTCTGTGTGACCTCGGCCAAGTATTTTAACATCTTGGATCCACAGGTTCCCCCTTCGTAAAGTGAGGATGACAGATACACTTCCTCCCTTAGGTGTTTGTGAGGTTATAGGATATGCAAATACTTGTGTTCACACAAGTGTGAACATTCCATCGTATCCCTGAAAGTTCTGCCAACACCTGCTGATGTGAACCTCAGCTGGAATGACTCAGCATGCGCCATGTTCCCAG
>NW_006429632.1:60773-62038 GCF_000325575.1 Pteropus alecto | reverse complement strand
CCAGTTCCATATGCTGCCCACGTTCACTGGCTTGTAGTTCCCATCACTGCAACCTCTACTTCTGTAGTCACATCTGCTCCGCTGACTATGACACACCTATTGATCGAAAAGGTCAGTAAGCACAACATTCAAAAAAGAAAATTAATTTTTAACACATAATTTCATCAGTTCTGAGTTCTGCATACAGCACATAGCTCTTTTTACACTATTACTTAAACCATTTATTTTGATCCTTTCAGCTGAACCCACCTTGAATGGGGCCTCCTCTGACACATGGCCCTAGAATTTGTCCATATTGCAATACAACATGCACTTTTATGAGTGTCCTTCCAGCCAACGTTTCACTATGCAAACACTGTAGACATTCTTTTGTACTTCGGGAAATCTCCGGACCATCTACGATAGTCAGAAGTCACACATGAACTTCTCATGCACTTTGCCCCGTGCCATATGCCAGAAGAGTGGCAATCATTGGCAACATACTGGACTCTCCTGGAAATAGGTCCTAAGCCCGTTACTTTCCATTCTCGTCACAGAGATACCAATTCTGCATTGGGTCATGGAAACAGCACCCCACAATCTTGGCACAGACACCGAGATCTCCTTACTGCATGATAGAGCCCAATGGGGCCCCACTGGCATACCCCACGTGCAGGAGACGGTTGCTTTCTCTGCCATCCCATTGTTTGACATATGCCACAAGTGCTGAAGTTGCTCATCCCTCTCCTGCAATCCTTTACTTAATGGGAAGGACTTTGGGATCAACCGACTGAAACTTAAAGGGAATTTGTACAAACCATCGACACGATCGTGCATGATGGACCTTGAGCAAATTTTCTAAAAAGCATGAAACTCAAGGATCTGCACAACTGATTGAATTTCAGGCCCTGGATTCTTTTGCCAACAAGTCCTAGAATCTGAAAATTATGACAGATTCTTTGGACATTGCCAAAGATCTGGCCGTCTGATACAACAAATGGCAGGTTCAAAAAGTCCTTATCTAAGGTTGCTTTCTACAAGGTAACGTTCTCTGGAAATTTTTGGCCTCCTAGACGTGAAAAACATAAATCAAGTATGCAAGGCTGGTTCTACATTTGAAGATTGATTAATGAACTCTGTCACATCGAGGATAAACTGTGGAAATAGAAAACCCGATCCCACACTGGAGAGGCCCAGGAAGAGCATCGTCCCGGTTAGTGCAGACACTTGGGATTCATGGGCCTACTAGGAGTAATGACAAGAGAAAAACGGGCAGCCACTGAGCC
>NW_006429632.1:60205-60745 GCF_000325575.1 Pteropus alecto | reverse complement strand
GGGAGAGGCTCAGATGGCATTGATGGGGGAAGATCGTCAGCAAAGCACACCCAAGCGCCACAGTGACATCGATGTTGATGCAGTTTCTGTCATTTGTTTCTTCCAGAAAACCCCATGCCTTGAGACAATGCTTGGGAGCACCATTTGGATTGTTGGTCCTCATACCTGAGTCTATCCTTTCCACTGAAAACAGGGCTCTGTTCCACACACCACATGCACCTGACATATACTCTGGAAACTGTGCCAGGATGCAGAGACAAAATTTTGAAAAGTGCACAGTCATCTTCCAGACATAACAGCCCACGATGCAGTCCCAAGTTGACCCAGAATAACAGAATGTGTTATGCAGGGTGAGCTCTCCTCTAACTTACCTGCATCTGTTTCCTGCGTCCCCTGAATTATTCTCCAGCATTTACGATTTACAACTTTCAAACCTATGGAAGAGTTGAGGTAATACTACAAAGAAGACCTATATACAGATTGCCCTGACTGAGAAATTGTTTCTACTTTTGTATTGTTGATCCTGTCACAGAAATTAAT
>NW_006429632.1:59487-60114 GCF_000325575.1 Pteropus alecto | reverse complement strand
TCTCTCTCTCTCTCTTTCTCTCTCTCTTTCTTTCAGTTGTTCTCACACAGGCATACATTCTTACAGTTACAGTTTGGTCTGTCCAAAAAAATCTCCCAATTGTCCTAATATTGACATGGGACATCACCTGTAAAATTTTGCATCTTTTAGCGAGAAATAATACGGGACATCTCTTGCAGAGTTCCCAGATTTATTTGTTATCTTTTTTTTTTTTTTTTTAGTAAACCTAAATAAGTTTTCTTCCCTTCTTTCTGTGGGACAAAGGCCCTCTCCCCCAAATCCAGTAAATGACTTTGAAACTGGTGACTCACCTCCTCTGGCTTTTGATAAGGATCATCAGACCACCATGAGGGAATGGCCCTAGTCAAAGCAGGGTCCTTAGGTTCTATGAATGGAGGGGATTTTAGTCCAAAGTTTTTTTATTCTTTCGGAAATATATTAACCCAGCCTTTTCTCCTTTACTCACTTATTTGGTAAAACAATAGTAGAAAGTAATATATAGATGATTTACATAACAACATTTTATCTTCTTTTCCTTGTCTAGCGACTGGGGCGGCACTGCAGCAGAAACCCAAGATCTCCAGCCTGACTGAGGCAGAAAGGTATAGAGCTCCATGAAACCCCAAA
>NW_006429632.1:51090-59418 GCF_000325575.1 Pteropus alecto | reverse complement strand
ATTGCTACTAAGAAGAAGCGGGTTCATGATTCTTAGAAAAGAGTTAGGCAGGAAAGTTAGATTGGGGCTTTAGGGTCTGCCTGCAAAGACTCTGAGGTCGTCCTATTGTAAAAAGATTCTGTCCCTGCCCGCCCACAATTAAGCAAGCCAGAAGGCATTTGGGGGCTAAAGGTAACTCATAGCAGTAAACAAAAAGACAGAAATTTGGGTACCGGTTTTAGCCAGTTAATCGCACCATTCAATAAAGACATCAACGACCTTCAACTCAACCGAACCCCATTATAACATGATCATGAGGCGAAGCGTATGCTCAGAAGTTCATTAAGTCCATTATAACAGGCTGAATTTTGGGAACGAACATGTGCAGAAAGCAAATGTTGAATCACTGAGTCCCGCCAATCTTATTTGTCAATCAAGAATGCTCAGTCCTCTCAAAATGTGCCCACCAAGAGCAAATAGGGAACAAAACAACAAAGGCTTTGTTGCCAGGCCTTTTGAGCCACGCATCTCTTGCTCAAGCCCGCTTCCACGTCTGCAAGTGTACTTTCCATTCGAATGAAGCTTGTCTTCTCTACAGTATTTTGTTGTTTTGCTCAATCCATTGTTCCAGACGTCAAGAATGGGATGACGTGCCGGGAGAGGATCCCCGCTCTCCGGTAACAGTGTCATCCTTTGCACCTCGTTCCTAAATAAAGGTTGTAGTATGCACTTAGTGTCATGGTCTTCATAATCTAATATCATCTAGAACGCATCCAAACTTGCCTGCTGTTTCTCCTTACACAATAGTGATGTTTTTGAAAAGTTTATTCCAATTTTAATTTGTCAGAATCTTCTGATTATTACATTGGTGTCAAAGATGAAAGAGTCTCACGATTTCTCCAATGGTAATCAAGGGACAATTTCCTCTTTATAATCACTAAGTAATCAGAGCGTGTATCAATGTCATAGCTTTCTACGATCTTTTACCCAATGATTTTTGCATCCAAAGAAACATTTTTCCTCAGTAAATTATTAGCAAGCGGGCTAAAAATATGAATAATTTTAACGGGAATTTTCTTCTCCATTACTTAGTTGGCATTATTTGCTCATAATGGTTTACATATTGTGCACTTGCCATGAATCCTTCAGCTTAGATATGTTATGGGGTGGGGACTTGTTTGTGGGTTTGTTTAGATTTTAAGCCTTTTATGTGTTTATCGGCCCTCTTGGGGATAGGTGTGTGCTTGTTGCGAAAGACATCGGAATGTCCTTTATCCATGATTGGTAGACAACACAGATGTCCCCGGAAGAGATCTCAACCTAGAAAGCCTGAGAAACATGATGCGACCTACTTAATCCAGGAGACCAAGGGGCGTCTTTCTCCTGGTTACTCCCCAACACACACAATTGCTTTCAGTAGTAATCACAAGAGATTGCTCTGAGGGCATCGACTGACTCAAAATGCCAAGCTTATTTTTTTTCCTTTGCTCATGAACATGGGTCTGTGTTCTGATCTATTCTTTTCCATTGACAGAGTGTCAATCCCCATTTTAATTGTTAAATCGATAGCCTAGATGTTCATATATCGTAGGGATAGACCTCTATCATGGTTATTCCCAAACGTGTTCTCTTCCGTATACCGAATAATTGGCTCATTCATGGCAAACTTCTGTTGGCGTTCATGACTATATTTGCACTGAATGCATAGATTTTTTTGTTATTTCATACCTCATTCTTAGAGGAATATACAAGGTCTTCTTTTGCGTGTTTTAGTTGTATCTGTCCTTTTTGAAAATTATCTCGTGATTGATTTGCTTATTCTATAGATACGTCCAAAAAGGCAGCTGTCCAATTGTCATATGTAAATAAGTTACAGTGTATCAAGAAAAGGAAATGAAATTGGACAGGAGCACTCTAAAAGACAACAAGCCATGTGCTCAGCATTAGTCCCCTCCCATCCTATAAAATTCCATGCCCTATCTCTGGGCAATACCCACAGGCGTCACATTCGATTGTTAACTATATCGTCGTTCTGTACCAGAGACTTGCAAGGTAATGTGGCTTGAGGACTGTGACTACTGACAGCCCTCTTTTCTACAAGTAAATACCCCGTATCAGGGTATTGGCATTTTCCAGAAGCAGTGGTTTATTTGCCATGGCCATGGTTGAATCGAGAGATGGAGAAAGAGTAATAAAATCCTTCCTGGGACCGAGTTCCCTTGTGACTCGCTCTGAGTGATTAGAACTTGAAGACAGAGTCGCTGACCACTGCCCAGTTGACCTGTTGAAACACAATGAACAGAATTAGGACATTTTGGTAACGGCTCCCACGGGAAAAGTTTTCAGTGGGAACAGTTTGCTTAAGCCTATGAAGAGTGCTGAGGCCAAGATAGCTGAGTGTCCAGGGAACAGAGATGCAGACGAGCAGACGGTACCAGGTCATAGGTAATATCTGCTTTCCCTCCAGAAGCATCTCCCTTATTATTTTCAGGCCTGATCAAGAAGTAACCGAAGTGGTTGTTGCCAGGCCTTGGCTCATATAAACAGGGCTGATGACTCGGTTCTGAAGGTCATTGTGAGGCGTGATGACACGTCTACCTGCCTAACCAATCAGGCCCTGGCACTCAGGGAAATAGTGGGAGGGGGAGAGAGGGAACTGGTGCTCTCCCTCCTTGCCTTCCCTTCTAGATCAATTGCTGCTCCTGCAGGAACCGAGGCTGCTCAGTGGTCTGGGAGAGAAAACATGCAGATACACCAAGGCAATGTGGCATTTTCGTCTGCCTTCCACAAACCGATTGAGCTGAGGAACACCAACACTGATGTGTCATGTCAGGTTTAGGACTGTCATTTGTCCAAATTAGTAAAAATACAATGCATACAGAAGGTGTTAGGGGCACGGGCTCAAGAAACAGTTGATTTGATATCCAGTCCCAGTTCTGTGCGGTCTCGGGCTATGCCATCAACTCTGATCCTCTTTGCAAAGTAGGGGTCACAACAGCAGCTCCACACTTAGGGATTTCTGAAGATCAGATGAGACGAGACCGTAGTCCCCACTCATGTGCGGTTTAGCTCTCAGCGGAATGTTACCTTTGGTCAACTGTGGTGTGAAAATAGTAAAAGGAAACTTTCGGAAATAAGCAATTCACATATGTCATACCTGTCTCTTCTCTTCTACCAGCTCTCAGTCACTCACCCTATTCATCCCCGAAGCAGTAGTAACCCAGATCCTGGAATCAGTGTTCAGATCTTGCCTTTGAGTGTGGTCACAACATTCTGAGAGGCAATATGAGTCACCCCGATTCCTCTTGGTGCTGTAGCTATCAGGCCCTGGGGCTTAGAGAAAGGCAGTGGGATAAGGAGAAAGGGAGTATTATTGCTCCTCCTTTGCTCGCTATTCAGGACCAACTGTAATTCCTGCAGGAAATGCAGCTGCTCTGAATGACTACACGGTCTGGGTAACACTCAAATACACCTTTACATGGTATTTATAAGATGAATCAACTAGATGAATCTCACCCTAGATGGGAAATTGCTATGAGGATAACTAGCATTTGCCCACATTTGTAACATGCTGCTGTACACAGAAGTGGTTGGGAGGAGAAGCTCGAGAGACCGGTGGTTGTTTTCCAATCCCAGTTCGATGTGATCTTGTGCAAGACTTTTAACATCTTGGATCCACACGTTCCCCCTTCGTAATGTGGGGATGAGAGCTACACTTACTCCTTTAGGTGTTTAGGAGGTTTATGGCGATGCAACTACTTGTGTTCACACAAGTGTGAATATTCCATCGTATCCCTGAATGTTCTGCCAACACCTGCCATTGAGAACCTCAGTGGAATGACTCAGCATGCGCCATGATCACAGAGTGCGGGGCCAACCTCCCTTGCAGCCATGCATTTGCTAAGTTCCACTTCTCACTGGGAATGGGAATGCTGAAGTCTTACTGGGACACAGATGGCTATAAGTCTAGGCCTGTATGGTGGAAGGACTGCAGCTGGAGGTACCTATGTTATTCAGGGTGTCGTTACACCAACTCAGGTACAATGTGATAGGATTCGATAGCCTACGTACGTACCAAACTTCGACCTCTGTCTACATTGCCTTTGTGATGGCTGCTGCATATGTCTCTGCTGCAACAGTGTTCCCGATCCTCAGGGCCATTAGGGAAAAACACTCATTGTACCACGTGGCACAACCAAGCTATTCCATCATGACTTAAGCACAGAATCCATAAACCTAGTGAAGCAATCATTGCCGTCGATGAGACCCCTGAGTCTGATGACAATGATTTGAGATTCTCTGGAAATAAATAATTTTATAAATATGATCTGGGTAGAGGGGACCCCCCAACTATGTCTAGTACCTACCGAAAACAAACAACAAACTAATCTGGATAAAGGGAGAAGAAATAAAAAATAAAAAAATATAAAACACGAAACTGAAGACAGGTTCAGTTTTACCCAGTGGGAAATCCTTTTCCTAGAATAACACATAGGATGGGGTAAGTTTTGTACAGAAAAACCAATCCTTAGTTGAAAATATGGCAAGTCAAAATGCATTTACTACACCTAAACTACCAAACATCACAGCTTAGCGTCGCCTACCTTAAATAGGCTCGGAACGCTTACATTTGTGCAGTATCTGAGGAATTGCATACCTCTTCTTCTCACCCAAAGCAGGAGACACTGTTCAGTGCTTTGTACACACGACGGGATGCGGAAACCCAACACACGATGTCTAAAACTCTCTGCAAAGCGAAGGACACTATGTATCGGCAGTTGACTCTCGTGTTCGTGTGGCTGTCGAGGAGTTGATGCTCTCTATCGCTGCCCAGCACCACAAAAGAATATCATACCTCACATCGCTAGCCAGGAAAAGACGAAAATTCAAAGTTCGAGGTACACTTTCCACGGATTGTGCATCATTTCCGCACCATTGCAAGGTCAAAAAGTCGTTAAGTCGAACGATCTTAAGTTGGGGAACCTTCTGTACAATAAAATGGTCTAAAGATGTCGGTTGGCAATTATGCCTCTGAGTTTGGAATAAATTTATCTTCCACTAAAATGCACCACCTGATCAACCCTCATTACCTAATCAGTACTGGTTCTCCAAGTCCAGTTGCGCCTGTACTTTGGGGATTCTTCTAAATATAAACAAACTACTCCCTATACTCTGAGGGCAGGTACCAAACAGAAAATAGAGAGTACATGAGTATAACTCAGTCTAAATTTGGAATTTTGGCTTCACTTCTATTTTCCATAGCCATTGTCCCCACTGCCCTGAGATAACACAAGTGGGCACGGACATTCGGACCCTCTGAGTAAAACCTGAAAATGAAGTCTTTGGCACCTACGACGGGCTTGAGGAAACAGGACCCCAAGGAACTCCCTTCTTCCCACCCTGAAATGGTTGTTGAAACCCAATCAAAATTAAAAGAGGGCCTTTGAGGTTTGAAACCTAGTATGCATGACGTATTGATAAATGTGCATTATTGCCACATTGTCTCCATTGAGCAGACGAATTTGGCCCTTCTAACGGTCTAAAAGCCTGTTGTGAAACTTGGAAAAAAAAGGAATGATCCTTCATGGTGGAGTTCCTCGACTTTGATGTCAAGGGCCACTCATTAATTCCCCTGTACCGGTTTTCTATTACAGCTATAACACACCGCCACAAACTTAGTAGCTTAAAAGAACAGAAACATATTATAGTTTTGAAAGTCAGCATTCTAAAATGCGTTGGCAGCCCTGTGTTCCTTTTGGCACTGTTAGAATATATTCCCTCCCTTTGTCAGCTTTCATAGGCTGCCCACATTCACTGGCTTGTAGTTCCCATCACTGCAACCTCTACTTCTGTTGTCACGTTGCTCCCCTGACTCTGACACAGCTATTGACCGAAACGGTCAGTAACCACAACATTAAAAATAGAAAACTACTTTTTAGCACATCATTTCATCAGCTGTGAGTTCTGAAGACAGCACGTGGCTCGTTGAAAACTATTACTTAAACCATTTTTGTTGATCCTTTCAGATGAACCTACCTTGAATGAGGCCCCCTGTGACACATGGCACTAAAATTTGTCCACATCGCAATACAATGCCCACTCTTATGAGTGCCCCTCCAGCCAACTTTTCACTACGCAAACATTGGCGACATTCTTTTGTACCTCGGGAAATCTACGGACCATCTACGATAGCCAGAAGTCACCCGTGAACTTCTGATGCACTTGGCCCTGTGCCATATGCCAGAAGAGTGGCAATCATTGCCCGTGTACTGGACTCTCCTGGAAATAGAGCCTAAGCCCGTTACTTTCCATCCTCTGCCCAGAGATACCAATTCTGACTTCAGTCATGGAAACAGCACCCCACCAGCTAGGCACAGACACCGAGATCCCCTTACTGCATGATAGAGCCCAATGGGGCCCCTCTGGCATATCCCACCTGCAGCAGAGTGTGGCTTTCTCTGCCATTCCTTTGTTTGACACATGCCACAAGTGCTGAAGTTGGTCAACCCTCTCCTGCAATTCTTTACTTAATGGGAATAACTTTGGGATCGACCGACTGAAAAGTAAAGGGAATTTGTGCAGGTTATCGGCACCATCATGCATGATGGAGCTTGAGCAAGAAGTTTCTAAAAAGCATGAAACTCAAGGATCTGCACAACTGATTGTATATCAAGACGCTGTCTCAAGGATCTGCACAACTTATTGAATTTCAGGCCCTGGATTCTTTTGTCAACAAGTCCTAGAATCTGAAAATTATGACCAATTCTTTGGCCATTGCCACAGATCTGGCCATCTGATACAACCAATGGCAGCTTCAAAAAGTCCTTATCCAAGGTTGCTTTCAACAAGGTAACATTCTGTGGACGTTTTTGGCCTCCTAGAGGACAAAAACATAAATAAAGTATGCAAGGCTGCTTCATAATTTGAAGATTGATTAATGTAATCCGTCACATCAAGGATAAAAGGTGGAATTATAAAACCTGATCCCACACTGGAGAGGCCCAGGAAGAGCATCGGCTGGTTATGGGATTTCATCGAATTTCTAGGATAAATGACAGGAGAAAAAGGGGTCACCGCTAAGCCCTGCAAGTTCTGCTCTTACCTGCTGAAACAGGTGGGAGAGGCTCAGAGGGCATTGCCGGGGGACGATCTTCAGATAAGCACACCCAAGCGCCGTGGTGACATCTATGTTGAAGCAGTCTGTGTCATTTATTTTTTCAGAAAACCCAATGCCTTGAGAAAATGCTTGCGTACACCATTTGTTTTGGTGGTCCCCAGAGCTGAGTCTATCCTTGCCGCTGGAAACACGGCTCTGTTCCACCCAACACATGGACCTGTAATATACACTGTAAACTGTGCCAGCATCCGGCGACACAATATTGAAAAGGACACAGTCATCCTCCAGACATAACAGCCCACGATGCAGCCCCAAGGTGACCCAGACTAACAGAATGTGGTATGCAGGGTGAGCTCTCCTCTCAGTTACCTGCATCTGTTTCTTGCATACCCTGTTTTATTCTCCAACATTCAGGTTTTACAACTTTCAAATCTAGGGAAGAGTTGAGGTAATACTACAAAGAATACCTATATACTGTTTGCCCAGACTGAGAAATCTTTTCAACTTTCCTATTTTTGATCCTGTCACAAAAACTGAATCTCTCTGTCTCTCTCTGTCTCTCTGTCTCTCTCTGTCTCTCTGTCTCTGTCTCTCTGTATCTCTGTCTCTCTGTCTCTCTGTCTCTGTCTCTCTCTCTCTCTCTCTCTGTCTCTCTTTCAGTTGTTCTGACAGAGGCATACATTTTTACACTAACAGTTTTGTTGGTCCAAACAATCCACCAATTGTCCTCATGTTGATACGGGACATCACCTGAAAAATTCTGCATCTTTTAGCGGGAAATGATACGGGACATCTCTTGTAGAGTTCCTCGTCTTTTGGTTTTCGTTTTTTTAAAATTAACCTAACTCAGTTTTCATCCCTCCTTTCTGTGGGACAAAGGACTTCTCCCCAAAATCCAGATAATGACCCTGAAACTGGTAACTCACCCACTCTGAATTTTGATAAGAATCATCGGACCACCATGAGGGAATGGCCCTAGTCAAAGCCGGGTCATTAGGGTCTGAGAATAGAGGGGACTTTAGGCCAAAGGATTTTTATTCTTTCAGAAATATATTAACGCAGCCTTTTCTCCTTTATTCACTTCTCTGGTAAAACAATAGTAGAAAGTAATACATAGATGATTTAGATAACAACATTGTATCATGTTTTCCTTGTCCAGCGACAGGGCCTGCCTTTCAGCAGAAACCCAAGTTCCTGGCAGGACTGAAGCAAAAAGGGATAGAGCTCCGTCA
>NW_006429632.1:45834-51044 GCF_000325575.1 Pteropus alecto | reverse complement strand
ACAGAATAAGAGACCTCCCGTCCCTCAAAATCGCTACTAAGAAGAAGCGGGTTCATGGCTCTTAGAAAAGAGTTAGGCAGGAAAGTTAGATCGGGGCTTTTGATTCTGCCTGCAAAGACACCATGGTCGTCCTATTATAGGAAGGGTCTGCCCCTGCCCGACCACAATTAAGCAAGCCAGAAGGCAATGGAGGCTAAAGATAACTAATAGCAGTAAACAAGAGGGCATAAAATTGGGTATCGGTTTTAGCCAGTAAATCAAACCAGGCAATGAAGACCTCAACGACCTTCAACTCACCTGAACCCCATTATACCATGATCATAAGGCGAAGCATATGCCCAGAAATTCATTAATTCCATTATAACAGGCTGAATTCTGGGAAACAACATGCGCAGAAAGCGAATGATGAATCATGGAGTCCTGCCAGTCTTAATTGTGAATCAAGAATGCTCAGTCCTCTGAAAAAGTGCCCATCCATAGCAAATAGAGAACAAACCCCGAAGGCTTTGGCGCCAGGCCTTTTGAGCCTCTCTTGCTCAGGCCTGCTTCCATGTGTGGAAGTGTACTTTCCATTTAATGAAGCTTGTCTTCTCTACAGTATTTCATTTTCTTGCTCAATACATTGTTCAGACGTCAAGAATGGGAGGACGTGCCAGGAGAGGATCCCCGCTCTCCAGAAACAGTGTCATCCTTTGTACCTCGTTCCTAATCAAAGATTATACAATACACTTAGTGTCATGGTCTTCATAATCTAATATCATCTAGAACACATCCAAACTTGGCTGCTTTTTCTCCTTACATAATAGTGATGTTTTTGAAAAGTTTATTTCAATTTTAATTTGTCAGAAACTTCTTGATTATTACATTGGAGTTAAAGATGAAAGAGTCTCACGATTTCTCCATGGTAATCAATGGACAATTTCTTCTTTATAATCACTAATAATCGGAGCGTGTGTAAATATCGTAGTTTTCTATGATCTTTTACTCAATGATTTAAGCATCCAAAGAAACCTTTTTCCTCAATAAATTATTATCAAGCGGGCTAAAAATATGAATATTTTTAATGGGAATTCTCTTCTCCATTAGTTCGTTGGCATTATTTGCTCAAAATGGTTTACATTTTCTGCACTTGCTATGAATCCTTCAGCTTAGATAGGTTATAGGCTGGGGGGGGTAGTTTGTGGGTTTGTTTAGATTTTGAGCCTTTAAGTACATTTGAACAGAAGTCGCGTTCTGCAAGCTAGGACACGGAATTAAACTGTGGCCATCTATTTCTCCAAAGGATTCGAGCCGAGTCTCGCCATCTTCGCCTTGGGGAGATCATAATCCAGGCTTCTACCAACAGGCTTCTAGTTAGTAAATCATAATGTCTCCATTTTCCTGAGGATACACAAAAATTTAGTCATTAAAGGCCTGGTACATAGTACACAGAACATCTTGATCTACAGAGGACAGAATCGTTACCTGAGAGTGGGGATGGCAGAAACAAGCATTTGAAGTGCAGCTTTAGACTTCTGAAATGTCTTCTGAAAGCCCATTGCATAGACCTTAGCATTGAAAACTGATGTCTTCATTTGCATGAACCAGGCTTTGTTGAAAGAATTACGTATTATTCAGAGCTCTAGATAAGGAAAGCTCAGACATTTTCAGCCATACATAAGCAGGACCCAGGGGACAATAATGCTGATTTCTCACCCCAAGGTGGGACTAGGGCCCTTCCTGAGCCTGGCACTGAGCTGGGCACAGTGTCAGCATGTGGTGGCGTATCGGCTGTGCACTGCAAACTCGAGGGTGCATAATCTGTGAAGGGTTCACTTCAATTGCACAGTGCATCGCTTTTGTAACTCTATGAAAGTGACCCTGGAACGAGGCTTAGATAGGCAGGAGAGAGTATCAAAATAGGAAATGTGAAAGGTCGTGAATCCCGGATCAGAATGGCAACTGGCCTCCTATTCTACGTGGACCTTTGCGAAGGAGATATCCACTCGGTGCCCCACCAGAACAGGAGGATTGGGGGGAGGTGACGAATGACAGCCTGGCATTTAGAAAAGAGAGACTCCGAGGGTGTGCCCTCGAGTTCCCCAGAGCTTTTTTATAGCATGAGTGAGTTTTAGCTGCAGGCCCTAGGAAGAGACTCCATAGAAATGCCGAGAGTAATGATAACAAGACAAGGTCTGGGACCGGGAATCGATGGCCCGCAGTGTGCAACTATCCTGATTGAGGGCCATTGCTGCAGCTACCAGCACCAACTGAAGATGGCGGTATGCGCCAAATGCCAAGAAGGATCTGTTAGAGCCATCCATCAAAGATGGAGTGAAGAACTGGCGGGCACCCAATGACTGAGCGGGAAGAGATGGCAAAGATGACAGATACAACTTCTTAGCTATAATCATCTGTAGCTAGATTATTTCTTGAAAAACAGTAAGATGGGGAAGAGGAGTGAGAAGCAGGGAATGAGAGGGTAGAGGAGGTATGAAGAATTGTGCAGGGTGAGGAGAGCTGGGAAAGGAGGAGAAAAGCAAGTGGAGAATTAGAGAAGGAAGAATAGGCGGACGGATGGGGAAAAGGGGGATGGGGACGACGAGAAAAGGGGAAAAGAATGAAGGCAAGAAGCGGGTACAGGGGAAGACGTATAGGAGGAGAGAGCAGTTCTCATAAGGATATTGGATTTTGAATTTACACAATTTCAATGCCAAAAAATAAGTGATTATTTACACAATGTTTAAGTTTTAAACTAGAAGAGATTGAGTCCCCTCAACGGGCAGCTTCAAAGATTTCTTAGCTCAGCTGAAACAAACGGTCCTGAGTAGTTCAAAGTAAGTCATAGGTAGGTAAGGTTAACTTGTGAACAAGTGAGTTAATGCTTGGAATTAGAAATCTGCTAGAAAATTACAACATGCGCAAATCTTCTACGCGGTGTGAAAAGCTTGTAGGTCCAATGGGAAGATTCTCTTATTAGAAAGCTGAACTTCATGAAATAATTGAAGGCTATGACATGAATCAGAGTTCTGCATGCCGAAAGAAAAAATGAAAAATAAGAAAAGCTGAGTTAAGTAAAAAATATGGATTTGTAATTGAAGATGTTTGGGAATCTCTTTTACTGGGAAGCAGCATCTGACTGCACCCAATGACACAGGAACAATTCCGATCTCACCTGTCTTTTGCAGAATCTGGGAAGAAGGAAGGGAACACAGCAGGAAGGGGAAGGAACTGTTCTCACAGAAAGCGGCAGCTCTGTTTGGAACCCCTTATCTCAAAAGTTCCCTGTCCCAAATGGAATAACTGCTTGCTTCTTCTTCTGCTCATGTGTCCTTATCCTGCCCTGTCCACTAGCTCTGGGTCTTGCGGCATGCGTGATCCTCCTTCTTGCAAAAGCTCATTCACTCAGACAGAGTCTTTCTCAGCGTTGGAAATCACAAAGCCAAGGGTCCTCACAACACTTGAGCTGACAGGACTTGTTGACTTACCTTAGGTTCAGAAAAGAGGTTACGGATGTAGCCAATTCAGGCTGCATAGAGGGAAGTAGCTAGCCTTAATAAGAGGGCCAAGAATAGCAGAGAATAGAGAGGATGAGGAGTTCTGTTCTGGGTCCCGAGTCTTCTGCGGGCTGAATCTTCACTCAAACCATTGTCCTGGGTGTAGATGTGAGCGTAAAGAGAAATTATGAATGTCAAAATGTCGGGATCCTCGCCAGCGTAAGCCAAGAGAGATGTATCAGCATAAGGACACATCAAACTTAAATGAGTAAAACGTAGCTTTTATTTTAAAAGCTCAAAGAAGGGTAGATTTATTACGCATTATTTTTTTCTCACAATTTCCAAAAGGATGGGGAGGCTTAAGCGGGTAGTTCATGTGGCTCTTTGCAAACGCCAGCTCCACCGAGCTGTAGCTTATGTCAGCTCCACAGCCACTTTTACAGATCGACATCATTTCGATGCGTGCCCAGTTGCCTACTGAGTACATAGCTCAGCACATTTCTAGAGGCTACTTTAGGTTTTATGTGTTTATTGGCTCTCTTAAGGATAGGTGAAGGCTGTAAGTAATGACATCAGAATGTACTTTATCCATGATTGGTCAACACCACAGATGTCCACGGGAGAGAGCTCAACCGAGAAAGCCTGAGAAAGATGATGCACCCCAGTTAATCCAGTAGACCCAGGGGAATCTTCCTCCTGGCTCCTCCCCAATACACACACTTTTTTCCAGGAGTAATCATGAGAGATTGCTCTGGGGGCATCGTCTCACTTGAAATGCAAAGCTTATTTTATTTCTCCTTTTTTCATGAACATGGGCCTGTATTCTGATCTATTCTTTTCCATTGACATACTTTCAATCCCTGTTTTGATTGTTAAATCGATAGCCTAGATGTTCATATATCGTAGGGAAACAATGCTATCATGGTTATTCCCAAATGTGTTCTCTTCTGTGTACTGAATAATCGGCTCATTTATGGCAAACTTCTGTTGGCTTTCATGACTATGTTTGCACTGAATGCATAGATGTATTTGTTATTTCATACCCCACACTTAGTGGAGTATATAACATCTTCTTTTGCGTGTTATAGTTGTATCTAAGCTTTTCGGAAATTATCTCGTGATTGAGTTGCTTATTCTATAGAGAAATGCACTTAAGGCAGCTGTCCAATTGCCATATGTAACTAAGTTATAGTGTATCAAGAAAAGGAAATGAAATTTGACAGGAGCACTCTAAGAGACAAGAAGCCATGAGCTCAGCACTACTCCCCTCCGATCCTGTAAAAATCCATGCCCTATCTCTAGGCAATACCCACAGTCGTCACATTTGAATGCTAACTATATCGTTGTTCTGTACCAGAGACTTGCAAGGTAATGTCTCTTGAGGATTGTGACTGCCCACGGTCCTCTTTTCTACAAGTAAATACCCCATATCAGGGAATTGGCATTTTCCAGAAGCAGCGGATTATGTGCCATGGCCCAGGTTGAATCTAGAGATGGAGAAAGCAGAATAAAATTCTACCTGAGACCAAGTTCCCTTGCGACTCTCTCTGAGTGATGAGATCTTGAAGCCAGAATCACTGACCACTGCCCAGTTGACCTGTTGAAACACAATGAACAGCATTAGGACATTTTGGTAACTGCACTCACAGGAGAAGTTTGAGTGGCGAGAGTTTGCTCAAGACTGTGAATAGTGCTGATTCCAAGATAACTGAGTGTCCAGGGAACAGAAGAGCA